>NC_044562.1:106713606-107018963 GCF_007565055.1 Rhinopithecus roxellana
CCAATCTGCTTCTTGAAGGGTGTTCAAAGACGGTAAGAGTGAATGAGTAGAGAAGCGTGTTGCAGGTGAAGTAAAAAGCCGGTGCCCAGACCAAGAATATGCATAGGTAAGCAGTCAGAAGATACCTGTAGAGAACAAAACATGCTAAGAGTACAAAGGAAATGAAGACAGCTCAGGAGCATGAACAAAGGATAAATGTTCTCAACACAGCATCTGCATGAGAATGAATTCCTATCTTCCCAGTGCAAATCTAGTTCTAAAGGAAGGAGGGAAGAAGTGATGACTTGAGGGAAAATTGAACTTGGAGACCTCCCCAAAGGAGGTGAATTTGGGGCTTGGTTTTGACAGAGGGGAAAGCCATGTGCATATGAGGAAATAAGAGGTTCTAGACACTGCCACAGATGTACGTTGATGGTACAGAGGACTTTCCTCCCAACAGTGTGAGATGTAAGGGGAGGAACAGCCAGGGAGAGCTGTACTGACCAGGACTGAATAAGGAAAGTATGAGTATTGCAAAGACTATGAAATTATAGTGAGTGTTTACAAGGGAAATGCTATGAAAAATATTCATTCTTCACTTGACAAGTATTTATTGAGGGCCTAGCGTGTGTCTTGTATTGTTTTAGATGCTTGGAGCAATAGACACAAATAAAATATGTGCAGTCTTTGTTCTCCAGAACCTTATAGTCTAGACAGTAGGCATTAGTTAAATAATGACCCCAATCATGACATAGTTGCAAGCTGTGTACTTTGAAGAAACAGTCGAGGAGGCTGTGGAGGGGGCCTACGGGTGACCATGGGAGGAATCCAATTTGAGGATTAGAAAGACTTTCTGAAGGAAGGGATCTTCCTTCAGTTGAGATTGAAACCATGAGCATGAGTTAAGTGAGGGCCCTTCAGGGAGAGTAGACAGCAAAAGGCTCTGAAATGGGAAGGGACATTGGCACTAAGAGTTCCCATCATCCCATATAACACCATTGTATAAGTCAGGAAAAGGCCCCTCTCAGTCGATGTGGCTCAGGGTGTTCTGAGATTCACCCTGTCCAGGTCACACAGCTAGCTGGACAGGGTGGATTTCAGTCCCACTTGTCCCCACAGCCAAGCACTCCCATTGGATGGATCTGTAGGCAGTCCTTCCCAAGGGACTATGCCTTTGTGAATTTGTGCCCTGGGTAAGACTGAAGAACCAAGGATGATGTGCCTGGGGGGCAGACACAAGGGGAAGAAGTGGGCAAGGTGAGCTGGGCTACCACGCTGGGTCCGGTTGGGAATGCCTAAGCTGTGCAGAGGGCTTTGGTCTTCATTCTAAGACCAATGTGAAGGCCTTGAAGCAGGAAAATAACCCAATCAAACTTCAAGAATGGAGGCAGGCGATCAGGAGCAAGGCTTCCTCAGTGATCTGGAGGAGAGATCATGGTGACCTGGACTAGGATGGGTGCCAAAAAGATGGAAGGAAATGAACAGACTGGGGAAATATTCAGGAGGATCAATTAATACGACTTAGTGATTGACTGGCTGTGAGAATTAAGGAGAAAGAATCATCACAGGGATTTCCCAGGTTTCTGGCTTGTGCGAGCGATATGGTTATTGAGGTAGAAAATACCAGTGAGGAAGACACAGACACAAATGCACGCATGCGCACACCTGTGCACACACACATGCACACACACACACCTCGCAGGAGTTGAGAAGATTAACTGTAATTATTTCATTCTTCTCCCTCTCATAGCCTCTCCTCCTCCCTGTATTAAAAAAAAAAAAAAAAAAAAAAAAAAAGGATTGTCCAGGAGCATACAGATAAAAGTTCAAACTGAAGGCTCTCTGAGGTGGCTTCCACTACATGGTCTAAAAAAATATGAAACAAAGTAAAAATCCCATCAGAAAATGATGGCAATACTATTCTAGCTTGCTTTTAGCTCTGATCTTTGAATTTGATGGTCAATTATTGGGATACCCTAAAAACAGCACTTAAAGTGTCTCTAGTGCCAAAAAGAAGTTCACAAACCAATGTACCTCTTGGTGGATTGTTTATCGGTGACAATAAACACCTCTTGTTTATTGTTGTTGCTTAAAAGAGAAAGCCATTCCCCACACAGGAGCAGGCCAGTTCAGACTCAACCAGCCAGGACGTCTTTCCTGCTCCAAGCCTCCATTTGGTCACATGTGACAATGGCTCCAGGAACCAAATAATCTGTACTGTGTTGGAATTAAACTTTATTTGAGCCACAGCCATATAAATATATGTACACCACATTACATACTATACAAGTGTGCCAGTCATCCTCCACCATCCCCCATCCAGTCATTCTAACTCCCAAGTATGTCAAATTGAGAAGAACCCAAGATGCAATCAGTTCACAGAGAGCATGTGCAGCCGGGAGGAGCACCATGGCTCCCAGAGGATCAAACGGGTAGGGCAATAGGCCGGTCTAGACAAGTCACATAAAAGGATTCCTTTAACATCTTGAACTCAAGTCTTAATTCAATTGCTACGAATTTCTTAGCCTATTTGGTTAACATTGAAATGGAATAAAAAATACAGCCTCCTCAAAACACATTTTTTACAAGAAAAAAGTGGCTAGAAGGCAATTTAGTCACTTGTGATTCTGAAGAAAAAGGAAGGCCTTTCTTTGCATTACTGAGAGTTTTCAGTTGAAAGGAAAATGTAATCCAGAGTTGTTATATTCCAAGACAAAACACAAACAGGCATATGTAAATCTTGAATCCTATTTTGTGGTGCATTGAAATTGTGCAGGGGTAAAAAAGAAGTATGGCCATATTTTCCTAATGATAACTTTTCCATATAGACCTACATTTCATTGACACTTTTTTCTGTAAATATTTTTAATGTGGATAATCAGTTTCTGTCACTTGTCCAATACCTAGAAGTGCCTGACAATGTTCTAACATGAATTTCTGGATTGGTTTCAGAAACAGAGTGACTGGTAACTGTATCTGCAAATGGCTGGTCTATTTTGATGTGAGCTTAATTAATGCTGCATATGAAACTCCAAATGTCATAATCCAGGAGTTTTAAAATTTTAATTATTAGACTGATTTTGTTAACTTATAAAATGAAATTTGAATTTAATTTAGTGTATTAAATTCTTTTACAATAAATTCCTTTTTAAGAGAGAAGGATTTCATAAAGTCTTTCCATTATGATTTTACCATGTGGATGAGAACTATATAAAAATGCCACAAATAAAATATGACTTTCACATTACAACTTGAGCTACAAACTTGCAGGGGAGGGTTGGGCTGCCCTGTTAGGACGTCTAGTCACAAAGTCCAAGCCGCCGTGTGATGAAGTTGGAGATTAGGAGCTGAGGCCATTGCTGGTACTCCACAAGGACATCATGAGGCAAGTTGATCTGATCACAGTCAAGTCTGTCGAGAAGTGTCACACAAACCACAGCAGCTAGAAGAGCAATTAGCACAACTGCTGGAATCAATGGGTTCATCTTCTCTATAGAAGCATTAGTCAAACATGCCAGCATCCATAGCACATGTACTTTGTGTATTCCTTTTTTGTAATGTAGACGCAACCTACTGAAACTTCTGGTCTTCAATATAACTCATATTTTTGTGGAATCCACCAAACACTTTATTTAAATAAGTTAACTGAAATGTTGCAAACACTCCTCCTTCCTCTTTTCCTCCACAAATGACTAGATTAAGGCTCAGGAAAGCATCATATTCAAGATAAAGGAGAAAGCTTTGCAATCTGAGACATGCCATCTCCAGTTTTCTATCCTATTTCCAGTTCTTAGAGGAGGGTCTTCTTGCTGGAGGATATAACTAGAGAACTAGCCGTTATTCCCAAGGTGACATTTTACTCCTTGGTGCAATGGTTGAGCTTGCCTGCTGCATTGCAGCCCTAGCTGAAGAGAAAAGTAAATACAGAAGAGATATAGAATGCTGACCTCAGGAAATACCAATAAAGGTGAATACTGGTCCTCATGAAATTTGAGAGGATAAAACATGATATGAAATGCTTAAATGTAAGAAGCAGCACCTTGAAAGAGCAAATATATTAGCATTTGATTTCTAAAGAATGAGAATGAAATCTTATGATAAGAAACTGGAGAAAAAAGAACAAAAGTCTTTTTTAAAAATTGAAACTCATTTTTGAAAAGTTGTCACAAGGGCAGTGTCTTTGGTTTCATCAGCGAGAAGAATTGAGTTCCATATGAATTCTTTATTGTCAGTTTCACATCAAATCTTTGATTTCAAGGAATGTGGTTACTCACATCAAAATCAGTGTTAGCCACTTTGAATTGCTAACAGTGTGATAATCTCCATCTGAATCTGCATCATTTTAAAAAGGATTTCGGTGCATATGTGATTTGATTAGATGTGTCCATATTAACAAACTTGGAAGGCATGGAGAGAGTTGGGCATGAGGGTAATGTTTATTTCTTTGACCTCTCTGCTACTTCAGACTTCTTTATAAGATCTAGATTTGGGAAGAAGTAGTATACTGTAATTATAACAGTACATGCTATCTTACTTTATTTTTAAATGACACATAGTAACTGTATATAATTATGAGGTACAATGTGATGATTTCATGTATGTGCACATTGTGAAATGGTTAAATTAGCCTAATTCACATATCTATCATCTCTTATACTTGCATTTTGTGGTGAAAACTATTCAAATCTACTCTTAGAGATTTTTCAATATACATTATTACGAACTCTCGTCACTATGCTATGCAATAGAGCTCTCAAGCTTAATCCTCCTTGTAACTGAAATTTTGCACCCTTTGACCAGTTTCTCCCCATTCCCCATCCCCCTATACTCTGGTAACCACCATTCTACTCTCTACTTCTATGAGTTTGATTTTTCTAGAATCCACATATAAATAAAATCATATAGTATTTGTCTATCTGTGCCTGGCTTATTTCACTTAACAAAATGACCTCCAAATTCATCCATGTTGTTGCAAATGAGAGAGTTTCCTACTTTTTAAAGGCTAAATAGTATTCCATCATGTATATATACCACATTTTAAAAATCTATTCATCTGTTGACGGACACTTGGTTGATTCTGTATCTTGGCTATTGCGAATAAAGCTGCAACAAACATGGGAGAGCAGGTGTCTCTTTACAGCACACTGATACCAGTTCCTTCAGATATGTACTCAGAGGTGGGATTGCTGGCTCATATGGGAATTCTTAGTTTTTTGAAGAACCATCATACTGTTTTTCATAGTTGATGTACTAATTTACATTCCCATCAACAGTATTCAAGGGTTCTCTTTTCTCCACATCCTGCCAACACTTTTAATCTTTCATCTTTTTTGATTATGGCCATTCTAGCAGGTGTGAAGGTGTGAAGTGACACCTCACCATGGTTTTAATTTGCATTTCCCTGATGACTAGTGAGGTTGAATGTTTTTTGTTTTTTGGTTTTAATATATCTGTTGGCCTTTTGTATGTCTTCTTTTAGAAACTATTCAGATCCTTTGCCCATTTCTTAATTTGTTTTCTTGCTATTGAGTTCCTTGCATATTCTTTATATCACCTTTTATCAGATGTATCAGTTTAGAAATATTTTCTCCATGTGTTTCTCCACATTTCTCTGATCCATGTATATCTTTTTGTTTGATATGTTATTGCTACATGCCAAGCATTTATGATATCACTTAATCCTTTACAGCTGTTCCTTGAGCTAGGTATTATTTTTGTCCCCTTTTGACAGATGATTAAATGAGGGCTTAGAAAAATCAACCGAATGACCCAGTATTACACAGCTAGTCAGAGCCAATCAACTCCTAGCTTCCTAAACTGATGAGAAGAGTTCTCTACCTTCCATCCACTCCTCCCCTGAGCTAGCACATGGTGAACCATGAGGCAATCCTGCCCTATCGGTTAGACTGACCCATTGGTCAGACTGACCCTCTTGTTCAGTGACGTGAAAAGCAATGAAAATATTCAACTTGAGCTGTGTCAAATATTTCATCACCTAGGACCCTATTTATTCAAAACTCAGTCAGTTGTAAAGCAACTTGGCTGTACAGGTAAACGAGCAAATGGAAGAGCTAGAAACTTCCCACAGCTTTTCAAGTTAATGATCAGCAAACCTGTGAAGCCTAACATGGGCTGGCAGTCACACAGAAAAGTTGAAAGTCCTGCTCTAATCCTTCACTTTGGCAGAAGGATAAAAGGAAACCAGTGCTCTATACTTTTTACAGAGTGGGAACCGACTTTACTAAATGTCTTTTCTGGATTTCAAGGGGAATGCCAAAGATAGAAAAGAACAGGTTATAGCAATCTCAGTGGCATTTTCTTGACCCTTGAGAATCCACTAACAAGCAGCGTATAATAATCTTGTCACCTAAAATTACTATTTCCATGAGCAATTAAAAGGGACTAATTACCCAAAACAATTTGCTGAAGTTAAGCCTGACAGCTTTGCTAGCATAATCCTCAAATTAAGCAGGGAGGCTGGCTGCTGGGGAGGAAGAGATACTTAGTGACCCAACTGCCACCAAGGAGATTGTCAATGAACTGACCTGAGGCTAGAATGTTCTGGGAACACACAGACCGGAACATGGAGCTTGATGCACCCTGAGCTGAACTAGGACTGCCCAGTGATTGTCAACCCTTTGGGAACATTTATGACCCCTTTGAAAATCTGATGAAAGTCTTAATTGGAACCTCTTTTTACACAAAAATACACTTCTGCCTATACACAAAATATTTGTGTATAACTTCAGGGGTCCCAGGGCCCCTGAAAATTCACTCATGAATCCTTAGGAATCCATACACTGCTATGGATCACCACTTTAACCCCACCTCTCTGATTCAGAATGAACTTCCAACAAGCATTTCTCATGAACAATGGGCAAAGATAGCAGGGCTGGGCACAAATGCCTATGTGCACAGTAGAAGCCAAACAGGGCTGGTCTTTGGAAAATGGCAAAGCAGAAAAGATTAGCTTTGGAGTTCCCAGCCTGGCCTTTCTTCTACCTCTTCCTGGTTGTGTTCATACCCTCCCCATTGCTCTTCAAGGGTTTGAGTTTATTAAGCAAACACTACCTTTGCTCCCTATATGCCTGGTACGTAAAGCACGGAAAATGTTTTTTAATCAACAACCCAGAGCCTTTGCACTTCCTGTATCTCCGCTGAAACATTAATCTCAGGCTGTTGGCTGCTTATTAAAAACAAGGTGGGGAAAATTTATATTCAAAGGGGCTGGTCAACGGTAAGAGACATAGAAACAATTTGTTCTTCTAGATTGGTGTTTCGCAAAATGTGCTCCACTAGTCTCTTGCATCAGAATCAGAGACACTTAGGCTTTATTTCAGACATACCAAATCAGAATTGGGGATGGGGGTTGGGAAAGGGCAGTGAATCTGCATGAAAAAATCTTCCCAGTTAAATTATTTGTACATTAATATTTGAAAATGACTGCTTTAAAGACTTGAAACTCTATCTCTGAATCATCATTACCACAAATATACATACCTGGACCCCAGTTCTTTGGGTGCCCAAACAATGCTGAATTAAAACCAATTCATTATACCTATGAAGAATTGTCCCATACCTTTTATAAAGGTGCTACCAAAGACACGACACATTATAATATAGCTGATAATTTCATTTAAGTTTAACATTTGGATCAAGATTTTGTGACAAACTGCAAATGTTTTTGTTTAGTAGCTAAATTTTGAGACAGAGTCTTGCTCTGTCGCCCAGGCTGGAGTGCAGTGGCGCAATCTCGACTCAATGCAAGCTCCGCCTCCTGAGTTCACGCCATTCTCCTGCCTCAGCCTCCTGAGTAGCTGGGACTACAGACGCCCACCACCACGCCCGGCTAATTTTTTTTTTTTTATTTTTAGTAGAGAAGGGGTTTCACCATGTTAGCCAGGATGGTCTCAATCTCCTGACCTAGTGATCCGCCCGTCTCAGCCTCCCAAATGCAGTGTTTTCATTTACAGCTTGGCTTCCAGGAAACTCGGAGCTCAATCTAAGTGTTTAAATTAAGTATTGTACTCCTGGATGGCCTCTTTAATACTGATAACTTCTAGCCAGACACAGTGGCTCATGCCTGCAATTCCAGCATTTTGGGAGGCTGAGGCATGAGGACTGATTGAACCCTAGGAGTTTAAGACAGCCTTAGCAACAAAGTGAGACCTAGACTTTGCAAAAACAACAACAACCACAACAACAAACCCACACCCCACACGCACACAAACTAGTGGTTGTATGAACGTGTGGTCCCAGCTACTCTGGAGGCTGAGGTGGGAAGATGGCTTTAGCCCAAGAGGTGGAGGCTGCAGTGAGCTGTGCTCATACCACTGTGCTCCAACCTGAGTTACAGACAGAGACCTTGTCTCAAAACATAAAAATAAAAAAAGGATACCTTCCTATCTATTCCCTTAAATAAATGCCTCCTATTTATTTTTTTACCTCTGTTTAAATTATATTATTATGCATTCCTCTTTCATTGAAAGCTGCCACAAACGCTTTTTCAAATAGAGGCAGTACAGGTCATCTTTCAATAGATGAATACAGTACTTTTTTGCACCTTATGGAATAGTGAAGAGAGTGGTGATCAGGAGACAGGAGATCTCTATTCTAGTTCATCTCTGTTTTAGTCTATCTGTTTCCTCAGGGAGGTCAGTTACACTCTCTAGACCTCATTTCATCCTCTGAGCAAGGAGCAGGTTAGATCTCAGAGGCTTCCTGCAAGTCTACATCCTCAGCTTACATGCCTCACATGATTTGGTTAGTTCAAAAAACTGCTGTCTTCTCCAGGAGGTCCAGAGGTAACCTCGAGGACTTGGGCTCTGCCAGATGTGGGACCCTTAACCAGAGATGCGGCAGGATAGGCAGAGGATGGAGCCTTGAGCACTTACTGGAGGTGGGGGTGGGAGGCTCACCAGGGGAATCCAGATGGCCTCCCTGGGGTCAGAGCAGGGGAGAGGAGGGCCACAGATAATGACAGCCACAGATAGGGTGGAATCAATGGCCCTAAATGATCTCTAATGTGTGAGTTGTTGGCAGTGGGGAGGGAAGAGTGGAATAGAGGCTAGGAGGGTGGAATTAAAATGAATGAAACAAAGCTATAGACACTGACCTTGATTAAAATATGTGAAAACAAAGCAAAAAGAAACATTTTTTAAAAATCTTGTCCCTGTAAAAGTAATAAATGAATTATGTACCATTTATACCTGATTTTCCAGCTACAGTGACTGATTTTCTTGGCAAAATAAGGGCTCTGCATACTAGTAAATAAGTATCTGCTTAATGTTTTATTTGATCCCATCACTAAGTCAATTGATATGTGCTCAGCCCTTAGGGTTTGCTTGTAGCAGTGGTGCAACTATCTGCTCACGACACTTAAAATGGAAAAATCTGCATTGACTTTTAGTGGTGCATATTTTGGCTCTTCTGTCCAGAGACTGTGACCGTGTTGTCTCCACAGGGAGGCTGCTGGCAAGAAATGGCAGGCAGACAGGGTGCAAAGGGGCCTGAGTCAGCAGAGCTGGGTTTGAAGTCCAGCTCACCTGTTTCCCAGCTCTGAGAAGGTGGGAAGGTTATTTAACCTTCCTGAGCTACCGTCTATTTTTCTCTTGTAAAGGTGAAGAGCACTGCAATTGGTTGCCTTGTACCCTGGCCTAAGGATTTTTCAAAATCTGGATTTATCTCCATTTTAGGGTTAAGAAATACTCTAGCTCCAAACCGATTATAACCTTTAATCCTTGTAGTATCTTTTTACCTTTATCAATGATCCTCATGTAGTTCTCAGAGTCCAATATCCTTCATTGTTGGGAACAGCAGAAGAATATAAATATGGAATTAAAGTCAAGATTCTGCTCCCTCTCATTGAACTGTATTAAGATAATATTATAAAGACTAAATATTTCCCTAAGTTACCAGTGTCTATCCAAGGAAATAACACTGAATTCTTTAAAGAAAAGCCACTGTGAGTGCTGCAAACAACTAGACATAGAAGAGGATTTAAGCAGAACCTAAGCTTAGACAAATATTAGGCTTCATATATTGTCATGCAAGCCTGTGTCAAAAGGCAACACTGTCTTTAAAACATGAATGCAAGTTAAACATACTTATCACAAGTTCATAGTACAAGAGGATTATCATCTTTAACCAGAATGTTTGGGGCTCAATTAAAGTAGATTTTGCTTTAAGAGAGACACGGATATGTGCATATTATAAAATGACAGGAGAATGCATTTATTGAGCATTACACAGAGCTTCCATTGTACAGGTTTACCTTATGCTGAAAATTTAGCCTTGGAATAATTGAGTGAATTCCACTATTTCCCTTCACCTGAATCTTTGTTAAAACAGCATTGGATTCCCAACTCTCTTTTCTAAGATAATGAGATCAGGATAGCAGCAGTGACTTATGGGTATCAGTGGCCTTATTATAGGTAGTTTGTCCACCTATCAAATATTGAAAAACCCAGAGGTTGTAGATCTAGCAAAATAAATATTTGTATAGACCTTGGAGCAAAGGGAGGCTTGACTTTAAGGCTTTACTTCCTCTTTTGTGGACAGTTAGGAGATACTCCCAAGTCTTTTAGACAATTCTAAGCCACTTATATGGCTGGGGAATGAAGGTTAACGTTTGCAATGGGCATTTTCCACGGTGAGAAAGAGTCTAGCGGCCCTTTTTCTTTTTCATTCATTCACTCGTTCAGTAAATATTGAAAGCCCATATGGCAGGCATTATTCTAAGTACTGGGGATACAGCAATGACAAACAAGGTCCCTGTTCTTATGGCACTTATATTCTAATGGAGAGAAATAATCAATGTAGGCCTTCACACATTAATATGCATGAAATAATATATAAGTTAATTTACAAACAGACTGGAAATATAGTCAGTAGTGGTAAATGTGATGCAGATAAATGAAATAGAATGACACCATTGTGAGTGAGTGAGTATAGGTAGTCATGCAAGACTTTTTTGAGGTGGTGAGATTTAGGGTGAGATGTGTAATACTAACGGCAAAGATAAGTGGTAATCCACATGGACCCAAGGCTTCCTTGTGCTAAATAGATATAGAAAGATCTGTTTCTGCAATGGTCCAAATTCTGAGTAATTCATCTAAATTAGTACAGTGGTTCTCTAGAAGACCCTTGTTTATGTAAAAAATTGTTATTTATAAGCCATCACCTTAGTATGAATTCAGATTGGTTATCCAGTCATCTGGTAGTACTAAAGGAACAGAAGAGGTCTCAGAAGGCTGTCTGGTGAAACAGGATACGGTGGGCCATAACTAACAGTGGCAGGGAGGGGGTTGCAGAGACATGCCTATGGACCCTGGGCTCTTAGTGCCAGGTGAAATCTTTTTTTCCATATTGCTTACCATTGGATGCCCTCTCTAACTTCCTCTGTTTCAGCAGCTGTCCGTTAATGCATTCTCAGCCCTTCTCCAAGCAAGCTTTTCTGGCTCACACAAAGTGTGTTATAAATGGGTTAAAATCAGAAGGTGCCAGGTGCCAGCTTCCAAGTTTCAGTGTTACAGGAACAGGATGTTATGAAGTAGTAATGAAAGAAGAGAATATGATAGCATCCTATGTATGGGGTTTTCGTCTCTATACTTGGTGGCTGATCTTCCAAGGGACAGCATACCAGGAATCCACCTTTTAAAACAGTAGTATCTGAGGGAACTAAAGAGCCCCTGGCACCATGAAGACATTCAGAGAGAAATACTCCCAAGAACTACAGAGTTGCAGATGCAGCCTTTAGTGTGAATGTTGGCAGTCTAGAAAGGGTCTACTCCATGAAAGGCTGCAGCAGTGGCCTGGGAGAGAGCTATTTGCAGGTGAAAATCAGCTACCAGCAGGTCCAGCAGCAGCATAAGAAAGAAAATGCAGTGGGGGCCGGTAACTACAGAAATGTAGAGAAGAAAGTATCCAGGAGGGAAACCTGCAGGTAGCAGAGAGAGCAAGGTCACAAAGATTTGCAGCAAGGACAGAAAGGCTCTTCGAATAACTTCACTTAGGTTTCTGCAACATCCTAAAGAGAGAAAGAAAGACTGAGTCCAGAGTCCACAAGCCTAGAACTCTTCTTGGCTGCCAATTGGTGCCTCTTAAAAAAGAACTGCTGGTCATCACCCAGTTTTCACAAAGGCAACATGTTGATATCTCGGCATTTTATATTTAACTATTAACAAAGTGGTTAACAGATTATGTTACACTTACATATTAGGTGGAGACATGACTCAAGTGATCACTTGTTTATATAATAAATAAATGTGAGGAGGCATTTCCTAGAGCAGAAACATCTGAATCCAGGTGTCCCTGCAGGCTGTGTGGGGTGCTGCTTTCCCACTGTCACTAACTTGTAGAGAGAAAAGCAGATGCTCTTGTTCTCTAAAAGAGGGTATTAGCAATGACCTTCAAAAGAGTACAAAGATAGCCTGGGCGTGATAGCTCACTCCTGTAATCCCAGTACTTTGGAAGGCCGAGGCAGGCGGATCACTTGACATCAGGATTTCAAGACCAGCCTGGCTAACATGGTGAAACCCTGTCTCTACCAAAAATATAAAAGTTAGCTGGGCATGGTGGCACAAGCTTGTAATTCCAGCTATTCGGGAGGCTGAGGCAGGAGAATCACTTGAACCCAGGAGACAAAGGTTGCTGTGAGCTGAGATCACACCACTATACTCAGCCTGCACAACAGAGGGAGACTGTCTCAAAAAAAAAAAAAAAAAAAAAGTACAAAAATGCATTGTGTGTTCTTCCCACATTTTTACCAAAAATTTACATGTGCATATATTCTGACAGGTGCAAGTAGTTAAGGATAGTAGTTCGACAATTAATCTCCTTACAACTACAGCTTTTTTGTAAAACGCATTCTTAGAAATATGACCACATATATTCTGTTTGTAATGTGTAGATTAAAAATGATTGGCTATAAGGACAAGTATTACAAGTCAAATTCCACTTATGATAAAAATGAAGCTTTATTGTGCTGTAATTCTTTACTTCTTTGAAGCCTTCCTCTCTGCATATCAGGATGTGACACTTCCCTGGTGTATTGCCAACTTCATGAGCCACTCCTCCTTGGTCTCTCCCATCTCCCTTAACTTTTAATGTTTAAGCAAGGACCTCTTGTCATCTGTGTCTAGACTCACTGTTCGTTATCTTATCCATTGCATAGCTTTAAATGCCATCTATATGCTCTCAACTTAGAATTTTACGTCTCCAGTCCAAACGACCCACCTAAACTCCAGATTCATAAATTCACCTGCTTCCTTGGCCTCCATTTTGATGTCTACTACCCCAACATCTTCACCCTAATTTTTTCTATCCCAGTTATACAACCTCATGCTTCCAGTAGTTTAGGTCATAAACATGGGAGTCGCTTTTAACTCCTGCCATTCTCCCCAAATTTACATCAAGTCATCAGCAAATGTTGCTGGGTTTGTCTTCAAAATGTTTCTACAATCTGACTACTTCTCACTACCTCCGCTGCTATCACTTTGTCCATCAACTCTCACTAGACTACTGCATTCGCCCTCTCGTTCTTCTCCCTGCTTCTGCCCTTGACCCCATTCAGGTCTTCCCAGCTCAGCAGCCACCATGATTCTGTTAACACACAGGTCAGATCCAGCCACCTCTTTATTCAAAGCTCTCCATTTCACCTAGAGTTCTCACAGTGTCCTATACAATCTGTGTACCTTCCCTCTCTCCTACCATTCTCCACCACTGCCTCTCCCCTCCTGATCTCTTCCCTCTTCCTCCAATTCTCCCTGAGTGCTCCTGCCTGTGGCCTTGGATTTGCATTGATCCGAATGCTCTTCCCCCAGATATCCATGTGGCACATTCTCCTCCCATCCTTCCTTGACCATGCAATTTAAAATTATGACTGATGGACTATTTTAGGAATTTTTTTTGTATCTTGTCTCGATAAATTCAGTTGTAAAAGAAACTACTAGCCACTACCAGGATGAAGGAAACCGAACTTGCTGTTGAGTCCTGAATATGTCACCAACTAGCTGTTGACCTTGGGCAACTTGATTTTGACCCCTGAGGTTTAGTTTCCTTATTTGCATAATAGGAATAACATCCTGGCCACTCACAAGATATTATGAGATAATGTACATTATATACAATTACAAGCCATGCATTCAGCCCAAGGTAATATATAGCTGGACCCCTTTTTCTTCTCCTAAAGTGTAAAAGTAGCTGCATGAAAGAGGAGAATTTGACCTAAGCATTCATGAAAAGCTTACCTTTTAGACCACAGAGTCCACACATGGCTGCCAACACTGTAGATTCCATTTCAATATTCCTGACACCAGCTTTATATGCTCTCTTCAAGTAATCTAACTTTTTTTCTCTGGAAAAGGAGCACAGTGCTCCATCTAGTCGGCCTTGGCCTGAAAGGGAGGGGAGAACATTTAGTGACGATGTCCCACCCCACTGGCAGTGGCGTCACAAGAGGCTTACTGTTGGCTGGAGCCCTCCGCAGCTGTCTCTAACTCTGCAGTGTGCTTCCCATGTAGGATAAACTGAACTGTGTGACTCTTCCTACCAGAGGACCATGGAACGAGGCTGTCCCTGGCTCAGGAGTCTCATATGTAGGAAGAAGCGTCCATGGCCGAGGGCCTCAATTCTGGGGTCAGTCACTGCTGAGTGGCTACCGTAGCCAGCACTGTGCCCAGGCAAATCAGGAAGCGGCTTGTTGCTGTGAGAGCTACCCTTTGAGGAAAATCTCAGGTTGCTCCAATGACTGGGGAATGGCCCGGGGATGGGTGCTGGGAGAAAAAAAGAGGCTTCAATGACACTAAGCTACTTGAGGATCAGGACAGTGTTTGCACATTGCGCCTCTCCTTATGCCCTTTGCGACACTGTCCGCCTTCCCCCTTTCCGCACACCTCTCAGGCTGTATGCCACCCCTTGTGATCATGTTTTCCTTTCCAGGCTGCTCCCAGTGTTCATTCATCACTGAATTTCACCTGTATCCACCAGTGCAGGCAAAAGCAAGAAAAGGAAAGTCTGATGTCATTACTCCTCCTGTACCCTGTGCACACCCAGAAATAGACCTTCTAATGCCTCCCCATTCCTGAAAAGGCCTGGATTCAAGCAAATGGGCTAATAGCACGCTGTTGCCATCCATGATTTTCACAATCCCCTTTTTGGTGCTCTTTCCTCTCTTTTTCTCCCTTTCCTCTAAGTCTTTCATGCTACTTTCACCCCTGGCAGTCTGTTTCCCCTTGTTCCTTCTCTTCTCATTAGAGCTGCCTGCCGACACCTCTGACAGAGTGCGATTTAAGCTGATTCAAACAAGACCTCGCAGAAGCCACGCGGGTAATGCCGACGCAAGTGTCTGGTCGGAGGGGAGCAGCCTCACCCCAGCCTCAGCAAATGTAGCCCCAGATGTGGGCCAGAGCTTGCCAAGGCTGCCATGCATATATTCCACATTTTTAAATGTTAGTTCTTTCAAAAAGCCAGAAATGTGAATGTTCATATAACATCTCCAGATATTGTAAATGTTGCCAAAATAATTCACATTTTAAAAAATACTGTGCAGACCAAAAGAAACATTGACTTTAACAAGCTGCCATTTGCAAACTCTGCTTAACATATCAGTGAGTGACCCTCGAGATAGAGGGACTGTGAGTCAGTGGGGCTTGAACAGAGGGTCTCAGCCCTTTCAGACCCCAACAGCCCTCCTATTTTACAACAACTATATGGTAAAACCACCTTTACTAACTGGAAGTAAAATGTATAGATAATATGACCTATCTCCAAACATAATTTCTTAAAATTCAATATAGTATTTTAAGTTTGATCCAAAGGGAAAATAAAAATAATTTATAATGAAATAGTATGGATTTTGAAAAGAATATAACTATACTGCCAGATTTTCAGAATGCCCTTCAAGGCATGGTACCAACTCTATGTAGATTCTTTCTTCTGGGACGAGAAAAGTCGGGGGTCTGTCTTTGAAGGTTTCTTCCTCTGGGCCTTTCATCCCTAGTAGCAAGCGCTGCTCCATAGCAGTCACCTTCCATTTGTCTCTAAACTTGGTCTGGGGACCCCTTACTCATGGCTGAGAGACAAAGCCCCACTCAGATCACACCATCCAGTGGGATTTATACCTCCTCCCCAAGCATTTCTCCCCATTTTCTGGCCCACTCTTTCCTGGGGACAGAATCCCTTTTAAGGTACAGACGAATGGCAGAAACACAGAATCGGTATACTTCCCTTCTCTTAGAGCTGCTAATCTAAGTTAAAGGCATAAACAGAGATAAGATTTTGTGAACATCACTAATTGCATTTTAGTGTTCAATTTGTTCTTGGAGGATTAAATTCACCCTCAATATAAATTCATTCTGGGTGTTTCTCTGCTGCTCGTTATGTCCTTGTGTTTTTATGCTTTAGTAAGTAAAAAAAGGCTGTTTCAGTTCCTTTTTAATCCACAAATATTAATTTTCTAAAGTAGAGCTTTTAATATAAATTATGGGTTTGAATAACAAAGAGTTGCTGGCATTTTTCTGTTGCCTTCCCAGTTTATAAATTGTTCTCACCTTCATAAAAATCATAGGTACACATTGTATGTCCAATGAGGGTTCGGAAGTTGGGGATTTCTTTGCTACAGTTGAACAGTTCTTCAGATAGTTCCTTGTGAAGTTCAGTACTTCGGGTGACGATGTTGTCCAAAATGACCTGTTCAAACCGGGGCTTAAAGAAGGAGTCTACAGCTATATCCGTTATTACAACAGTCCCTGGTGCAATCCCTGCAATGTGGTAATAAATGATTACAGAAGAATATCATTTAGAGTTTACTTTTGACACATAGCATATGTAACCAATTCTGCGAACATTAATGCTAGCTGCTAATGAGTCTCCTTGTTTTCAACTTTAAAATAATTTTCTTCTCCCAGTGCAATTAAATAACATTCAGAAGAGGCATTTACATTTGTTGTCTTTCCAAATGCACATTTACAATGTGATGGGGTTTAGATTTCAAGACAAACATGACTCTTGGACGTGCAAATTAGTGCCAGCCTTTGGGCTCAAATCTGAATAAATTAGGTCAGGAAAAAAATAAATAAGCCTGCCAGCAAGTAGCTTTCATAAAGTGATGTGACTTCTTAATATTTAATCTTCTCTGTGACTTCTTGATTACTGTAATTTCTTTGCATCTCTATCCTCTTTTACTTCTGATTCTTGTCACATTTGTTCCCTCCCCGACTCCATGTAAATCAGGCCTCTTGGCTGACCTTCCATGGCTACAAAGTCTGGGATGCTCAAGGGACTTGGGCTTACTTAAGAAACTGTTTTCTGTCAACAGTTAGTCTCCCTGCCTGGCATGCCCTCTCATCCTCCCCCCACCTTTTCGTCACACACCAAGTCACTCTTCAGGTGTCAGCTTAATTTACTTCCTGAAAAAGGTCTGAATCCACAGAAGGGAAGCAAACAAATGAAAAAATTAAAAGGCAACACAGATAGGTTACACTAAATTTCCCCAGGCCCAGTTTTGACCCAGCTTCTGACCCAGTCTCATTTCTATTTAGAGCCTGAATAAGAAGATATATCTTCATATATGCCCTAGACTCTCTCTGTCCTAACAATTTTTATAATTATCCATTTGTTTATTTTTTTCTCTGATAGAACATAAACTCTATAAAGGCAAGAACTGTGTCTGTTCACTGCTCTCTCCTGGTCTAGCTCTGTGCCTGCCACATTATAGGTACTCAATAGCAATTTGTCGAATGAGTGAATGTTTTCACAAAGATGCCATAGATTATAGCTCTGCAAGCCTATGGTTCATAAACCAAATCCTGTCTTTGTAAATAAAGTTTTATTATCACACAGCCACACCCATTTATTTACATATTGTCTATAGTTGCTTTTGAAAGAGATCAAATGAAAAGACTAAAAGGCAGAAATGAAGTCCACAGGCAAACAGCCCGGGCGGCGCCCTGAGCCTAAAGATCGACCCTGGACCTAACCAAGTAGGTTATCTATAGATTCCAGACGTTGTAAGGACAAGTGTTGTGAAAGTCCCTGTCCTGCTCTGTTCTGTTCTAATTACCGGTGTCTGCCATATATCTCAGTCCTGGGCCCAGTACAAACACATTCCTCTATTTGTCTCAACTTCCTGAGCCCAACACAAACACATCCCCCCATATATCTCAGAAACACCACCTAGAGAGCCCCCGATAAGGTCACAACCATTTGTAGTTTTACTAAATGCACGGGAACAAATAGAAAACTGTTAAATGTATAACTTAAAATATTAACCAATTGTGATGCTGCGACCAAAAGAATTCCTTTGTTCCTCTGTAACCTTACATATCCTGTATACATCGGGCTATGAAAAGCGGGCACATGCATCGTTCGAGGCCCTCTTGTATGTTGTGGAACGGAGGGACCAAGTTCGAACTTGCAGTAAAGATCCTTGCCGCTTGGCTTTGACTCTGGACTCTGGTGGTCTTCTTTGGGGAATAAATGGTCTGGGCATAACACTTTCAAGCTCTAGTGGCAGAGTTGAGAAGTTGCAATAGAAATCACACAGTCAGCAAATCCTAAAATATTTACTATCTTGTCCTTTACAGAAAAAGCTTGACAATCCCTGCTGTAGAGTATAGCCTTATCCTTCAGGGTGGCATAAATTTTGATATTGATCAAAGTAGACTTAATTACAAAATGCTTTAGAAGATCCAACTAGAGACCCAAGGTGGCCACTGATAATAGATCCTTATGGGGTGAAATACTTTTTATTTTTTTTATTTTTTATTTATTTATTTATTTATTTTGAGATGGGGTTTTGCTCTGTCACCCAGGCTGTAATGTAGTGGGGTGATCTCAGCTCACTACAGTCTCTGCCTCCCGGGTTCAAGCAATCCTCTTGCCTCAGCCTCCAGAGTAGCTAGGACTATAGGCACACACCACTACACCTAATTTTTTGTATTTTTAGTAGAGATTTCACTATGTTGGCCAGGCTGCTCTCAAACTCCTGGCCTCAAGTGATCCACTGCCTCGGCCTCCCAAAGTGTGGGATTATAGGTGTGAGCCACCGTGCCCGATCAGATACTTTTTAAACAATCCAAGTAAGTGGCTCCTTGAATTGTTCACAATGTCCTAAGAAAGTGATTGAGAGGGAAGTTGAAAGCGTATACATAAAAATGATGTTGTTTATATGCCATCCTGATATTTAAATGTGTTAGTGTATTATGTCATGGTTGAGGTTTCTCAAAGGTCAACGTACTATTTGAGTACTTTATGCTTATCAAGTTGTGTTGGCTCATGTAGGGATCATGTGAGCAACATAATACCATGTACATCTTTCATCTCCAAATGCAAAACTGCTTAAAACAAAATAAGCAAATACAATTTTTTGATAAGCTAAGAGTTCTTAATGAGGATAAAACTTCAACATGAAGGTGTCTACAGCACAGTGGGTTAATTTGCCACCATCCATGGACCTTCATTGTGTGCTGTATGTATCATGTTGCCATGAAATAAAAGACCATTATCAAGAGCTGGATGGTCATCGGAGCACCTTGCCCATGCTGGTGTTCATTAATATCAAGTGGTAACTGTAGCAGTCAGGACTTTATAATGCATGAATGTGAGCTATGAAGGCAGATCCTTGTAACCCACAACCCAAGAATTATGAGCAACTTTAAGAGGTATGTTATCTGAAATTCATGTCCAAATGAGTAGTTCCCTACTACTGATTATTTGGGGTATTGCATAAACTACAATCTAGAAGGATGCCTGATCTAACACTTATTGCTAACACTCTGCTTCTCTCTCTGGATGGATATCCACAAAGGTCTTACTTTCTCCCAGATGTAAGGGCCTTGGCTGGACTTTATTCCTGGACCACGGCTGTGGAAAGGCCACCATCTTTTCCAACGTGTATGATTTCTAGTGAAGCATGGTTCAGCCATGGTGGCTTTGTGATGTTGAACACAACACTTCTCCAGCTATTTGTGTGAGGATTTCTGACATCCCTTTTTGCTCCATAAATGTCTAATTCTACAACCATTTCTCTTCCCAAATCTCAGCCCTTTTTATAATGTCCATTCAGTTCTATCACCCTGTCAACCGAACTTCTCCATTTACCGTGTGCAGTCTGTATTTGCATTTTGGTGACATGGTAAAATCATACCCTGACAAGATGTGCTCCTTAAGAAAAAGTTGAAGAAGAAGACGTTTCCTCAAAACTTCATCACAACACATTCTGGAAGCAAAAACAAGGCCTCTTTACAGCTGCCTGAGAAGCCAAAGAAGAAGGGAGGTCAGGAGGCTCTGTGAAAACTTTAGGAAGCATCACTTAAGCCTTCCCTGAAAGCCTGGCCTGGTTTCTTTCTGGTGTACTGATGAGGAAAAGATACAGCCAATAGAGGTGATGTAGTAACTGATGTGGGCAAAAAGCAATGTTTTTCTAAGAGCTTCACAGTTTGCTCACTTAGCTGATAAAACTGGGAAATTTTTGTGATTTTTTTTTTTTACTTGAACACAATTACTTCTGTCACTTAAAAAAGTTCCTGGCTGGGCGCGGTGGCTCACGCCAGTAATCCCAGCACTTTGGGAGGCCAAGGGGGGCAGATCACGAGGTCAGGAGATTGAGACCATCCTGGCTAACACGGTGAAACCCTGTCTCTACTAAAAATACAAAAAATTAGCCGGGCATGGTGGTGGGCGCCTGTAGTCCCAGCTACTCAGGAGGCTGAGGCAGGAAAATGGCATGAACCCAGGAGGCGGAGCTTGCAATGAGCTGAGATTGCACCACTGCACTCTAGCCTGGACGATAGAGCGAGACTCTGTCTCAAAAACAAAAACAACAAAAAAATTCCTAAGATTTGAAATTTACCCCTACCCTCAAAACACATCTTCTAGCAATTTTTCTACTCTTTATAAACACCTAAGACCATTCTGCAATAGGTAGTGAGATCTCTCCCTGTGGGTTTCAATAAAGAAAAAAGGAAGAAAAGAAAAAGGCAATGTGGGTGGATTTCCTTAAATTTCCTCAAGTCCAGCCTTCTGACACTTTTTAGCCCATCTGGGCTTCTGCTGGGCTCTGAATAGGATGGTATATTTTGGCAGCTACCACGTGTGTAAGGATCACTCAATTCTAATAGAAATCAATCCGTCTCACCTATTCCCCCTGATGTACCAATTCTAATAATGGTGACATCACAGCATTGTGCATGGTGGAGTAATTTGATGAGTTCATGAAGCATAACAGAAATGGAGGGGATGCCCATGCCGTGCTGTTGAGAGAAAGAGAAAGTCTTCATACATCTTGCAAAGTGATACATGAACAGGACATATCTTCTTCCTTCATTACAAGTTAACAGACCTCAGATAAATTTACATAATCATTAAGACTTTGCCAATGCTGAGGAAAACGTAAGTCCTCCCTAACTGGCGCCTACATGACACGCTGACAGATGTGTCCATCTGTGAAGATCAGAGGGAGGCATCTCGCTGCCAGTTCTGTTGACTTCAGCCCTCATCAGCAAGAGCAGAAGGTGGGGATGGTATAGTATACAGGTGTGTCAGGGCAGAGCCATTTCCCATCTTCCCACTGGGCTCTTCATGATGAGCCTTTGAAAAAGAGCTTTTTGCACGATTGACTTGATTTTGAGGAAATATAATTTTGGCCGCCAAATCAAGAGTCCTTTTCAACCATACTAAATGAAGTAGTGAATCCATTTCATTTGCTTTTAATTTTGTGTGCTCTGAAAAGTACTAGGGTAGAAATGTGGGCTAGATTCCCCACTTCACAATTTTAAACTTATACTGAATGTGGAAGTGAGTTTAAATTACTATAGATCATGACCATAACCCTGTTTTTTTCAGTATTCAGGACAGTGGAATCAATGTCACCAGGAAAGGGATCAACACAGGCTACAGGATTTAGCAACTCCTGGTGGCTACACGATGTCCTAATAACCCTCCAGAAAGATCCTACATTCTGTAATTTGTAGAAACTGGCACTGAATTCAAAACTGGTAGTAACTTCATTCCTGACATGACAGCAGAGAGTCAAATGTGCTCCTCAGTGTGTCCTACTCTTGGATACAAAGACTCTGGAAAACCACTGGCCATGACCATGATGTTTTCACCTGAGCTTCCTCCTTCTATTGAGAATGTTGAGCTATGGAAATTTCGAACCTCTGCATTCCCCCTTTCTGGTTCCCACTGAATATGCCCTGACTTTCAAATGCTTAGTAAGCGTCCTGGAGCCAGGAATCAAACTTGTATTGATTTGTATATTCAAGATTAACAAGTCTGGGACTTTGGAACTGTCTCTGTGACTAATGAATAAACTCTCTCAGTATTATTTTTTCTTACCTAATTTTCTTACTATAATTAAGATGAATTATTATTTGACCTATTAGATTCCTTCCAGTGCAGACATTTAGTAAGTTAATGATTGTCACTTATTATGTGACACGTTGATGAAATGACAAATGGACTTGTGCTCTCTTTCACACACATGCACCCCATTCAACCGCTACTGGAGAGGAAGAGTTTTCAAAGAAGAAATCACAGTTGTCAGTCCCCTGCCTGCCTAGTAAGGCCCATTTCTAATTGGCAACCTTGACATGACACATATTTCAGGTCTTTTTCCCAGACAGGACAGCAGGATCAGTCTATTGCTGTTTTCATTTCTTACTCTGAAGTTTTACTGCTTATTTATGGCAGTGTCACATTTTTAAGAAACTTAACTTTTTTGTGTTTCTCCATTTACTGTACAAAAAACAGTTATAGTCTAAAAGTCCAGCAAATGTTGGTAAGAAAAAATTTGCCAAGATCAGTGGATACTCAGCTTCCTTCTAATGTAGATATTCTGTAATCATTTATTGAATGCACAAGCGAATAATTGAATGGATTCTCCCATTTGAACAGGTTTCAGGCACTCTTGGCCCAGAGAGGAGATCAATTTAGCTGCCTCATTGTTGTTGCATAATTTTTTCTTCTTTACCACAGGTTTTCATCAATGCAGGTCCACACTGTAAGGCAATCAATGGATGATGCCTATTCCCTCTGGTAGGAGCCACTTACAGCTCAGTTCCTTAGAATTGCCACCCTGTGCAGGAGATTCTTCCCCTGTCCCCTGGCATGCCTGCCTGTGCCTCTTATGAGGATTGCACTGCCCAGAAATGTGATGGCTTCAGAGTTATTGCTTCAGAATACAGCCCTGTCCAGAGAGATAAACATGGGAAGGCAAATTGGACACCTATGCACATACGCCCTCATCAGTGTGTGCCCAGCTGAGTCCAAGGGGGAAATGGTCTGCATGTTCCCTAAAACTGCAAATCACTCCCCTTTCATTTTGTCTTAGGACACTGTGTGCTTCCATAACTGTTCACATGTTCTAAGTGCAGGAGAGTAATTCACAAGAGCTCAGTAGAAATGCATTAGCAGCTTTTCAGCGAGCTTATTATGGTGTTAAACAGCAGCACTTTAGCAGTCCTGAAAATTAGCCTATGTATACTAAAAGCTCAACATTTCCAAAGCTGGGTAAGGGATAGAGGAAGGAAAATTGCCATTGGGTGGGGGGAGTGAGGGGTGTTAACCAGTTACAAAGTAAAGAGAAAGGAGGGTGCTTTGAGTATTTTCCCCCTAATTTGAATACCTAAGTGGTAACTAATAAACAAAAATGATGCTGCATGCTATGTTCTGCCCTGGGGGCTTTTTCCAATAAGGAACTCATACCTGGACACCTAGCTTAATTGTGTAAGAATGTAAAGCAGGAGGGAAAAGGAACTCCTACATGTAAAAGTTTCCACTTTTTTCTCTAGCCTGCAGTGACTAGCTGAAATGCAACCATGGATACTTACACTGATGGTGAGCACAGGCCCGGTTTTGTACATGCAGTATCTGTCTGTCCCAGCACAGATGTCTTTTATGTCTTCTTCAGCTTCCTCCAACCCAAGCTCCTTGTGCATAAACAGTGCAAATGCTTTCATTCTGTTGGGGCTCCGACCAACACAGACAAACTGTTAATAAAAATAAACAAGGGCCTGCCATAGTAACTGGGATAAGAACCATGGGTCAGTTTCAACTCTAATTTTTTATTTTACTTTTTAGTTAATTTACTAAAGAGTGTGTGTAGATGTCATGGTTTATGTTCCATGAATTAGCTATTTTGCATCAACCTGTAAATAAGGCAACAGATGCAAAGTTTTAAGCACTAAATTAGTAAAAAAAAAAAACAATCACAAAATCAAAATAAATGTTGATATTATTCAAGGAGGTGTTTCCTGGTGTTTTTGTTTATAGTGAACACCAACCAGCATCTTAAATTGACGTAGACAGCCTATTGTTGAGCATTACCATGACATATGCTTAGGATGTAAGTTCTGAGGCCACAGCATGTAAATGACACAAGAGCAAAAGGAGAACTACCAGTTTTAGGTATGTTTTCTGATTCCCCATCCCCCATCATGAATTTATATTGTGAAATGGATTATGTGAACTTAAAATTTTAAAGGAATCATGTCAAGACTTTTAAATTTCTTATTCAGAAGAAATTCTCACGGAACAAGCCTTATTATTGTAAACGCGGGATCTCCCTGTGGCATTTCATCAATTCCAGTGATTTATTTTTGTTTTTGTTTTATTCACATTTTCCCTTCTCTGAAATTAGGATAGGTGTTGCAGTCAAGGATGTCTAATAGAAGATGGCAATACAATTGTCTGGCGGTTACTCATACAACAGTCTGTTTAGGGGCACACTAGCCCCAGGGACCTGGAATGGGAGAGGTGGATGCCAGGGAGAGAAGCAGAGAAGCACTAGGGGTCAGCAACAAGAGGGTGAGCACTGGCAGACTCTCACACCCGGGAGGAAGCACAGGCCACAGCAAGGTGGCAAGAGTCAAATCCTCCAGGATTCTGAAGTAAGTGGCGAGGAAAATGCAAAGAGAGAGAAGACAACATAGTGGAGGGTCTGCCCTTTGAGGTTAGGTAAACCTGGCTTTGAACTCCAACCCCATCAGTGAGTAAGAAGCTTGCTCAGTGTCACACAAATAAGCTATGTGCCTCAGACCATCTCCAAAATAGGAAAAATACAGTACCCCTCAGAGAGTTTTGAAAGAAGAACGTGAGATTGCATATGGCAAAGGACATTGCACAAGTCCAGACACGTTCTCAGTGATGGACAAATGGTAACCATTAATTTATATATCATGTAGCAATTTTCTATTCCTGCGTCTGAACTTGCTTACTATTCCTATATTGCAGAATTTAGTACAAATGAAGCTGGTCTGAGTCCTCTAGTAAGGAAAAGGCAGTTGGTGGTATCTAGCTGATGTGGGCAGCATTGGACAGAGGATTGGGAGGGCTGACGAGGTCCATTACAGGGATAAAGAATATCTGTCTAATGAAATACCTAACTGAGGTTATAGAATAGGTAGCCCCATTCACAAATGATTTACTCTAACTATTGGGTGGTCTGATAACATGATGCATCCTGTTTCCATTTAGCGATAGTTCCTGAGCTACACTCTTTCGCAATTAGCGGTGTAATTAGCCCTGAATCCAGGCCCTCTGCTTCTCTTCTACCCTTAATATTGTCTTTTCTTTGCCTTCTTATGAGTTTCTCTGATGAAGCCTTAAGCTAGTAATGAACTGCAATAGAAGTCAGCCATAAAGACTGGTAACAAAGAGGTTAAGACCATGGTTTCAGGTGAGTTTTAAACTTGTTATTAATAATTCATGGAATTTTCTTCTTTGTTGGTGTGGATAGTTAAGACTTGGCTCACGATCTAAGTCCAAGGAAATTTTTTAAACACAGTACAGTAGTTTGAAAATAACCTCATTGTGTGGTGCCAGCGAATGTAAATTACAACTATTCAGATTGACCATAAAACCAAAACAGATGTTAGAATAGCTTGTGGTTTGAGTTCTCCTTTGAACTGTAGATGTTACTATAATCAACAGGAATTTCTGAATATTTCTGGAGACATAAAGATCATATGCATAGACAGAAGCAGCTTGGTTCTTAAAGCCTTCCTTACTCCTAAACCAGACTCACTAAACATCACCTCTGGACACAATTTTCAGTCTGGCTGCTTTAATGAGAAGTAAAATATGGCTGAAGACCACCAACCAACGTTGATCCTTAAGTGTCATTTACAGTGTTTATGTCTCAAACAAAATGATCAATTGTCCTGGTTTTATCAAAGAAGTTAGAAACACACTGGGAAGGAGTCAGAGGCATCACAAAAATATGTTAAGGACTTTAGCTAATGACTGCCAGAATAAAGCTCAGCTTTAGATATCCCTAGTGTCTTAAAAGTCTCAACTATGCCATGTTGTATCAATCTGGTCTATTGCATCTTATGCATTTTCTATGTTAACAAGGGAATATAAACACATTCAAAATGGATATTATATGGTATTATAAAGTAATAATTTTGCATATTACTAGAAATTTCTAGTGAGAGATTAGAGGATACCAGTTAGTGATTTTATAAAAGACATATTTGGATATTGATATCGAATAGATAACTCCTAAGGATCCTCCACCGTATGTATTAATTGTCTGAATCTTTCTAGTGAGTATGGCAGAGATTGATTAGCTCTTCACCTAAGCAGTTTGCCGTTCTTTCTGGGCACCCAGCTAAACTTAACATCTCAGCCTCCTTTCCAGTTAGACAAGGTCATATGTCTGAGTTCCAGGGACTAGAATTTGAGCAGAAGTAATGGGTACCATTTCCAGTCCTAGCCCATAGAAATCTCCTATCCTACAAGGAGGATGTATTGGTGACCCTACATATTGTCACTCTCATCTGCTGGACAGATGTTGACACATTGGAAAATAGCAATTTATGCCTTGAAGGAAACAGAGTCACAATTATGGAAGGAGCCTGGGTCCTTGAATCTTCAGTTGTAGGGAAACCATCCATCAACCAAGAACTCCCACTTTGTACCTAATGTGAGTGAGAAGTAAACTTAACTTGTATTAAGCTACTGAGATTTTGCAGTAGCACATAGCAAAAATTTTTAAATATGGTAAGAATATGAAGGAAATGGGAGCGATTACTGGAGTCTGAAGTTTCAACTTTATACACCCAGAGTTCTCCTTTCTTTGAAGATAATGCTATTAATAATGATTATCATCTCTGTGAAGACAAGGCTGAGTTTTCAGGTACTGATAGATTATGTCCTCTTTTCTGAGCCAGGACTGCTGCCCTGAGATTTAAGGGACTCAAGAAATTGAATGTAGAATATTCTCGTTCAAAGAGGAGAACATGGCTGGAGGAAGGCAAGTTTCTGAGGAAACCATCTATGAGAATAAATCAGACTTTACCTGCTGCCTTGAAAAAATTCTAGTTCAGGTTAAATGGCCAGTTCTGATCATTTGGAACTAGGTTACCTGCTCCTCAATTTATACATACACACACACACACACACACACACACACACTCTCTCTCTCTCTCTTTTGCCTCCTATTCATCAAAGTGGCTCAATCAGTAGAGTTGCTCTCTGATGGGATAAACAGGTTTGAAACAGAGCATATTTTTGTATCCAAAAGATAATTTACTGAAGGTTCACAACCAGGTGGGTGGTGAATGTATAAGGTTGGATAGTGGTTATGATAGACAGTGTGTGAGAATAAGTGCTGAACAAAATCTGGACAGACAGAGATGTGAAGGTCTGGTTCCTGGGATTATAATCGAGATGGGACAACTATGTGTGTGCGTGTGTGTGTGTGTGTGCATGAAAGAGAGAGATACATACATGTGAGTCCCTTTATTTTTATCTCTAAAACAAAGCTTTCCATCCCAATGATTTCCCAGAAACTAATACTTGGAGTACTAAAAAGTACTAAAACATAGTGCTTTTATTTTTGTTTTTGTGTTGCTTTGTTTCGTTTGAACAGAGAAAGAGCCATTACTTTTTTTTAATCAGAGAAACCTAAGGTTTAATCTCAGTTGTTTCACTTACCAGCTGTGTTGTGCCTATTACAGATACACATATATTATATATATGTTATAACACTATGTATATATTTGAGCCTGGGTTTTCTCATCTGTAAAGTAGAGATAATAACTACCTTAGTTGCTGTGGGGACTGACTGTACCATTCACACGTGCCACACAGAGTCTGATATATAGAAAGCACTCCATAAAGGGTAGAAGAGAGACAGAAACCCAGATATGTAGATAGCAAATCACTTTCTGTCTCAAATACATGTCTCAAGTCTTTTAAATGTATTAACCAGCTATGTGTCTTAGTTCATTAATTATGAAAAGTCTTTCAGTTAATCAGAGTCATCTCTAGACAAGGGTCCTGGGATATTATTGTGAGGCATGAACCTCAAATCTAACATTTGAATTCTGGTACAATCTGATTGTTGAGTATTATAGACCGCCTTGATCAATGACTCTTGGAGCATAAGTAAACCAAAACAGCAGCAGGGGAAGAGGTTACATTGAGAAGATGAAGCACAAGATAGAGGGAGGTGACACAAAGGCAAGGAGCACAGCCTGGAAAGGAGTGAAGACGGTGGGTCGCCTCGCTGCGAGGACACCCACCCACACCCTCACAGCTTCCTGCCTAGGAGAGAGGGAGTGGGAGAAGGCCACTCGGCATCTACTGACCATAGGCATTGTAGATCGATTTCTTCTCATTTTCCAACCTTTTTTTCTTTCCTCCCTCCTTACTTTCTTGTTCCCTTCCTTTTCCTCTGCCTCCAACCTCTTCCTCCTCCTTCTTCTTAACCTCCCCCTCTTCTTCCTCCCTTTTTCTCACCTGCCTCTTGACCCAATGGGTAAGTGAAAGAGCTAGGATTAAATAACTATGGATGATCCTGAGTTACTGTGACCCAAAAGGTCCTCTTAGTGCAATGAGCAAGGACCCTGGAGATTGCACTTGGAAGAACTTGGTCCAGGTCTCAGTGCTACTACTCTGTGGTGTAACTGTAACCTTCTTCCACCTCTCTGAACTTAATTTTCTTGTTTTATGGAGAGAGTTAATATCTGCTAAACCCACCTAAAAGAGCTAAATCTGCAGATGTTAGTGAGATAGTACATGTGATGCTTTTATTTTTGTTATTGTAATTGCCAAAGAAATGAAAAAGTCAGATGAAAACTGCACGATTCTCCATTAGTGCAACTGTAAATAGATATAGTCTTTTGGAAAACAAAGTTCTTTAAAAACTCAGTCTCTTTGAGCATTTCTGTGAATCACCCTAAGCAAACTGACCTAAATGTAGAAAATCTTCAGGTACAAAAATATTCATTTGAGTCCTGTTTATAATGGAAAATATTTTAACATACAAGTTAATAATAGTCTCTGCAATATGTGGTACACCACTTGACACCCATAAATGATATGTTTCAAAAGAATGTAATAATATGGAGAAATGTTAATGATGTAAAGCTAAATGATAAAGTATAGAATGCAGCTATATAGTTACAACTATTTTAAAGTCTATTCATTAAAAATGATTGAAAGCAATGAATGAGTTGATCATGTGTATGTTTAGGTGGTAGGACTACTGAGTGTTTTTTAAAAATCATATTCTTTTTTGTATTCTCTGTTTTAAATAAGGAACACAAATTGCTTGTATAATTAAAATACATGTCAGATAAAACAAATAATGCAGAAGTACAATTTTATGTAGTATTTAATAAATAATTTTTATGAAATATTTCTTATGAAACAAAATCTTAATATGAAATGTTAGATAATGATTATTTTCCAGAAGTGAAATAATGTTGTTAGTTTTGTTGAGTTATTTTTATGATTTAATAAAATGAGAACTAGTGAGATTAAGCTATAAATGTAGATGTTAAGTAGTGAGCTGAATCTGTTAAAACATAATGAATTCTCGACACCCAGCAATATTGTCAATAAAGTTGTATTTATCTCCAGGGACCAGAGTAGTCAAATAACATGTTTGCATTAGATTTAGTTTGGGAACCTTTATGTCTTGTTGGGGTGGAAATGATTGTTCATGATATACACATTCCAAATTGTTTCAGAGAATGAGTGTGACTTTAGTTCCTATTGGGACTTTGCTAGCCAATGGTGTATAGATTATTTTGGCAAGGTAAGAAGAAAAATTAGTAGAAAAAACTGAATCATTTTTCCTGAAATTAGAAATGTTTTTACCTTTACATCTCCAAACACTGCTGGTAGGTTGTGTGTTTTTGTTCCCAAATCCAAGTGATAGAGAATGTCTTCATCCATTGAATCCAAGTAAGGATTTTTAACATGAACAAATCTTTTTCTGGAAAAAAAAAATTACACAAAGAAGATATAAAAGAATTTTGAGAGAAAGCTCACAAGAAAGAAAGTCTGAACATAAACCTTCCTTTAGGGTTAAATTATTTGTTGAGAAGCAATGCAGTATAACAATAATTATGGCGAATATTTGCTCTCACTATGTGCCAAGCATAGCACTAAGCGTGAAAATGGCATGAAAACTGCATATAACAAATTCGTTAACTCATTTGTCCCGTAACTGCTGTATTAGCTGGGTAAGATTAATAATTTAGTTTACAAACAAAAAAGCCAAGGCTTACAGAAGTTGAGAAACTTGTGCAAGATTAATAACCAGTAAATTACAAAACAGCCATTTCTATTCAGTTCTGACTGTAATGGTCATCTGATTTCTTTGCATGGGAGGCTGTGGAATATAAGCTACTGGGCTGTGGATTCAGATTGCCTGGGTTCCAGTACAAGTTCAACCATATATGTCCTAATTGTGCAAACTTGAGTAAATTATTTGTATTTTATTTTATCTTCTCAAAGTGTATCATGCATAAGAATCAGCCAGACACTTCATGGACTCCTCTTCTGGAAATTCTGATTCAGCGGGTTGCTGGTGTGTGTCCGAATTTGCATTTCTAGCAAACTCCTCATTGGTCCTGACGCTAATAGTCTGTGGACAACACTTTGAATAGCACTGCCATTGAGAACTCCACCAACCATGCTGAATACACCACTTTCTTTCCACCCCAGTGGCCACAGCCCTGGCTCAAACCCCCATCACAGCAGTACAGCTAGAACACCAATCTTTCCTCTCTTTTCTTTGTAAAATACCATGAAATGCGAGACAGTGAGCTGATGACGGTTATAAGAATGACCTTAATCCAGTTCATATTTATGAAGCATATCATTTGTAGCTTTTGGTTATTTGGGTAGTAATCATATGCCACTAGAGTTATCAGTGATAAAATGTATCTATCTACCCCCACACCACAGTGGGTCAAGACGTCTTTGCCAAGAACTGTCTGGGACTTCTTTGTTCTTTGTTCCTCCCATTTCTCTCCACATGCCTTCTCTTCTCTCTTCTCTCTCTCCTCTCTCCTCTCTCCTCTCTCCTCTCTCCTCTCTCCTCTCTCCTCTCTCCTCTTCTCTCTTCTCTCTTCTCTCTTCTCTCCTCTCTCTTCTCTTCTCTTCTCTTCCAGAATTTTGCTCTGTTACCCAGGCTGGAGTGCAGTGACCCAATCTCAGCTCACTGCAACCTCAGCCTCCCGGTTCAAGCGATTCTCCTGCCTCAGCCTCCTGAGTACCCGGGATTACAGGTGCCCACCACCATACCCAGCTATTTTTTGTATTTTTAGTAGAGATGAGGTTTCACCATGTTGGCCAGGATGGTCTCAGACTTCTGACCTCAAGCGATCCACCCACCTTAGCCTCTCAAAGTGCTGGGATTACAGATGTGAGCCACCATGCCTGGCCTTTCAACGTGCTTTTCTTTCCATACACTTCAAAACATTTTACCAAGCCTTGTGTCTTTCTATATCTTTATTGATTGTCACTTTGATTGTGCATTAAAATTACCAGGGAGCTTTAAAAAAATAAAAATAAAAAAATAAAAAAAAACACTGTTGACCAGGCACTAATTAATTTAGACACTCTGTATTTTAAATAAAAAAAAATTAAGTATTTTAAAAATCTTCTCAAATGATCTTTGGTACAGCCAAAGTTGAGAACCCCTGCTTCAGGCCTTTGTCCTTCAAACATCCTTCCCCCTTTCTTCTATTTTTCACCTACCAAAATTCCAATTTTCCTTCATGGTCCAATTCAAATATTACATCTTCCATAAAGGCTTTTCCAAGCATCTTCTCTCCTCGGTCAGTATTAATTTTTTTCTTACTGTGTTCCCAAAGCATTTGTTTCATGCTAGTGCTGGTAGATAGCATTTCACATTGTAATGTAGTTAAGTTTCCATCCCCCTAGAAAGACTGCAAATCCCCTGAAGCAAGCTATCTCAAATATCTTTCTTGAATCCCTTTTTAACAGATTCTATTGTTGAATTAAATTGAACTGTTCAGAAAGTAGAACAAAATACTATTAATTTCCTTTTCAAAAACATCTAGAGTAATAGATTTTTAATTAGTTACTGGGTCATACATACCTAGTTTCCAAAATAAAGTATTCCATGGTGTTAGTGCACTTTACTACTACAGAACAAGCTTCAAAATCTCAAAGCAAAGGGACATTTCCTTTCTTCTCTTGTGAGGCAAGAATTTAGCCCCAGTCCCTTGTTATACAGTGTGTGGTCAGTGAACCAGCAGCATCAGCAACACCTGGGGAGCTCCTTAGGAATGCAAAATCTTAGATTTCACCCCACACCTGCTGAATCAAAATCTGCATTTTAACAAACTCTGTGTGATTCGCATGCACATTATAGTTTGACAAACACTGCCATCCACTTTTTCTTCCAAATTCTATTACACTTTCTGTTTCACTCTGCCAAGATTACTTTCACGACCTGGAAATATTCCTTTGGATTCCCAACTGAATCTATGAATCATTATTCTATAAAAGAGTCTTATTCCTCTACCCCCGTGATTCCAAACTCTAGCTACATATCAGAACCACCAGGGGCACTTTAATCCCTAGACCCTATCTCTAGAAATTCGGATTGACTTGCTCAAGGAGACCTGGGCTTTGGTGTTTTTAAAATCACTCATCTATACCACTCTTCCTGTCTTCGGGGAGAAATTCTCCAACCAGCAGAGCCATTAATTATTTTCACTTGTATTATAATACATTAATTCATTAGGATTACTTTTCCTGATGCCCTGGCCCACTGTCTAATGATTTCTCAGTCAGAAAATCTGGGGGACTGTCTATAGAAGTGTCTTGTTTCACTGGGTTCATCAAGCAGCACTTCTAAGATGATCACTCTGTCAGTACCAAAGAAAAAGCTTGTTTGGGATTTCACACCAAATTTCTACCCAATGTGAATGCAGTTTTTGCAATACTTTGATTTTTCCAAAATACATTATTTTTACTAAATAAGTTTGTACGTGTTGTTTTCTCTTCAAACTCTTTTTTCTTTCCTAACACAGATAATAGTCTTTTTAGTAAATCATGACAAATTACCCTACATGATGAATATTAAATATTGCTAAACAAAAGAAATTGCTGGCTGGGAAGAAGTCTTTCCATTTGCCATTACCTTCGTCTTCATAATTTTTCTTTTTCTCTTTCTCCTGGGCTTCCCTGAGGAAGGGAACCTGCAGGAGGCTACCTCTGTTTGGGATGGGCAAATGGAGTGTTTTCTCAAATGCTGCTATAATGGAGGCTGTGAGCAAGACATTTCACACAACTCTCAGGAAATCAGAGGGAACCATCAAAATCTCCTTATGCCTCATGATGATTAATGCTCTGTTGTGTTCTGTTAACCTGGGGCAGGAACTGGAGCTAAATTTGTAGACAGCTTCAGCAATTTTATATCTACCCATGAGATTAATCACATAAACGGTATTTCAAAAGTAAATTCTCTGTAAGGTCCATCATGAAGCATATTAAATCGCTCCACAATATCCTGCAACACAATTAAACCTCCCTCAGGCACTGAGAGACCCTTTTAATTATTTCTCAATTGCAGCCCATGGTCTTGGAATTAAGGGCTGAACACTATAGTGAGTCCTAGGCTGAACCTTGAATTTGTTTACTACTGAAGGTTGGCTAAATTTTTGCATGTTTTTTTGACTTTTTTGCCCCATTTTCTTAGATGAGCCAACCCCTAATCCCCAAAATCAAGGAGTAAAAATGTCACTGAAAAGACATTTTGCATTGTTTTTGTTGTTTTATGAGCTATATCCAGTGATAAACGTAGAGGCCCATTATTTAATCATTTAATATAAAATCTAAGGAGCATCCATCTGATCAAAACAAATTTAGAAAATCAAAATTACTCACCCAACATATGTATTCCTATCAGATCTCATGGAACTATTGAAGGCAGGTATAACCGAAGCCATTCTCTCTACTATGTGAACAGTCACTCTTAAATTGATGTCAAGAAAGAGAAATATTGTGACTTGTTATTATAGATCTAGTCATAATAGTTCAGTTCCAAGTTAGAATGATACCCTCTCTTAAAACTTAGGTTTTCCTGTGAAATTGCTAAGAAAAATTTTCCTTTAGCGTTTTAAATTTTCCTATCAAATAAAAAACGCCCTCCCTGACGTGCCTTTTATACCATAGCCCAGCTCTCAGAGCAGAACTTTCTCAAGAAGATAGGTCCCCTTTGATGGTGTACCATCCTAGCTCTTTGACCAGGTTGGTTAGCTTGTTAACTATTGGTGAGAACCTTTCCCTTACATTTGTCTTTGATCCCAACACAGGTTTGATGTTGCAAACAGGCTTATTTGCTTTGAGAAAACTGTATACGGATACAAGCCCTCTTTTGGTTTCTATAACACGCCTACCAGGTCTTCTCAAAACTGTGTCCAATACATACAAGAACGTCCAGTTCTCAAACATTTCAGCCCCTCACCAACTTGTTTTCATTCTTTGTCATCACAAGTTAGGAAAGCATCCAAAGTCAGGACCTCAGAATGTCCCTTTATCTGAACTTTGCTCATTCCAGTTCACACAGAAGGACTGATAATTTTAAAAAAACATATTTCCCAGGGCCTCTTTCTTTAAACTGTAGGCTGTTGGTGAAATTTATTGAATCAGGGGTTAATCCACATGGAATAATATAGCACAGTATTTTCAGAAAACGGAGTCTCTGCCAAGAAAGGCATGAATTCACTACTTTTGCTAATGTTTCTCACTTTTCACTTTGGGGATCAAAAATCTAGAAAACTAGATAACTTCATCCTGATCTTTTTTCCCTTCACTCCCAGAGCAATCAACTGAAGTTCTATGCTGGTGAGAGCTTCAAGAACATAGTCTCATGGCTTTCAGGCGAATCAGAACCTAAAATGTCTATAAATGCCAAACGGCAGCAAATACAAGACACCTCCTAATATGCCTGGATTTCTAAGAATGTGCATCACAGTCAAGAATCAAGTGCTCATATCCTAACTGAGTTCTCCATGTTAGAAGATGCTCCTCTTCCTGCTGACAGTCATTCTTGGCAAACTCTTTGAGTGTCACATTGGCAGTGTCACATTGGCCTCCTTTGGTCCATCTTGGTCAGACAGCAAAGTTTACAGAATAGGAAGGAAAAAGAATAGGGGACTCTATATTGAGGAATCCATGTAGCCTAAATCTTGCCATTGTTACCACCAACTAGACATTTGCAACTGTGCCCAGATATCAAAAAATTCCTGAGGACACTTATCCTGGAAAAGGTAATGATGACTATGAGGCAAAATAGTCTTTAACATGTGTGTTGCCTTTGTAACTTAGGATAGTAGTTATTGTTGATAGCTTGTAATAATACATCTGTCTCTTACTCCTGACTCATCTCAGGCTGGTCTACCTGCTGCTCCTTCCCAGTAACCACTGGCAATTTTGAGGCTCACCATACTCACTCACTACCACGGGCACCAGCACACTTTTATTTGCTATTCCATGCCATATCTCTCAATTTTATTTTTAAGGTATAATGAGGAGAACCACCAACTTCAATCTGGCATTTACCTCTGGGTTTGAGAGGTAAAAGCGTTAGCTAATTAGATAAGTGTTCAGTAATTAATTACCACAGTGAATTAACTAGGTTGATTAACATGTCTGTTTCCAGTGCAGATTCAGTCAACCAGTGATCTTGATCACTAACAGTGCCAGGTAATGCCATCTGAGATTTATGGACCCCATGAAACAACTCGGCCAGACATTAAGGCAAGTGATTGTCATTTGGATGAAATTCAGAATAATCTTATGGAATCTATAAAAGTTGATCTATGAAAGTAGAATACAAGTTAATGCCTTCTGGGCAGTCTTAAATTATTCTCCCCACTTTTCAATCTTCTCAAGACTCAATCCTGCTCTTATGGTAGGTGGTTTCTCAGCAATGTTTTTTGATTGACTGTATTGCAAAAAGCCAGTCTCCTGAAGAGCATGGGAAAAGGTTTTGTTTTTAAAAAATTATGCACACAGGAGTGCACAAGGCAAACTCAGGGTCAGCCACTGGGTGATTTGCAAACAAAGGCTATGTGCCAGGCACAGCCCATGACTCAGTCCAGCCTTGTGATCAGGAGGGTCTTACATCAGATCTGCCAAATCCATGCTTCACAGTGTCTGGCCTGAGACAAAACACTTCACTTCCTACCATCTTCCTTTATGATGCCGGCACTATCACATTCTCAATTCCATTACAATTTTCTGTCTGGCTTAATTTTGTCCCTGAACCTCTAATATTGGTGGGGGGGGGGGGGGAAGCATGGTCTTGATGTACAACTGGATAGCATTTAGGCCTCCCTGAGATGTTTTTGTGCTCTTTTCCTGCCTCCTAGACTAGCCCTGGGACCAGAGTCTCAGTTCTTAGATGCCTCTCCATGGGGTATCACCAAAGGTTGTACTCGTTCACCTGAGGCTGCAGCAAGCACCCATACCCAGAAAACACTGCCCCTTGCACATGCATGCACACACACACACTCACACTAGCCTTACATCCTATGGGAGTAGGGGTGTCCAGGCACAGCAAAGTCGTCACATCTCCTTCTTTGGCGGGTTTTGTCAGAGTGAGGATGGGGTAACCAAGAGCCCTTTCCTCCTGCCACATCAGATTCCCCTGGCTCTTCCATTCAGGCTATAGCACCAGTAATGGCTTGAGAGAGCTCCAAAAATGTCCTAAGCTATCCATTCTGAGGTTAAGCAATTTGTTTTTTCATTTATTCATTCAATAAATATTAACAGCATACACCATGCTCCAGGAAGTCTAGGAAGTGCTGAAAATAAGAGTTCTTGCTTCTTTTCTTCCACAAAAATATTGACATTCTGTGAATAAAGAAAATGCAAGTTACCACACTTCTCATACTAACCTTCTATATGTTAAAACACATATACTAAGTGTAAATTCAGCATTCGCTCCTTCATGACAAATAACTAAAACTAATTAAAGGTCTTTTGATCGTTCCTTGAGTGTTTGTTTTCCAATATATAGATTATAGCTGCCTCAAAACCTTTGTATAAAAGGGGAGCTGTTAAAAATATACAATTGTTTTATAGTATAGATGTGTTATAGTTTAACATTATTACACATATGTGCAAAGAAAACATACAGTATTTTCTATCAGCTATCCAGTCTTTCTCACTGTACCCACCCTCCTGGGAGATAGAGCAGATGATAGTGTTTTTAAACTTGCCAGATAGCATCTCTGTTAATTGCATCTTTGGTTTAAATAGTCTCATTTAAATGATTTATTTTCTTTTAGATATGTATTCATCCAATTTCTTCCTTGTACCCACTGCTCCCATCTGAGGTGACATATACTAAATGGAATGGTGAAGAGGAGCAAGAAGGAAGAGAAGGGCTCCGGGATCCATGCGCTCAGTTCCTTGTATTATCCCTTGGCTCTATGTGATGTTGTAGCTCAGGCATTGTCCGCTGTGTCCTCATGAGGGACCTGTGGCTACTTAGGTGTAGTCTATGGGTCCTTGAATGGGCTCACTGAGATGCAGCTGACCCCATCTGGCCCTAAGGGAGCATTATGCTGGCCCTCCCCATCACCATATTGGATGCGGGCCTGAGCTGACTATGGAGATTCTCCTGGAGAATCGCAACCTTTCTTAGGCTGCATCAAAGGATGCGGGCCTCTGGCTCTAGTGTTCTCAGGCTGGTCCATGCCTAGTTGGATAGGAATAGTGCCCTCCTCCTTTATTTTCACCCCTAAGAGTGGATGGTCACCGCAGACCTTGGCCTGTCTCTTGCCCCATTTCTCCTGCCCTCTCACTCTCATAATTAGAAGAGATCCTCTTTGTACTTTTTCTCTCTGTTTTATGTGAATTCCCCTTATATTCTGTCCTGAGTTCTCTTTGGTTTCTAGCAATCTCCATGTTCAAGTCCAGACCTAGGTTTTGTTGTGTTAATGGCAGCATAAACATATCTAAAATCTTTATTTTTCCTCACATTGCCTTATTAGGGACTCAAACTTGCTATTGAAAGAATCCTAATTTCCTACTCTACCTCCCATTCCCCCAGCGGATAGATGGGAGTGTGCACTCTGAAAAAGGCCGTGTATACAGAAAAGAAAAAAGAGATTAGTATTAGGTTTCACAGTACTATATTGATTATAATTATAAGCAATAAAGAATTGTATCCCGAGGACAAATGCTATGACCCTGCAGTGTTTGTTTCGCTCTTTTTTGGAGGGTGATTCTCTCCACAATTCTGTCAAAATGCACTGCTCTTCTAGGCAGGGTCAGGCAGCTGGGTGGCAGCTGAATGTTTGCACAGATACCTTCCCCCGAGGGTTAGTGTAGCGGAGGCTGACCCATGCTGAGGCGCTGGGGAGGACTGCAGCATCCCCCAATCCTTGCAAAGGACTGGAATCTTTATAAAGCTGAAATTTGCCTGAGGAAAATTTCTTGATTGACAAAATTTATTTTTTACCAGGATTATGCTTCCTAATATTTAGAGTGTATATATATATATATACACACACACACACACGCACATGCACACACACACACTCTCTATATATATATAGATAGATAAAGAGTTGTTGATTTAACTCATATATATATAGAGAGAGAGAGATGCTGTATATAGAGTGTGTATCTATATATAAATATATGTAGATATACACACATATATATATCACCAGGAATTTCTCTTTGGACAATGATTAAAGTCAATAAAATGACAAGTTTCAAATTGTGTGAACATTTATTTATAGGCTTTTGTAGGGGTTTGGGTAGGGAGGACTGACTATTGTCAACCATTCCAGAAAGGGCCTGTCTCCAGGTAAATGGAGACTCCACATAAGAAGTGTCGTGCTTATCATGCAGTAAGTGATTATTAAGCACCTACTATGTGCTAAGTTTGTTAATGCTTGAAGATGAGTAATGATTTATTTTAGTATTTTATAATAATGGTCTTTGTTCTTAGCCTGTTTTTTCTGGCAACATCCAAATGAAAAGAACTTTACTTACAACTTCCTGGCTTTTCTGGAGGCCTTTCTTAGCAGGAGCCTGACTCCCACAGTGTGACCAAAGCATAAATTCACTGTTTTCTAACAGCTGGCCTTAAGCCAACACCAGAGCCTCAGAGTCAACAGAAAACTGAAAAGCCAGCAAAGGTCATCAGTGCCTCTAGTGGCTTGGTCAACAGAGGGCCTTAAGACTGAAGACCCTTAACTTCTGCATGTACTTGACTTCAATTTTTAGGATGTTTCTGTTCTTAATGATATTTGAGAAAATATGAGGCACCCCATGTCTAACAAAAATTCAAGAAAAGCTATTTCATTGGAAATAAAGCATATTTTAAATCAATACCAGTAGGGAATAAAATGTAAAAGCTTTTGTCTAAGTTCAAAATAACCACATTCAACTCAGAATAGAAATCTGAAGGACAAGGAAAAATGGTGAAAAAAGCAGGAAGAATGTCAGTAACAACAGTGGCTAAAAGCGTTACTCCAGGCCAGGCTTTGGACTAAACAGTTCGACTCTGTATCTCATTTCATCCTCACAACACCTCTGTGAAATAGGTATTATTATTTCCCCAATTTTCAGATGAGGAAATGGAAGCCTAGAGAGGTTAAATGAAATGCCTGAGATCCTACAGTGAGTAAATGGAGATTGGAGTTCAGATCTAGATCTGTGCAGCCAGAAAACCATGAAAACTCTTTCTATTTCACTTCTGGTACATGTTGGAGTCCGTTAAAGAAGACAAGAATCCAAGGAGAATGGCATCAACAAGAAAAGGGAATTTGATCTGGGTGTTGAAGGTGAAGTAGGATTGGGATGTAAGGAGCATCTCTGCCACATTTTACCCTGCTAGTCATCAGGTTGTTAATTTAACTCATTTATAGGAAAAGAGGGCACAGTTAAACCATAGCAGCTGTGTGTTCTGTGAAAGCCGATGAACAAGATGGCCCCATCAAAATGATGGCCCAGTCCTAAAGGTGATTTTAAAATCATCTAATTGCCAAATTTTCAATTGACCCTTAAAATGTGTCTCACACACACTTTACGATTAACTCATCTCAGACTCAACACTTCCCTAAGATTTTACCCAAATAGTAGGGCTCAACTCACCACCCTGTCTGGAGCAATTTCTGTCTGCCCGAGCCGTCCCTGAAATGTGAAAGCCCATTAATGATAGACTGGATAAAGAAAATGTGGCACATGTACACCATGGAATACTATGTAGCCATAAAAAAGGATGAAGTTGGAACCCATAATTCTCAGAAAACTAACACAGGAGCAGAAACACCAAACACCACATGTTCTCACTCATAATTGGGAGTTGAACAATGAGAACACATGGACACAGGGAGAGGAACACCACACACTGGGGCCTGCCGGGGGGTTGGGGGCTAGTGGAGGGATAGCATTAGGAGAAATACCTAATGCAGATGATGAGTTGATAGTTGCATCATGACTCTTGTATACCTATATAACAAACCTGCATGTTCTGCACATGCATCCCAGAACTTAAAGTATAATTAAAACAAAACAAAACAAAAACTTCAAACTCTCTGTTAAAATGTAGGTGACAGCAAAAAATGTGCCAGGGGTGAACTCCTCCTTCTACCTCATCTGTGGAAAATGGAACAGACAGTTTTATTTCAGAAAATTTGCTGGTGTTACAATATGCAGAAGTTGATAGTTCTAAACTGCAATTTAATTTCATTTATAAAATAATGTAAAAGGCAAGAGCATTGTATGAAAAGAGAGCATGTTATTGAAAATGTATTCTTCATGTACATGATAATTTATATTTTGTTTGCTTTTATTTGAGGATATTTTATTTCTATAAGTTTTCTTGTGGTTATCATTTCCTTTGTATATTCTTGAACTTTTTATTGATGTATAGATCACATGTAGGATTGTGTACCATTCATTAGTATAGAGCTCAAAGAATTTTCACTAGTTGAGCTAACTCATATTTTAAAAATCCAGGTCAACAAGTAAAATATTAACCTCAACACAGAATATCCCTTCAAATCATTTTCACTCTTCCCTTCAGGGTTATATTCATTTTGAACAATCTAAATTAGCTCAGCTTGTTTTGGAACATTTTAAAAACATATAATTCTATGATTTATACAAATTTGTTTTCAACTTTTGCCCAAAATAGCTTGTGCATTAAATTTCTCTATATTTAAAAAAAAATAAAAAAATAAAAAATAAAAATAAACGTCATGAGGGCTGAAAAGCTCTGTTTCTGTTGGTCTCCTAGCCTGGCTTCTCACTGCCTGTGATTGTGGTGACTTTAGGCCTTGGAGATTAAAGCCCGTGTTTGTCTTTCAGCACCTGATGAAAGTGCCTGACCAGAACGTGAAGTACACTGGGAAATCAGCCTCCACAGCTGGAGGAAGTGAGTTTGACAAACCCCACACTGAAGGGAGAGGGGGTGATTTTCCTGGGAACTCAAGGAAGTTTCAGTCCTAACCTCTAACACACACCACAGATTATTACTGTTGCTGCCCAAGAGGGCTCAGATGTGAAAATAATGCTAATACATTGCGGAGGTGGTGAATTCTAGGCGCCCAAAGTCATGAAATTTCAAAGCTGACTGATTCTAATTTAGGTTCAGCTGAGTGAAAGAGAACAGCGTGTTTTATGGTACTCTCTTAACATTACTAAGTGCAATATATTGAGTTAACCATTAATTTTTTTCTAAAGAAGTAGAAAACCATGGTTGTATAATCATGGTCACATTCACATTTCTGTAAATGCTTCACCTTAGGCACGTCATGACTTTTCAAAAATGTTATTCTTTTGAACACTTTACTTGTTTTTTTATTTAAAATAAATAAACAGAAAATACTGTTGCTGTGACGATTGTTAGGTCTTTGTGACTACTTGGTGTTAGTTGCTATATTTTAAATTTTAAATTTTAAAATATTTTAAACATAAAGAAATGTACAGATACATTAGATGCCTGTGTAGTTACTACCCAAATTTAACAATTGTTAATATTTTGCCATATTTAACACATATTTTTTAAAAGAAAGATTTCGGCCGGGCGCGGTGGCTCAAGCCTGTAATCCCAGCACTTTGGGAGGCCGAGACGGGCGGATCACGAGGTCAGGAGATCGAGACCATCCTGGCTAACACGGTGAAACCCCGTCTCTACTAAAAAATACAAAAAAACTAGCCGGGCGAGGTGGCGGGCGCCTGTAGTCCCAGCTACTCGGGAGGCTGAGGCAGGAGAATGGCGAGAACCCGGGAGGCGGAGCTTGCAGTGAGCTGAGATCTGGCCACTGCACTCCAGCCTGGGAGACAGAGCGAGATTATGTCTCAAAAATAAATAAATAAATAAATAAATAAATAAATAAATAAATAAATAAATAAATAAAAGATTTCATTAAAGCCCTGTCCACATTCTTTACTTTAGATTACCTTTACTTTCTTCCCAAAGGTAATCACTGTCCTGAAGGTGGAGAGTTGGTAGGTGTGCTTTTGGGGTGCATTTTAAAACTCGTACTCCTAAGTATGTACTTATAACTACATGAGCAGGTTTAAGGTGTGTGTGTGTGTGTGTGTGTGTATGTGGTATATGTACATATATGGTAGATATGTATATATAAGAAATACATGTATATATAATATATGGCATATATATATTAATGTGACATATACTATACATATATTTTTAAAACTGGCTTTTTTATGTTGCTTCTAATTTTTTCCTGTAAACATCCTTATGGGTATCTTCTTGTGTATGCACCTAAGGGCTTCTCTAATGTGTGGTAATAATATGTTTGCATGTATTCAGTTTTGTTAGTATTACACTGCCCTACAAAATAGTTTTACCAAGTTACACTTGTGTCAACAGTGTATACTATACCCCATTTCCCCATATTCTTGCCAATAAATCTGATGTTGTTAGCCTTATAATCCCTTTGCTAATGTGGTGACTGTAAAATGGTATCTCTTTGCTTTATTCCATTTCCCTGATTACTGGTGAGATGAAATGCCTTTATATGTGTGGCAGTCTTTCAGCTTTCTTCTCCATTCTTTGCCCATTTTTTCTTTTGGGTATTTTATTTTTATCTTACTAATTTATAGGAGATTTTTATATATGATGAATACTGATCCTTTGTTGGTTATATATATTGTCCTTTACTTCCATGTCATTATGTTTTAGGAGTGTATCAGGTAAACAATACATCAATGGATTTTCAAAGAGTTGTCTTTTATCTCTGTTTTACAAATACTGTGATTCCTGATATATTTTTATTCATTTCTTATTTTGTTTCTAATTGTGTCTGTGTGTGTGCACATATGCTTCTTTTTACCTCCTGTCTACCTTCCATAGAATGATTAAGTTCTCTGTGCTGGGCGCAATGGCTCACGCCTGTTATCCCAGCACTCTGGGAGGCTGAGGTGGATGGATTACTTGACGTCAGGAGTTTGAGAACAGTCTAGGCAACATGTTGAAACCCCATTTCTACTAAAAATACAAAAATTAGCTAGGTGTGGTGGCATGTGCCTGTAGTCCCTACTACTGGGTAGGCTGAGGCACGAGAATCACTTGAACCTGAGAGGCAGAGGTTGCCCAGATCACGCCACTGCACTTCAGCCTGGGTGACAAAGCAAGAAAAAAAAAATGATTACATGATTCTTTGCAGACTCCATTTCCCTATGTTATTTTGGAAGTTACATATTTTATTTCTGTTCTTTCAATAGTTACCCTTAAATTTTAACAAGCATACTTGACTTAATAAAATTCAAAGTTAATTAATACCTATACTCTTCTGCATAACACAGGCAACTTGGAACAATTTAACTCTAATTACTACTTCACATTTTTGGTACAAAGTAGCTTAATCTATCTTGTTTTCATCCCTCCTTCCCTTTTAGTGTTATGGTTACTGCTTTGTTGACAGTTAATAATAATTTATATTATCCATGCCTGCCAATGTCTTTGATCATGATTGATTCTCAGATCTCCTTCTTTCTGGATTTCTTTCTTTCTAAAGTACATTATATAATAGTTCTTCAGCATGGGCCTTGAGCTGAAAACTATCTTTGTTTTATCCTCATTTTTGAGTGACTATTTAGCACGGTCTACAATTCCAGATTGTCAGTAATTTTCCCTCAGCACTCATAGCATATTCATTCATTATCTTCTGGTACCCATTGTTGCTGATGAAAAGTTTGTTTTCATCTGCTTGTGTTTGAGTAAGTAATAGGTCTCTTCTTTCTGGTTGCATCTAGATTTTCTCTTTATATCATGAAGTTTTATTAAAATGTGTTTAGGTGTGACTTTCTTAAAAAATAAATCATTCTTATGGGTCACTGTGCTTCCAAATTATGAAAAAGTCTGTTATCAATTTTAGAAAATTCTCACTATTTCTTCCTTGAATATGTTATCTTCTTCTGGCACCCCTCTTAGATGTACGTTAAGCCATCTCAGTTTGTCCTCCTAATTTATTAACTTCCCTTTCATACATTCAGTTTGTCTCTGCAACAAAATGAGAAATTTTCTCAGATCTTTCTTCTTCACACATTCTCTAGGTGTGTTTAAACAGCTCTTAACCTATTTGTGGTTAGTTGCAGTAATGTCCTCAATTATTTACTCCTCCCTGTATCTACACCCTGTTCCATATAACTATGCAATGCCTTCTCACCATAAACTGGGTAACATTGACTGCTCCTTGACCACAGACTCGATCATGCCATTATTTTGATCAAGAAAATGAGGCAGAACTGACAGTGTGCCACTTGTTCATGCCTTGCACTTCCTCATTGTCACACTAACATGCCCAGGGTAGTCTGCTGGGGGAAGAGAAGCATGTGAAACGGAGCCCAGACACCTCGTCACCCCAGTGAGGGCCAGCCTAGATCATCCAACAGTCAGCTGAGCCCCAGAAGCGAGCAAGCCCACCAAGATCAGCAAGATCACTTTGCCATCCCTGCTGACCCCAGGCATGTGAGTAGGAAATGCTTGCTGTGTGCCTTTCAGGACCTAGGCAATAGCATTGTTGTGGCAACAAGTAATAAATATACCATGCACTGAGATTTTTATTTTACTAAACTTTTTTTCATTTGTAGGTAAGCTAATTATTACTTTTTCAAATTTACCTATTTTTAAAAACCATATCCTATTTTTTCTACGTATTTCTGTTTCATCTTTTGTCTATTTAATAATTTTAAACATAGATATTTTATAACTTCCTTCAGGTTGGTGATCTATCTGAAGTTCTTGGAGCGCTAATCTTCCTGTTATAGCTGATTTCTGTCATTAGTGTTTCCTCATTTTGCCTATAATTTCAATTTTTTAGTCCATATCTATTTTACCATGGTAATCCAGTACACAGAAATTTTTGAAAGCATCCACAGACAGCCGTTTCGTATTTACTTCTGCTAGAGGCTACAAGTGTGTCCACAGTCTGGGACCAGTTTGACATTAATGTCTTATTTTAAAGATTTTGGTACCATGTAGATAGCATAAATTGTCATTCTACAAACACAAGTGACACGTTACCTCAGTTTCTCACTGGAGACTGTTTTTGTACCCACGTGCTGCAGAGACAAACTTTCTTTGCATTTCAAGACAGTCATTGGGATGTTAACCCTCTTTCACCGAAGGTACAGAGTTTCCCAGTCCTGGCTTAATGTAGAAGTTTCAGGTTCAACGGTCACCTCCTACAGACCAGGACCCTGTGTTTACATCCCTGCAGAACCACAGCACCTTGGCATGGGAGCCTATTCCAAGTTTGATCCTCTCTGGGCCTCAATGGCATCAGCTCATGAGCTTACATTCTTCATTTCTAAAACTTGGGGGTTATCTCTTTTATTCCTTAAAACTAGCCCATGCTAACCTTTACACAATACTCCTTTTATGTCTGTTAGGAAAGTTGTCCATGTGGGTCAGTGTGCCATGCTGCTGGCAGATGCATTGTTTAGCAACCAAAAGTAATATTGCAAAAAATTAGAAATGAAATGTTTTTAAAATTTATTTTGAATTACTATGGGTAAATAATAGATGTATATACTTAGATACATTTCATGGGATTTTTTTGTTTTTTTGCTTTTTTGGGTTTTTTTTTGAGATGGAGTCTCATTCTGTTGCCCAGGCTGGAGTGCAGTAGCACAATCTCACCTCACTGCAAGCTCCATCTCCCAGGTTCATGCCATTCTCCTGCCTCAGCCTCCCAAGTAGCTGAGACTATAGGTGCCCACCACCACGCCTGGCTAATTTTTTAATTTTTAGTAGAGAAGGCGTTTCACTATGTTAGCCAGGATGGTCTCGAACCTCTGACCTCGTGATCTGCCTGTCTTGGCCTCCCAAAGTGCTGGGATTACAGGTGTGAGCCACCGTGCCCAGCCTACATTTGATGTTTTAATACAGGCACACAATGTGTAATAATCACACCAGAGTAATTAAGATATCCACTACCTTAAGAATTTATCATTTATCTGTGTTAGGAACATTCCAATTCCACCCTTTTAGTTATTTTAAAATAATTGATTGTTTAAAACAAATGATTGTTGACTATAGTCACTGGGTTATGCTATCAAATACTAGAACTTGGGGGAAAATGGAGGCTAGGAGGCAGGACTCATTTGCAGCTCCTACTTGGATGGACAGAGCAGCTTGTGGAGACTCACATCATGAACTTTTGCTCCAAGAACTACTGCAGAAACAGCCAAGAGAGTCCACAGACCCTTTGCAGGAAGTGGGTTGCTGCTGCAGGCCCCTGGAGATAGCTAAAACACTGTGAGTGCCCAAAGTGTGAAAGGGGATATTCCACCCCCAACATACGCCCTCACTGGGGAATCTGAAGGTCCAGATCCCAGATCACAGGAGAAGGATTTGACCTTACCTAGAGCTGAGATGAATTTAGAGAGTCAAGTGAAATACAGGGGTACAAACAACAGCGAGAAGAGCGCTATGGACACTTTCATTCCCCAGGGAAGCCATTTCTGACTTTGTCTCACAGGGGTCCTTAGGGAGGGCTGCCTGGGGAACTGGGAAATGACCAGAGAGAAGGAAACTTCCAGCTGAACTTTGTAACAGTTTCAACCGAATGCAAAGTCTCCTGGACAGAACTTGGGGTGGGGGGGGGGGTCGTTGAATCGGGAGTGCAGACATAGCACAGAAACTTCAGCAGGCAGGGAGGTGCAAAATCTGAAAGCCCTGCTTGCTTTCTAAGCCGGGAGGCTGGTAGCCTGGGGCAAGTTCTCAGCCCTGCTTACTCACTGCCTGGAAACAAACTCAGTGCTGTCAAGGGGGCATGGTGGGAGTGAGCCCATCCATTCAGGCTGCGGAGAAGCTGGGTGAGGCCTGTAACTACCAGCTTTCCCCCACTTTCCTGGTGACCTACATGATGCACAAAGGCAGTGATAATCACCCTAGGAACATAACTCCATTGGCCTGAGAACCACACTGCCATCGTCCACAGCAGCCACTGCAAGCCCCCACAAGAAGACTCAGAGCTCAGACATGCCTAACCCTGCCCCCACCTGATAGTCTTTCTCTACCCACTCTGGTAGCCAAAGACAGAGGACATAATCTCTTGAGAGCTCTATGGCCCTGCCCACTCCCTGATCCTCCCAACACTATCACAGCTAATGCTCTCTTGAAAGCACCACCCCCTGGCTGGAGGCCAACCAACATGAAACTAGCACAATAAGCAAAACTACAACCAAGAATCTTCATGGAGTCCACTTCACTCCCTTGCTACCTCTGCCAGAGCAGGTGCTGGTATCTACAGCAGAGAGACCTGAAGATGGTTCACATCATAGGACTCTGTGCGGACACTCCTCAGTACCAGCCCAGAGTCCGGTAGTTCCAAAGGGTGGCTAGATCCAGAAGAGAAATTACAGTCACTGCAGTTCAGCTCTCAGGAAGCCACATCCCTAGAGGAAGGGGGAGAGCAGCACATCAAGGGAGCACCCCGTGGGAAAAAAGAATCTGTACAGCAGCCCTTGACCCCAAGATCTTCCCTCTGACGTAGTCTACCCATATGACAAGGAACCAAAAAAAAAAATTCTGGTAATATGACAAACAAAGTTCTTTAACAACCCTGAAAGATCACACTGGCGCACCAGCAATGGATCCAAACCAAGAAGAAATCTCTGAATTGCCAGAAAAAGAATTCAGAAAGTCAATTATTAAGCTAATCAAGGAGGCGCCAGAGAAAGGTGAAGTCAAACTTAATAAAATTAGAAAAATGAATCATGCTGCTATAAAGACCCATGCACACATATGTTCATTGCGGCACTATTCACAATAGCAAAGACTTGGAATCAACCCAAATGTCCATCAGTGACAGACTGGATTAAGAAAATGTGGCACATATACACCATGGAATACTATGCAGCCATAAAAAAGGATGAGTTCATGTCCTTTGTAGGGATATGGATGCAGCTGAAAACCATCATTCTCAGCAAACTATTCCAAGAACAGAAAACCAAACACCACATGTTCTCACTCATAGATGGGAACTGAACAATGAGATTACTTGGACTCGGGAAGGGGAACATCACACACTGGGGCCTATTATGGGGAGGGGGGAGGGGGGAGGGATTGCATTGGCAGTTATACCTGATGTAAAGGACGAGTTGATGGGTGCTGACTAGTTGATGGGTGCAGCACACCAACAAGGCACAAGTATACATATGTAACAAACCTGCATGTTATGCACATGTACCCTAGAACTTAAAGTATAATAATAAAAAAAAAGAAAAGAAAAATAAAGAATTGAGGAAAGCAACTCTCCTGGAGCATTTTCTTATCAAAACCCCTTATCATGTGTAGGGCGTGGTATCCTTGGTTGTTTCCTTATGAAACTATGTCTGGTTCTTCAAACTTAACTGGGGCTTGTAAGGTCTTTCAAAAAAAAATTTTTTTTAAATGATATATGAAGTGAAAAAGCTTCAGTGAAATAAATAGCATAAATAAAAAACAATCACAACCTCTGGAAATAAAGGATACACTTAGAGAAATGCAAAATACACTGGAAAGTCTCAGCAATAGAATCAAAAAGTAGAATAAAGAACTTCAGAGCTCGAAGACAAGACTTTCAAATTAACTCAATCTAACAAAGATAAAGAAGAAAGAATTTTTAAAAATGAATAATGCCTCCAAGTAGTATGGGATTGTGTTAAATGACAGAACCTAGGTATAATTGGTGTTCCCAAGGAAGAAGAGAAATCTAAAAGTTTGGAAAATATGTTTGAGGGAATAATTACAGAATACTTCCCAGGCCTCGTAAGAGATCTAGACATCCAAATACAAGAACTTCAAAGAACATTTGGGAAATTTATTGCAAAAAGATTATCACGTCAGCATAGTCATCAGGTTTTCTAAAGTCAAGACGAAGGAAATAATCTTAAGAGTTGTCAGGCAAGGGCCGGGTGCGGTGGCTCAAGCCTGTAATCCCAGCACTTTGGGAGGCCGAGACGGGCGGATCACGAGGTCAGGAGATCGAGACCATCCTGGCTAACACGGTGAAACCCCGTCTCTACTAAAAAATGCAAAAAACTAGCCAGGTGAGGTGGCGGGCGCCTGTAGTCCCAGCTACTCGGGAGGCTGAGGCAGGAGAATGGCGTAAACCCGGGAGGCAGAGCTTGCAGTGAGCTGAGATCTGGCCACTGCACTCCAGCCAGGGCAACAGAGCAAGACTTCGTCTCAAAAAAAAAAAAAAAAAAGAGTTGTCAGGCAAAAGCATCACATAGCCTAAAAAGGAAACTCTATCAGATTAACAGCAGGTTTCTTAGCAGAAACCCTACAAGCTAGAAGGGACTGGGGACCTATCTTTGTTCTCCTTAAACAAAACAATTATCAGCCAAGAATTTTGGATCCAGAGAAACTAAGCTTCATAAATGAAGGAAAGATAGTCTTTTTGAGGCAAATAAAGGCTGAGAGAATTTGCCGCTTCCAAGCCAGCTCTATAAGAACTGCTAAAAGGAGCTCTAAATCTTGAGACAAATACTCAAAAAACACCAAAATAGAACCTCATTAAAGCATAAATCTCACAAGATCTATATAACCAAAGCACAATGTAAAACAAAACAAACAAACAAAAAACAAGGTATTCAGGCAACAAATATCATGATGAATAGAATAGTACCTCACATCTCAATACTAAAATTGAATGTAAATGGTCAAAATGCTCCAATTAAAAGACAAAGAGTGGGAGAATGGAGAAGAATTCACCAACCAAATATCTGTTGTCTTCAAGAGACTCACCTAACACATGGGGACTCACACAAACTTAAGGTAAAGGGGTGGAAAAAGATATTCCATGCAAATAGGCATCAAAAATGAGCAGAAGTAGCTATTCTTATATCAGACAAAACAAACTTTAAAGCAACAGCAGTTAAAAATGCCAGAGGGACATTATATAATGATGAAAGGACTTGTTAAACACAAAAATGTCACAATCCTAAACATATATGCACCTAATATTGGAGTGCCCAAATTTATAAAACAACTACTATTAGATTTAAGAAATAAGATAGATGGCAATATATTAATGGTGGAGGACTTTAATACTCCACTGACAGCAACAGATAGGTCATCATGACAGGAAGTCAACAAAGAAGCAATGGATTTAAACTATACTTTAGAACAAATGGACTTAACAGATATTTACAGAACATTCTAACCAACAACTGCAGAATATACATTCTACTCCTCAGCACATGGAGCATTCTTTAAGATAGATCATATGATAGGCCAGAAAACAAGTCTCAATAAATTTAGGAAAACTGAAATTATATCAAGTACTCTTTCAGACCATAGTGTAATAAAAGTGGATATCAACTCAAAAAGGAACCTTCAAAACCATACAGATACCTGGAAATTAAATAACCTGCTCCTGAATGATCACTGGGTCAACAATGAAATCAAGATGGAAATTTAAAAATTCTTTGAACTGAATGATAATAGTGACAACTTATCAAAACCTCTGGGATACAGCAAAGGTGGTGATAAGAAGAAAGTTCATAGCCTTAAATATATATCTACATCAAAACATCTGAAAGACCACAAATAGACAATCTAAGGTCACACCTCAAGGAACTACAGAAATAAGAACAAACCAAACCCAAGCCCAGCAGAAGAAAGGAAATAACAGTGATCAGAGCAGAACTAAATGAAATTGAAACAAAAAAAAATACAAAAGATAAATTAAACAAAAGCTGAGTCTTTGAAAAGATAAATACAATTGATAGATCATTAGTGAGATTAACCAAGAAAAGAAGAGAGAAGATCCAAATAAGATCAATTAGAAACAAAATGGGAGATATTACAACAAATACCACAGAAATACAAAAGATTATTCAAGGCTACTGTGAACACCTTTATGTGTATAAACTAGAAAATCTAGAGGAGAAACTAGAAATATACAACCCTACTAGATTAAACCAGGAATAAATAGAAACTCTGAACAGAACAATAATAAGCAGTGAGATATAAATGGTAATTTAAAATGCCAAGAAAAATAAGTCCAGGATCAGATGGATTCACATATGAATTCTATCAGACATTCAAAGAAGGATTCGTGCCAATCCTGTTGACACTATCTCACAAGATAGAGAAAAAGGGAATCCTCCCAAATCATTCTATGAAGCCAGTATCACCCTAATACCAAAACCAGGAAAGGACATAACAAAGAAAACTACAGACTAATATCCCTGATGAACGTACATAAATGCAAAAATCCTCAACAAAATACTAGCTAACTGACTCTGACAGCATATCAAAAAGGTAATCTGCCATGATCAAGTGGATTTCATACCAGGGATGCCGGGATGTTTTAACGTATGCAAGTCAATAAATGTGATACACCACATAAACAGAATTTAAAACAAAAATCACATTATCATCTCAATAGATGCAGAAAAAGCATTTGACAAAGTCCAGCATCCCTTTTTGATTAAAACCCTCAGCAAAATCAGCATACAAGGGACATACCTCAGTGTAATAAAAGCCGTCTATGACAAACCCACAGCCAACATCATACTGATGGGGAAAAAGCTGAAAGCATTCCCTCGGAGAACTGGAACAAGACAAGAATTCCCTCTCTCACCACTTCTATTCAACATAGTACTAGAAGTCCTATCCAGAGCAATTAGACAAGACAAAGAAATAAAGGGCATCCAAATCAGTAAACAGGAAGTCAAACTGTCACTGTTTGCTGATGATATGATTGTGTACCTAGAAAACCCTAAAGACTCCTCCAAAAAGCTTCCTAGAGCTAATAAATGAATTCAGCAAAGTTTCAGGATACAAAATTGATGTACAAAAATCAGTAGCTCTGCTATTTGCCAACAGCAACCAAGCTGAGAATCAAATCAAAAACTCATTCCCTGTTATAATAGTTCCAATAAAATAAAATAAAATACTTAGGAATATACATAACCAGGAAGGTGAAAGACCTCTACAAGGAAAACTGCAAAACACTGCTGAAAAAAATCATAGACAAAACAAACAAATGGAAACATACCCCATGCTCATGAATGGGTAGAATCAATAATGTGAAAATAACCATACTGCCAAAAGCAATCTTCAAATTCATTGCAATTCCCATCAAAATACCACCATCATTCTTCACAGAACTAGAAAAAAAATTCTAAAATTCATATGTAACACAAAAAGAGTCTGCATAGCCAAAGCAAGACTAAGCAAAAAGAACAAATCTGGAGGCATCACGTAAACCAACTTCAAGCTATACTATAATGCCATAGTCACCAAAACAGCACGGTACTAGTACTATTTTTGGTACTAGTACAAAAATAGGCACACAGACCAATGGAATAGAATAGAGAACCCAGAAATAAACCCAAATACTTACACCAAACTGATCTTCAACAAAGCAAACAAAACCATAAAGTGGGGAAAATATAGCCTATTCAAAAAATTGTGCAAGGATAATTGGCAAACCACATGCTGGAGAATGAAACTGGATCCTCATCTCTCACCGTATACAAAAATCAACTCGAGGTGTATCAAATACTTAAATCTGAAACCTGAAACTGTAAAAATTCTAGAAGATAACATCAGGAAAACCTTTGTCGACATTGGCTTAGGCAAACACTTTATGACCAAAAACCCAAAAGCAAATACAACAAAAACAAAGATAAATAGATGGGACTTAATTAAATGAAAAAGCTTCTGCACAGCAAAAGAAACAATCAGCAAACAGACAACCTACAGAATGCAAGAAGATCTTTGCAAGTTATATATCCAACAAAGGACTAACTTCCTGAATCTATAAAGAACTCAAATCAGCAAGAAAAAACAGTCCCATCAAAAAGTGGGCTAAGGACATGAATAGACAATTCTGAAAAGAAGGCATACAAATGGCAAACAAACATATGAGAAAATTTTCAACATCACTAATTATCAGGGAAATAGAAATCAAAACCACAGTACAATACCAGTTTACTCCTGCAAGAATGGCCATAATCAAAAAATAATAAAATAATAAATGTTGGCATGGGTGTGGTGAAAAGGGAGCACTTTTACACCACTAGTTGGAATGTAAACTAGTACAGCTACCATGGAAAACAGAGTGGAGATTCCTAAAATAACTAAAAGTAGAGCTACTATTTGATCCAGCAATCCCACTACTGGGTATCTACCCAGAGGAAAAGAAGTCATTATATGAAAAAGAAACCTACACAGGCATGTTTATAGCAGCACAATTCTCAATTGCAAAAATATGGAACCAGCCCAAATGCCACTCAATCAAGTGGATAAAGAACTTGTGATATATAGATATAGATATAGATATAGATATAGATATAGATATAGATATGTGTATATATACACATATATATATACACACACACACACACACATATCACATATGTCTGTTTCTTCCTGTTTACATATATATGTATGTACACCTTGGAATACTACTCAGCCATAAAAAGGATGAAATAATGGCATTCAGAGCAACCTACATGGAATTGGAGACAATTATTCTTTTCTTAAAAAAAATTATGCTTCAAGTTCTGAGATACATGTATAGAACCTGCAGGTTTGTTTCATAGGTATACACATGCCATGGTGGTTTGCTGCCCCCGTCAACCCATGATCTACATTAGGTATTTCTCCTAATGCTACCCCTCCCCTAACCCCCCAACCCCCGACAGGCCCTGGTGTGTGATGTTCCCCTCCCTGTGTCCATGTGTTCTCACTGTTCAACTACTTATGAGTGAGAACATGCGGTGTTTGGTTTTCTGTTCTTGTGTTAGTTTGCTGAGAATGATGGTTTCCAGCTTCATCCATGTCCCTGCAAAGGACATGAAATCATCTTTTTTTATGACTGCATAATATTCCATGGTGTATATATGTCAATTTTCTTTATCCAGTCTATCATTGATGGACATTTAGGGTGGTTCCAAGTCTTTGCTATTGTGAACAGTGCCACAATAAACATACGTGTGCATGTGTCTTTATAGTAGAATGATTTATAATCCTTTGGGTATATACCCAGTAATGGGATTCCTGGGCGAAATGGTATTTCTGATTCTAGATCCTTGAGGAATTGCCACACTGTCTTCCACATTGGTTGAACTAATTTACACTCCCACCAACAGTGTAAAAGCATTCCTGTTTCTCTGCATCCTCTGCAGCATCTGTTGTTTGCTGACATTTTAATGATCGCCATGCTAACCAGCGTGAGATGGTATCTCACTGTGGTTTTGATTTGAATTTCTCTCATGACCAGTGATGATGAGCTTTGTTTCATATGTTCGTTGGCTGCATAAATGTCTTCTTTTGAGAAGTGTCTGTTCATATCTTTTGCCCACTTTTTGATGGGGTTGTTTTTATCTTGTAAATTTGTTTAAGTTCCTTGTAGATTCTAGATATTAGCCCTTTGTCAGATGCATAGATTGCAAAAATTTTCTTCCATTCTCTAGGTTGCCTGTTCACTCTAATGATAGTTTCTTTTGCTATGCAGAAGCTCTTTAGTTTAATTAAATCCCATTTGTTAATTTTGGCTTCTGTTGCCATTGCTTTTGGTCTTTTAGTCATGAAGTCTTTACCCATGCTTATACCATGAATGGTATTGCTTAGGTTTTCTCCTAGGCTTTTTATGGTTTTAGGTCTTACGTTTAAGTCTTTAATTCATCTTAAGTTAATTTTTGTATAAGGTGTAAGGAAGGGGTCCAGCTTCAGTTTTCTGCATATGGTGGAGACCATTATTCTAAGTGAAGGAACTCAGAAATGGAAAACCACACATTGTATGTTCTCATTCATAAGTGGAAGCTAAGCTATAAGGATGCAAAGGCCTAAGAATCATACAATGGACTTTAGAGACTTGGGGAAAGAGTGGGAGGGGGTGAGGGACAAAAGGTTACACATTGGGTACAGTGTACACTGCTCTGGAGATGGGTGCACCCAAATCTCACAAATCACCATTAAAGAACTTATTCATGTAACCGGACAGGGTGTAGTGGCTCATGCCTGTAATCCCAGCACTTTGGGAGGCCAAGGCAGGCAGATCACTTGAAATCAGGAGTTCAAGACCAGCCTGGCCAACACGGTGAAACCCCATCTATACTACAAATACAAAAATTACCCAGGCATGGTGATGGGCACCTGTATCACAGCTACTCAGGAGGCTGAGGCAGGAGAATTGCTCGAACCTGGAAGGCGGAGGTTATAGTGAGCCGAAATAGAGCCACTGCATTCCAACTTGGACGACAGAGTGAGACTCTGTCTCAAAAAAAAAAACAAATTATTCATGTAACCAAACACCACATGTTCCCCAAAAACCTATTGAAATAAAAATAAATTTAAAAACTAGAGCTTATTGATTTTATCTAACTATATTTTTACACCCATTAATCATCTTTACTTTGTCCCCACTCCCCACTACCCCTTTTAGCCTCTGGTAACATCGTTCTACTCTCCATCTCCATGAGTTCAATATTTTTAATTTTTAGCTCCCCAAAATAAGTGAGAACATGTGAAGTTTGTCTTTCTGTGTCTGGCTCCAGTTCCATCCACATTGTTGCAAATGACAGGATTTCATTCTTTTTATGGCTGAATATTATTTTATTGTGTATATGACCACATTTCCTTTATCTATTCAACCACTGATCGACACTTAGATTGCTTCCAAATCTTGGCTATTATGAACAGTGCTGCAATAAACATGGGAGTGCAGCTATCTCTTTGGTATACTGATTTTCTTTCTTTTGGATATATACTTCACAGTGAGATTGCTGCATCATATGGTAGATCTATTTTTAGTTTTTTGAGGAGCTATCATGCTATTCTCCATAATGATTGCTGATTTACATTCCCTTCAATAGAAAAAAATGTTTTAACTGACCTAGTCCTCAAGCAAAATAAGAACATAGTGCAATACAAAAAAATATGGTCCAGGACACAAGCTTTTCTTTAAAGTGACCTTAATTTTTGTTAAGCAGTAGAAATATTCTCTATCTTTGTTAAGCAGTAAAAATTGACATAAGCAGTGTTTGGACTACGGTCCTGTTTTCCCAAAATCATGATTTCATACAATTCCTCTATATTCTGTGATTTAATTTATGAGTCTGTATCCATTCTTTATTTTCCTGGCAACACTTGATTTTATGTCTGTAACTCATTTGAGATGTAACAACACTGCAAATCAACATTTAGAAGAGTACGCAGGCACGACACACTTCATTTTTTAATGTTAGATTTTATTTGAAAATATTTTAAAATAAATGCCTTTAAATGAATACTTTTAAAATACTGCAGCGTGGTTTTCTAACAAATAACTGAGGTTTCTGGAGATCTTTCCTCTCCTCTCTCCACAGCCTGTTGGGGTGAGAGAAGGTCAGGGGATCAGAGAGCAGAGATGTTCCACACTAATTCTAATCCACCCCTACTTTGCCTTAATCCCTTCTTCATTCCCACACTAATGAGGGCACAGTCTGGTGGACAAAATACAGAGGCTGGCTTTTTGGTAAGAGTCATAATTTTGTTTCAAGGTAGAAAAAATATTTCCAATGTTTGGCCAGTTTTGATTTGAACTGGACTAGCTGGAAAAGATAACTATGGCTTCAATAAGTTGGAAGGGAGTAGCGCATCAAGATTTATAAAAATAGACCAACAATATACCAAATGATGCATTGTTCCTGAGTATAATCAGTGTGTGGATAAATGGAAAGTAATTGTACTCAGAGAAAAGCCGTTCTCCTGGCTGTGGAAGCAGGAAAAACAGTGCATCACAACTCTGTCACAGGATTTAGATGCTATTTTATTTCAAAATGGTAGACTAACAAATTGCACCTAAAGAGGCAGTGTGATATACAGAAAGGATAATTCTTTTAAAGCCAAATGGACCCATGTATCATTGGGCCAGCAAGCTCATAATCTTAGTATTTTCTTCTTGTAAAGTGGAAAATAATGATGATTACTATGCAGGAGTATTGGGAAGATAAAAATGAGAAAATATATATTAAATACTTGGTTTATAAGCACACGATAAAAGATACAATTACTGTTATTTTAATACCATTTATCTTAACATATACTTTTTAAATAAAAATTTATGGAATATTTATTTAAGAAGCATGAAATGGTGTGTGGCTCATGGAACCCAAATCTCTTAATCAAATGAGAAGGCTCTGAAAGGGAAATTCCAGAGAGTCAAGGGGCTAAGACCAGGGATATTTATGTAGCTGTGTGGATCTAAGCAAGACTCTGCCCCCAGACAGTCAGACTTCAAACACAGATGATGATTGCACTGAATGGCTTGGTTGTCTCTGTGCAAATAGTGCCTGACAGGAAACTGTCTCCCATGATACACTTCACAGAATACAGTTAGCTTTACATTTGTTAACACTGATTATGCAAAAGAACAATGAATGAGGCAGCATGGAGCTTACCCCTCTCTCAACTCTGACTCACTTGAACTCATTCAACATTATTCTGCCAGAAACGCACTCATTGTTGGAGAGCAGAAACAGTGTCAAGTTGGGGAGAAAATATTGGAAAAGGCTTTTTTTCAGCCATTTGAAAAAATATATGTGTAAGAGAAATGTATGAGTGGGGAAAATAATTGAATGAAGTGGAATGGGTTTCGTATGATTTAATCACCTTTTAATTTTTCTAAATTTGCCTAATGATGACAGGTGCTACCTGTCTGTGATCTTGTTTTGTCATCACAAGTACCCTGTAACATAGATATTTCCATTTTACAACAATGTTAGTTCATTTGCTCCAAGTCCTCCAGGAGGTGAATAGCCCAAGTCTCTCTGATCCTAAATTCCATAACTCTTCCATTAACCCCTGGTCAGCCAACCCAAGAAGCATATCTAGGACCAAATTCTTATAATTTGAATATCTTACAGGGACATATACAAGTAGGCTTTTTTTTCTTTTTTAAAAAAAATTTTTAATTTTTGTGAGTACATAGTATGTATATATATATATTGGGGTATGTGTTAGTCTGTTCTCATGCTGCTATGAAAATATACCTGAGACTGGGTAATTTATAAAGAAAAGATATTTAATTGACTCACAGTTCTGCATGACTGGGGAGGCCTCAGGAAACTTACAATCATGGCAGAAGGCACCTCTTCACATTGTGTCAGGAGAGAGAATGAATGCCGAGCAAAGGAGGAAGCCTCTTATAAAACCATCCGATCTCATGAGAACTCACTCACTGTCATGAAAACAGTATAGAGGAAACTGCCCCCATGATTCAGTTATCACCACCTGGTCCCACTTTTGACATGTGGGGATTATTACAATTTGAGGTGAGATTTGGGTGGAGATGCAGAGCCACACGATACCGTGAGATACTTTGGTACAGGCATGCAATGTGCAATAATCATGTCAGGGTAAATGGGGTATCCATCCCCTCAAGCATTTCTCTTTTGTGTCACAATCCAATTCTACTCTTTTCATTATTTTAAAATGTGCAGTCATTATTGATTATAGTTACCCTGTTGTGCTATCAAATACTAGGTCTTCTTTATTCTTTCTAACTACTTTTTGTACCCATTAAATATCCCCACATCTCTGCTCCCATCCCCCCACTACTCTTCCCAGCCTCTGGTAACCATCTTCTACTGTCTATCTCCACGAATACAATTGTTTTCATTTGCATCTCCCACAAATAAGTGAAGTGCGATGTTTGTCTTTCTGTGCCTGGCTTATTTCACTTAACATAATGACTGCCAGTTCCATCCATGTTGTTGCAAATGACAAGATCTTATTCTTTTTATGGCTAAACAGTACTCCATTGTGTCTGTGTATCACATTCATTCATCCATTCATCTGTTGATGGACAAGTAGGTTGCTTCCAAATCTTGGCTGTAGTGAACAGAGCTGTAACAAACATAGGAATACAGATCTCTGTTCAATATACTGATTTCTTTTCTTTTGAGAATATACCCAGCAGTGGGATTGCTGGATCATATGGTAACTCTATTTTACAGTTTTCTGGGGAAACACCAAAATTCTACATAGTGGTCATACTGATTTACATTCTCACCAACAGTGTACAAGGGTTTCTTTTTCTCCATATCCTCCCTAGAATTTGTTATTCCCTGTCATTTAAATAAAAGCCATTTTTATCAGGGTGAGATGATATCTCATTGTAGTTTTGATTTCCATTTCTCTGATGATCCATGATGTTGAGCATCTTTTTGTATGCCTGTTTGCTATTTATGTCTCTTCTTTTGAGAAATGTCTATTTAGATCTTTTGCCCATGTTTTCATTGGATTACTAGATTTTTTCCTATAGGGTTGTTTTGAGCTCTTTATGCATTCTGATTATTAATCCCTTGTCAGATAGGTACTTTGCAAATATTTTCTCCCTCCCATTCTGTGGGTTGTCTCATGCACTTTGTTGATTGTTTCCTTTGTCGTGCAGAAGTTTTAACTGGATGTGATCCCATTTGTCCATTTTTGCTTTGGTTGCCTGTGCTTGCGGTGTATTACTCAAGAAATTTTTGGCCAATCCAATGCTTCCCAATGTTTTCTTGTAGCAGTTTTATAATTTGAGGTCTTCAATTTAAGTCTTTAATCCATTTTGATTTGATTTTTGTATATGGTGAGACATAAGGGTCTAGTTTTATTCTTCTGCATATGGATATCCTGTTTTCCCAGCACCCTATATTAAAGAGACTGTCTTTTCATCAATGTCTTTTCATCTTGGCACCTTTGTCAAAAATGAGTTCACTGTAAGTGTATGGATTTGTTCCTGCGTTCTTTATTCTGTTCCATTGGTCTATGTTGTCTGATTTTATGGCAGTACCATGCTGTTCGGGTTATGATAGCTCTGTAGTATAATTTGAAGTCAGGTAATGTGATTCCTTCAGTTTTGCTCTTTCTGTTCAGGATAGCCTTGGCTGTTTTGAGTCTTTTGTGATTTCATATAAGTTCTAGGATTTTTTTTTTTTTTTCATTTCTGTGAAGAATGTCATTGGTATTTTGATAGGAATTGCTTTAGATAGTATGAACATTTAACAATATTGATTCTTCCAATCTATGAAATGGAATATTTTTCCATTTTTTAGTGTCCTCTTAAATTTCTTTCATCAATGTTTAATTTTCATTATAGAGATCTTTTACTTCTTTGGTTAATTCCTAGGTATTTAATTTTATGTGTGGCTGATGAAATTAGATTACTTTTTTGTTTCTTTTTCACACTGTTCACTGTTGGCATATAGAAATGCTACTGATTTTTGTATGTTGATTTTGTATCCTGCAACTTTACTGAATTTGCTAATCAGTTCAAATAGTTTCCTTAAGGAATTTTTAGGTTTTTCCAAATATAAGATCATATCATCTGCAAACAAGAATAATTTTACTTCTTTCTTTTCAATTTGGATGCCCTTTATATCTTTCTCTTCTCTGATCACTATAGCTAGGACTTCTAGTACTATGTTGAATAACAGTGGTGAAAGCAGGCGTCTTTGATGAGTTTCAGATCTTAGAGGAAAGGCTTTCAGTTTTTCCACATTCAGGATTATACCAGCTGTGAGTCTTTCACATATGGCTTTTATTGTATTGAGGTATGTTTCTCTTATACCCAGTTTATTGAGAGTTGTTAATCATGAAGCAATATTGAATTCTATTAAATATGTTTTCAGCATCACTTGACATAATCATATGATTTTCATCCTTCATTCTGTTGATATGATGTACCACATTGACTGATTTGCATATGTTAAACCATCCTTGTATCCCTATGGTAAATCCCACTTGGTCATGATGAACAATCTTTTAAATGTATTGTTGAATTTGGTTTTCTAGTATTTTGTTGAAGATTTTTGCATCAATAGTCATCAGAAATATTGGTCTATAGTTTTCCTTATTAGATGTGTCTTTGTTTGGTTCTGGTATAAGGGTAATACTGGCCTCATAGAATAAGTTTGGAAGTATTCTCTACTCTTATTTTTTAGAATAGTTTGAATAAGGTTGGTATTAGTTCTTCTTTAAATGTTTGGTATAACTCAGCAGTGAAGTCATCAGGTCCTGGACTTTTCTTTATTGGGATAATTTTTATTACAGCTTTGATCTTGTTAGTTGTCATTGGTCTGTTCAGGTTTTGGATTTCTTCATAGTTCAATCTTGTTAGGTTGTATATGTCTAGGAATTTATTTCTTCCAGATTTTCCAATTTATTGACATATAGTTGCTCATAATAGCCACTAGTGATCCTTTGAATTCCAGTGGAATTGGTTGTAATGTCTCCTTTTTCATATCTGATTTTATTTATTTATGTCTTTTTTTCTTAGATAGTCTTGCTAAAGGTTTCTCAATTTATCTTTTCAAAAAATCTTTTCATTTTGTTGATCTTTTAATTATTTTCTTCATTTCATTTTTATTTATTTCTGCTCTGATATTTATTATTTCTTTTCTTCCAATAATTTTAGGTTTAGTTTGTTTTTGCTTTTCTAATTTTTTTAAGATGCATCATTAGGTTATTTATTTGAAGATTTTCTTTTTTTTTTTTTTGATGTAAGTGCTTATAGCTATAAATTCTCCTCTTCATACTGCTTTCACTGTATCCCATAGGTTTTGGTATGTTGTATTTTCATGATCATTTGTTTCAAGAAATTTTTCAATTTCCTTCCTAATTTCTTCATTGACCCAGTGGTCATTCAGGAGCATATTGTTTAAATTTAATCTATTTGTGCAGTTGCCAAAATTCCACTTGATATTGATTTCTAGTTCTATTCCATGGTGGTCAGAGAAGATGCTTGGTATTATTTCAGTTTTTTTTTTTTTAATGTTTTAAGGGTTGTTTTGTGACCCAACATATGGTCTATCCTTATTCATATGCTGAAGAGAAAAATGTATATTCTGCAGCCATTGGCTAAAATGTTCTCTTAAAACATTCACATTTTTATTACATTAAAAATGTTCTCTTAGAACATCACATTTATATTGTTCTCTAATGTAAATATCTCTCAGGTCCGTTTGTTCTACAGTATAGATTAAATCCAAGGTTTCTTTGTTGATTTTCTGTCTGAAAGATCTGTCCAATGCTGAAAGTGGGATGTTGAAGTCTTCAGCTATAACTGTATGGGGGTCTATCTCTCTCCTTAGCTCAAATAATATTTGTTTTATATCTGGGTACTTCAATGTTGGGTGCATATATATTTATAATTGTTATTTCCTCTTGCTGAACTGACCCCTTTATCATTATGTAATGACTTTCCTTGTCTCTTCTTACAGTCTTTGTCTTAAAGTCTATTTTGTCTCATGTAAGTATAGCTACTCCTGCCCTTTTTTTGGTTTCTATTTGCATAGAATGTCTTTTTCCAGCCCTTTATTTGCAGTCTATGTGTGTGTTTATAGGTGAAGTGCCTTTTTTGTAGGCAACAGATACATGGGTCTTTTTTTAAAAAAAAATTCTTTCAGTCACCCTATGTCTTTTCATTAGAGAGTCTGATCCATTTACAATCAATGCTATTATTGATAAATAAGGACTTACTTCTGCCCCTTTGTTATTTGTTTTCCGTGTGTGTGTGTGTGTGTGTGTGTGTGTGTGTGTGTGTGTGTGTGTGTGAAGATCTTCTCTTCCTTCTTTCCTTCCTTCCTGACTTTCTTTGACTAAAGGTGATTTTCTCTGGTGTATGATTTAATTTCTTGCTTTTTATTTTTTGTATATCTATACTATGTTTTTAAATTTCAAGTTATGAAGCCTGTAAATACTGTCATATAACCCATTGTTTTAAAGTGATGTCAACTTAACACTGCATAAGCAAACAAATAAACAAGCAACAAAAAAAAAAATTAAAACTCTACACTTTAACTTTATCCCCCAGGTTTTTAACTTTTTCTTTTCTTCTCTTTATGTCTTATTGAAATGTCTATGTGTTGAAAAGGTGTTATAGTAATTATTTTTCACTGGTTCACCATTTAGTCTTTCTACTTAAGAGAGTAAACACATCACAATTACAGTTTTATAATATTCTGTGCTTTTCTGTGTGCTTGCTATTGCCAGTGAGTTTTCTATCTTCAGATGATGTCTTTTCTGTTTGGTTTTTGTTTGTTTTGAGACAAGGTCTCACTCTGTCATCTTGGCTGGAATGCAGTGGCACAATCTTGGCTCACTGAAACCTCTGCATCCCAGTTCAAATTATTTTCCCTCTTCAGCCTCCCAAGTAGCTGAGACTGCAAGTGCATGCCACCACACCCAGCTAATTTTTAAATAAAAATCTGGAGAGACAAGGTCTCACTACATTGCCCAAGCTGGTCTCAAGCATCTAAGTTTAAGCTACCCTCCCTCATTGGTCTCCCAAAATGCTGGAACTACAGACATGAGCCACTATACCTGGCCCTCAAAGGATTTCTTCTTGCTTGTTAGCATCTTTCTTTCCAGGTTGAAGAACTCCCTTTAGCATTTCCTGTAGGAAAGATCTGGTGTTGATAAAATCCCTCAGCTTTCATTTGTCTAGGAAAGTCTTTATTTCTCTTTCATGCTTGAAGGATATTTTCATCGAACGTATTCTAGGGTAAAAGTTCGTTTCCTTCAGTACTTTAAATATATCATGCCACTGTCTCCTGGCATATAAGGTTTCTACTGAAAAGTCTGCTGCTGGACGAATTGGGGCTCCTTTGTATGTTGTTTCTTTTCTCTTGCTGTTTTTAGGATCCTTTCTTTATCCTTGATCTTTGGGAGTTTGATTATTAAATGCTTTGAGGTAGTCTTCCTTGAGTTAAATCTGCTTGGTGTTCTATCACCTTTTTGTATTTGAATGCTGATGTATTTCTCTACATTTTGGAAGTTCTTTGATATTATCCCTTTGAATAAACTTTCTACTCCTATCTTTTTCTCTGCCTTCTCTTTAAGATCAATACTGTTAGATTTGCCCTTTTGAGGCTGTTTTCTAGATCTTGTAGGGATACTTCATTTTTGTTTATTCTTTTTTCTTTTGTCTCTTTGGACTATATATTTTCAAATAGGCTGTCTTCAAGCTCACTATTTCTTTCTTCTGCTTGATTAACTATGCTCTTAAGGAACTCTGATGCATTGTTTTAGCATGTCAATTGCATTTTTCAGCTCCAAAATTTCAGCTCAATTCTCTTTAATTAGTTCAATCTCTTTGTTAAATTTATCTGATGGAATTCTGAATTCCTTCTCTTTGTTACCTTGAATTTCTTTGAGCTTCCTCAAAACAGCTATTTTGAATTCTGTGTCTGAAAGATCACATATCTGTTTTTCCAGGATTGGTCTATGGTACCTTATTCAGTTTGGTGAAGTCAAGTTTTCCTGGATGGTCTTGATACTTGGGGGTGTTCATCGGTGTCTGGGCATTGAAAATTTAGGTACTCATTGTAGTGTACACAGTCTGGGCTTGTTTGTGCCCATCTTTCTTTTTTTCTTTTTCTTTTTTTTTTTGGAGGCGGAGTCTGGCTCTGTCGCCCAGGCTGGAGTGCAGTGGCCGGATCTCAGCTCACTGCAAGCTCCACCTCCCGGGTTTACACCATTCTCTTGCCTCAGCCTCCCGAGTAGCTGGGACTACAGGCGCCCGCCACCTCACCTGGCTAGTTTTTTGTATTTTTTAGTAGAGATAGGGTTTCACCGTGTTAGCCAGGATGGTCTCGATCTCCTGACCTCGTGATCCATCCGTCTCGGCCTCCCAAAGTGCTGGGATTACAGGCTTGAGCCACTGCGCCCGGCCATGCCCATCTTTCTTAGAAAGGCTTTCCAGGTATTTGAAGGGATTTGTGTCCCATGATCAATAAGGCTGTGGTTCTTGTAGACTCATAGAGTTATCACCTTGGTATTCTTGGATAAAATCTAGAAGAATTCTCTGAATTACCAGGCAGAACTCTTGTTCTCTTCCCTGATTTTCTCCTAAATAAATGGAGTCCCCCCCCCCCCCCTCTCTCTCTCTCTCCCTCTCTCTCAGTCTGTGCTGAGCTGCTCAGAGCTGGGGGTGGAGGGATGCCAGGACCCCCGTGGCCACCACCACTGGGACTGTGCTGGGTTCGATCTGAAGCCAGCATACCACTGGGTATTGCCTAAGGCCCACTGTAACCACTATTTGGCTACTGCCTGTGTTCACCCAAGGCCCTAGGGTTCTACAGTATGCAGATGGGAAGCCAGTCGGGTCTGTGTCTTTTCTGTTAGGGCAGCAAGTTTCCCCAGATCCTCGGCAGGTACAGAGATGCTGTCTAGAAGCCAGAGATTGGAGTTAAAAAAAAACCCTAGAAATCTACCTGATATTTTATTCTACTGTGGTTAAGCTGGCCCTCAAACCACAAGACAAAAGTCTTTCCTGTTCTTCCCTCCCTTTTCCACTGGAGAGGAGGCTCTCCCAGTGGCCACCACCACCACTGACCTGCAGGGAGTTCTGCTAGGCCACCACCAATGTTCACATAAAGCCCAATGGCTCTTCAGTCAGCTTGTGGGGAATGCCGCCAGGCCAGGCATGTCATGCCTGTGACTCACACTTTAGGGCAGTGGGTTCTCCTCTGGCCCAGGGCAGGTCCAGAAATGCTGTCCAAGAATCAAGGCCTAGACTCAGGGTACCCAAGAGCCCACTTGATGTTCTACTCCACTGTAGCCAAGTACGTACCTAAGGTGTAAGACAAAGTTCCTTTTGCTTTTCCCTCTGCTTTTCTCAAGCAGAAGGAGTCTTTCATAGTAGTCACTGCAGCTGGGAATGTGCTGGGTCTCACCTCTAACCAGCATATCTCAGACTCTCACCCAAGACCCACTGTATATTACCTTAGTATCACTTTTGGTTATTTGGGGCTCAAAGGCTCTTTAGTCAGTAGATGACAAATCCTGCCAGGACTTGATTCTTCTCAAGAAAGTGGGTTCCCTTCTAGCCCAGGGTGTATATAGAAATGTTGTCTGGTGAACTCATAACTCTGCCCAGTGTCCTATCTTATTGTGGCTGAACTGGTAGTCAAGATGTAAGCCAAAGTCCACTTTCCTCTTAGCTCTCTTCTCCTTAAATAGAAGGAAGTCATTTTTATTTATTTATTTATTTATTTATTTTTGAGACAGAATCTTGCTTCTTTGTCCTGGAGGAGTGCAATAGCACAATCTAGGTTCACTGCAACCTCTACTTCCCGGGTTCAAGCAATTCTTCTGCCTCAGCCTCTCCAGTAGCTGGGATTACAGGCATGTGCCACCATGCCCAGCTAATTTTTGTATTTTTAGTAGAGACAGGTTCACCATGTTGGCCAGGCTGGTCTCGAACTCCTGACCTGAAGTGACCCACCCACCTCAGCCTCCCAAAGTGCTAGGATTACAGGCATGAGCCACCACGCTGGAAGGAGTCACTTTTGTTGCTGTGAGCTGCACTGCCTGGGGTTGTGGGAGGGATGATGCAAGCACTCCCTTAGCCACTCCAGCTGATGTTTCCCTAGGTCACATGCCTCCCTAGTCCACTGGCTCTAGTCCTAGCCCGGCACTAGGACTTGCCTAGGAAATGCAGTATTTGTGTCCCTGACTGCCTTTTAATTTTACCTAGTACTCCAGAGCACTTTAGCCCTTGGTGGTGAGGCTTGCAGAGAAACTCAAGTCCTGACCACTGGGATGGATGATCCCCTCTAGATAAGGCTGATCCAAATGATCCCTCTGTGGGCAGGCACTGGCTGAGTCCAGTTCAACTTTGCCCTCTGTCGTGACAGAACAGCACTGAGTTCAATATCAAGTCCTACAGTCATGTGCTCTCTCTCCCTAAAGTGCTCAGATTCCCTCTCCATGCCACGTAGCTGTTGCTGGGGAATAGGGAGGAGGTGGCATCAGCGATTCAAGACTGTGTCCTACCCTCTTCAGAGCCTCTTTCAATGATATAAAGTTAGATCCAGGTACTGTGACTCCTCACCTGACTTTTGGTTCTTAAGACTTTTGGCTTTTTTGTTTGTACCTAGTTGTTAAAATGTTGTGTTCCTTTGGGGGCGGACAATCAGTAGAGCTTCTATTTGGCCATCTTGCTCCGCCCCCCGTAAACACTGGCTTAATTGATATTTTTAGTGAAAAATGCCAGTGTGGCAGAGAGGAAAGAACATTGGGTTGGGATTCAGCAGACTAGGGTTCTGATCCCAGCTCCATAACTAACTGGCTATGTGATCATAAGGAAACCATACAACTTTTCTTGTTCTCAGTTATCTATTAAATGAGGTTGGATAATTAACACTGTACTCAAATCAAGAGACTCGTGCATAGATAGAAACACATCTGTGATTTCTGGGCAGGGACAGGTAGAGATGGCTTGTCTGGAATGGGTAGAGATGTCCTATTTGAATGACACCAACATAAATGGAAAAGCTGCTGAACACTTGTGGGTAGCTCAGTTTGGGTTCATTCATGAGACAGAGTCCACACAGTAATTTGGACAAGGGAAAGTTTAATATAAAGAGTTGTTAATTATAGGAAGAGACTACAGTAACAAAAGATTGGCTAGTAAGAAGTGAAGAGAATGCTAAATAATATAAAAATAGCAGATACAAAGAGCCACTATCCCTAGAGCTGAGCTAGAACACGCAAGAAAAAGCTCCCTGCACTCAAGGTTGAGATCCAGCCCATGTTTGGTCAGGCCTTTGGGAGGTGATTAGGTCACAGGGTGGAGCCCTCATGATTGAGCTTCAGGCCCTTATAAAAGGGACCCCAGAGAGTTCTCCATGTGAGGATACAACAAGAAGTCAGCAGCGTGCACCTGGAAGAAGGCCTTTACCAGGAACTGACCATGCTGGCTCTCTGATCTCAAACTTCCAGCCTCCAGAACTTGATAAATAAATTTCAGTTGTTTAGAAGCCATCCACTCTATGGTATTTTGATGTAACAGCCTGAACAAGTCAAGACTTTGTTGGAGGGCATGGCTGTGGTTCACAGAGTGGCTGAGAGATCACTGAGGTGCCATGCCAGTGGAACTTGCTGAAAATCCTCTCTCTAGGGTATCAGGGAGAGCTGTTCATAGGGACATGTCTCACCAGAGACATTCTGCTACAAAAGAACCCAAAGGCTTCTAGGGGAAGCTGACGACCACAGTGCACTGTAGAAGCCAGGCACTAAATAAGCTGTGTATAAGGCAAGAACTGGATGCTTAAGGAGTCACCCCTACTGTAGGAGCTGGGCACTAGAGAAGCTTTGCACTCTGCATAAGCTGGACGCTGGAGAAGCTGCCCACACTGCAGGAGCCTGCCAAGAGGGCTCACTAGAATCAGGGAGCAAACCCCTTTCTCCAGCAATGTCTCTTCAGTACACTCTACTAGCATAGCTTAACCTTGTGTCAGCTGACAACTGAAAACTAAAGGGTTCAGCTTCATTTCACGGAGCAAGCAAAAAGGATAATTTTGGGTCTCATGGGCACTAAATCAATAACTTGCACAGGTGGACATCAAAAGCAGTTTCCTAAAAGACAGGAGTTCATGAAATGTGTCTTGTACCTTGGCAATCATTTGTTCTGGAGGCAACTAGCCAGAGAGAGGCCTGCTGACCAAACTGAGGCCCTCTGGACAGCAAAGAGCCTTAAAATTTTGAGTTTGATCACACCTGTAATCCCAGCACTTTGGGAGGCCGAGGCAGTGGATCACAAGGTCAGGAGATCGAGACCATCCTGGCTAACACGGTGAAACCCCGTCTCTACTGAAAATACAAAAAATTAGCTGGGCGTACTGGCGGGCAGCTGTAGTCCCAGCTACTCGGGAGGCTGAGGCAGGAGAATGGTGTGAACCCAGGAGGCGGAGCTTGCAGTGAGCTGAGATTGTGCAACTGTACTCCAGTCTGGGCGACAGAGTGAGATTCCATCTGAAAAAAAAAAATTGAGTTTGAATGCTTTAAGGAATGCCATACCTGTTCTATTTATCACAGTCCTCAGTAACTCCGTAGGATCTTAAGCTCAGCAGCAAACTTCATACAAATATATGCTGGGCCCACATAAGCATCTGAGCACGTGGTCCTTAACCATTTAACCACTTCATTTTACAGGTGAGGAAACAGCATGCTTAAATGACTACTTCTGCCCCTACCCCCATCTCTGTCATAGTCACACAAAACAGGGGGGAGGTAATACAAAAACCTTCCTTTAGTGATGATTTTTCTCAAACATTTGCTTTGAATCTGGGCTGTTTGTATTGCACAGATTTTGCTCATTTACATAAAATCAGGATCGTTGGAATAAATATATTCAGGTAATCCTCTGAGGCAAGAAAATAACCAAACACTTACCCAGACTTGTTTCTTCTTAGGTTAACTAGCCTGATATTACATATGCCTTAATGTAAAATCCCATTCAAAATCTCCTAAAACAAAACCAGCACTTCACAATTTGTAATTAGTACTACAAGAACAATTTAATTGATTCTCCTGTTCTCCCTTCTCTTGCATTTTCAGAGCCATTACTTTCCATCTGATGAGGTTGTAGCGCTTTCTATCACTTCACCAGAATGGGAAATCTCTGCTATTTTCATTAAGTAACTAAATGTTAGGCCATGTCCAATTCTTAAATAATTTCACACTCTTGGCAAGGGGGGAAAAGATTATTCCAAGTTATTTCAAAGTTTTTACAGAATTGCTAATAATAATAACAGTAGCAATGCCTTACTAATGCAGAATACTTTATGGTTTATAAATATGTATAATATGTAGTATATGTGACATAATATTATAGATAAAATATATATAATTTCATTTGAAATAACTCTTTAGAAATTTTACTTGATAGACCAGTTTTATTGCAACTTAAAGATGCTAAGGTGAAAAATAATTTGAAAACATTTTAGTTCATTCCAAACAGAAACATAAGCCTAATTATTTTATTTAAAAATAAAAGACACCTCCACACATTGACAACTACTGAAATTTTAGGTAAATAAGTAAGTTTCAGAAATTATTCTGGGGCACAGTATTTGTAAACAAGTAAAAAATGGGCATGGTAAAAACTTGGAATCTGGCAGTCTGAACACATCGATTTGTAAATCTTCTCTGCCCATAATGGGTCACATTCATCTTCTCTAAGTTTTGGTTTTCCAATCCCTGATGCAGGTAGGATTCCATATTCCTTTACAACTTTTGTTTCTCCCTCTCCCCACAAAGGCAGTGACCTCATTTGTCTTTCTTTGTCTTTACTCCTGATAGGGAAGGAGTTTGGTTTGTTTTCTTTTTTTTTTTTTTTTTTTTTTTTTTGATGATAAATGCATTTCACTATTTATTTAGATGTTTAAGCTCTCACATTGTTTTTACAAGCTGATGAACACTGACAAATTATTTCTCCCACAGAACTAAAACCACACATCCCCAGACAGTATAAATATATGGTTGAACTAACCTTAATATATATCACCATTTTATCAATTACATAATAAAACAAATTATCAAGTATCCAAATATTAAGTTACACAGCTCGAAAGGCATATAAAATATTAGATGTCTGCTCAGTTCATTAGCAGAAACCCACTTCTTTTTTTGCAAGAAAGGTTAGGAAGGGAAGGAAATAAAAAATCATTTTCAAACAAAAATAAGTTGGTAAACAACTTCTGATAAATATGGAAAAAATTACAAGAATTTCAGAAATTTTATGATTAAGAATTGTTTTAGCTACAGTAACAAATCATCTCTACCTTTAAAAAATATTTTACTAAATTAAAGGGCATATCGCACATGCTCTGCACAAGACCAAGGCAATATTTTGCTAAAAATAATGAATAGCCCCCTCCCATTCTTTTCTCAGGCTGTCCCTGTGAAGTTGCACCTCAGATTGCAAACATTAAATTAACTGTAAGGCCTTTCTGTCTGAAGACATTAAAGACATGTGCTTCTATACAATGTAGATTTTTTAAATGGAGGTTTTTCATAACAGCACAAAGTAAGATTTATTGAAACACATTAAGTAATCACTGTAAGACTTGGTAAAAAAAAAAAAATGGTTAAGCAAACCTGATATATGCGAGTATGAAAGACAGCAGGCAAGTCAGCATGTAGGCCCTACTTTCAATGTTTGAAATGATTGAAGGAATAAACTACATAAGGTCTAGAGTGTTCATAGTTCCTAGGATTTTAGTTCTGTATGGTACTAAAAATATACAAGTATTGTGCCAGGTGGCACCTAATCCTCCCAATTTTCTTATATATTGATAAGATTCTGGCATGGGAATAGATTTAAACAACACATAACTCAATACTGCATGATTTCAGGAAAGGTCAATTGGTACAAATGACAAGCACATTTTAAATGCTAACAGCAAGAATCTTTTGACAAGTGTCCAAATAGGTTGACTGTAACCCAAACACAGATGTTGCCAAATCTATCCAGCTTGTGGCCTGGTAAAACTGCCTTTCAGTACTCCTATGGAAGCTTCATTAGACTTGATCACTAAGCCAACATGTTTGCTAATATGTCTAATAAATCAGGTCCTATCTCAAGTTCCACTTCCAAGGCAGTAGCATCAGGGACCCTGGTTTTATTGACTGCAACAGTTGTATCTATGACCACTGGGGTCTTTGAAGCGAAGCCATATCTTTAGGACAATACTTCTCCAAATACAAAAGTTAATTGCTGTTAAAAGCTCGACGCTGCTTTTGTCTTATGAATTGTACTGCATCTTCATCTTTCATTTTGCCTTCAATTAATGCTAGGGCAACAAGTACTGGAGCTCTCCCAAGGTCTGCAGTGCAATGAACAGCAGTACCACAACCAGGTTCTTTATGAAACTTAAATTTTACAAGACTTAACCAGTCATCAACAATCTGGTTGGATGGTGGTGCACCATCATCAAAAGGCCAATAGAGAACATGGATACCTTCTTTCTCCAGAAGAGTAGTGTCATAAGTTGCTTCACATACTCTTATCTATTGTGAAAACTCCATACTTCTTACGTTCCTCTATAAATTTGTTTAAGGTCACATTGGTTGGATTGTGTGTAGTAAGAAATCCTCATGCTCTTGTATGTGACTTCCACAGGAACTGGGTGTTTCATTCCAGCCATGTTAATTTAGTTAAAAGACACTCAATAGGGTTATGAAAGAATTTTAAAAGTTGAATATAGAAATGATGCAAAGAAACTGAAGTCTACTTCAATATACTCCACTTGAAATTCTCAGTGCTTTGAGTATGAAGTTGTAAGTAATGATAAATGAAACTAACCTCCTAACAAGAAGCGGCAATTCTTCAATCCAGTAATACCGAGGCAACAGAAAGGAAGTGCAGTGAGGTTTACCCCATCCAGGTCAGAACTCTTGTAAAATGCCCTGTGGGTTTCAATACAACACTTCTGTGTCCAGGATAACCACTCTTTTGGGTGCCTCTTGGTGGAGTAGTAATGAATTTCTGCAGCTTCCTTGTTTGCACTAGAGGTCGTGCTGTGCCTGGCAGTAATCTCCACTGCCCTTCAGAAACTCCATAAATGTGTGACCAAGAACACCACAGAACTGAGGAATGTGTTTATGCATTGAAAATGGTGGCCTACTGTGTCAATCTCACTGGGAGCTGCAGACCAGAGCTGTTCCTATTCAGAAGTATCACACTACCTGACTTCAAACTATACAACGAGGATACAGTAACCAAAACAGCATAGTACTGGTACCAAAACAGATATAGAGACCAATGGAACAGAAAAGAGGCCTCAGAAGTAATACCACACGTCTACAACCATCTGATCTTTGACAAACCTGACACAAAAAAGCAATGGGGAAAAGATTCCCTATTTAATAAATGGTGTTGGGGAAAAACTGGCTAGCCATATGCAGAAAACTGAAACTGGACCCCTTCCTTACACCTTATACAAAAATCAACTCAAGATGTATCAGAGACTTAAACGTAAGACCTAGGACCATAAAAATCCTAGAAGAAAACTTGGGCAATACCATTCAGGATGTAGGCATGGGCAAAGACTCCATGACTAAAAACACCAAAATCAATGGCAACAAAAGCCAAAATTGACAAATGGGTTCTAATTAAACTAAAGAGCTTCTGCACAGCAAAAGAAGCTATCATCAGAGTAAACAGGCAACCTACAGGATGGGAGAAAATTTTTGCAATCTATCCATCTGACAAAGGGTTAATATCCACAATCTGCAAAGAACTTAAATAAATTTACAAGAAAAAACAACCCCATCAAAAAGTGGGCAAAGAATCTGAAAAGACACTTCTCAAAAGAATAATTTATGTGGCTAACAAACATATGAAAAAAATGCTCATCATCACTGGTCATTAGAGATATTCAAATCAAAACCACAATGAGATACCATCTCACATCAGTTAGAATGGTGATCATTAAAAAGTCAGCAAACAACACACTTTTTTGTGTCAGATTTGTCAAAGATCAGATGGTTGTAGACAAATGCTGGAGATGGAGAAATAGGAACACTTTTACACTGTTGGTGGGAGCGTAAATTAGTTCAACCATGGTGGAAGACAGTGTGGCAATTCCTCAAGGATCTAGAACAAGAAATACCATTTGACCCAGCAACCCCATTACTGTGTATATACTGAAAAGATTACAAATCATTCTACTATAAAGACATATGCACATGCATGTTTATTGTGGCACTGTTCACAATAGCAAAGATTTGGAACCAACCCAAATGTCCATCAATAATAGACTGGGTAAAGAAAATTGGCATATATACATCATGGAATACTATGCAGCCATAAAAAGGATGAGTTTATGTCCTTTGCAGGGACATAGATGAAACTGGAAACCATCATTCTCAGCAGACTATCACAAGAACAGAAAACAAAACAAAACAAAACAAAACAAAAACCACATGTTCTCACTCATAAATGGCAGTTGAACAATGAGAACACACGGACACAGGGAGGGAAACATCACACACCAAGACCTGTGGGGGGGGTGGGGGGCTAAGGGAGGGCTAACATTAGGAAAAATACCTAATGTAGGTGATGGACTGATGGGTGCAGCAAACCACCATGGCACATGTATACCTATGTAACAAAACTGCACGTTCTGCACATGTACCCCAGAACTTAAAGTATAATAAAAGAAAAAAAGAAAATGGCGGCCTAATCCTACAGCTGGTCCCTTAGCAGTGGTGGCACGGGCTGCAGGGCAGGAGGCAGAGATGGTCATCGCCAGATGGCAGTGGCCATGTTGCAAGTAGTCAGGGGGTACACCAGACTCTACCATGCAGTGAGTGGCTCCTGGTTTGTTTTCAGACATCAAAGTTATACTACAAGGTATAATCTTGATTCTTTTACTTATTCAAAAATATTTTAGTACCTACTTTCTGTCAGGCATTGCTCTGTGTAATAAGAATATAGCAATGAATCAAATAGAATTCCTGCTGTCGTGTAGTCTATATTCCAAAGAGGGAGACAGAACATGTGCTCATCAGGTAATCGCAGAGTTTGTCAGGTGATGAAGTGCTCTGGGGAAGAGTAAAGCAGGGAAAGAGGACAGGTGAGTGATGTGGACCTAAATGAGGTGATCAAGAATGGCTCTCCAGAAAAGGTAATTGTTCAGAAAAAAAAAAAAAGTTAAATCATTCAAGAAAAGGCTATGCTTATATTGCAAGTATTCCCTCTACAACTGCTGAAATCAGACTCAAAGGGATGATTATGAAACTGTATTTGTCAGCTTGGGGATGCAGGAGAAGAAGAGAAAAGGGGGGCGGGGGAGCAGATTGTGTTCTTCCTAACAGTGGATTGAGTGCTTGAAACGTATCACATACCCAACAAATGTGCAATGAATCTGAGCATAGTCAAGCTTCACACCTCTCATAAATCGAGGTAATGCAGCAGTCCTATCAAGCACAGTATTTTGGAATGCCAGTATGATGGATCTCCCTTATAGTTCAGCTGGTTTCTATCTCTGCACCTCATCCATCGGATAGTCCTCTGACAGGAAAAGAACCAGTGTTATCATGGAGGAAGATAGAGCATCTTATAAGGGAAGTCCTAGCCACATGAGAAAGGAGGGAATTCCTGCCCTCCTAGACCCAAAGGATAGTGTAAAAAGGAGAGTACTACAAAGTTCTCTCTTTGTGTCCTATCCTTGGGTCAAACACTGGGGTAGGGTAGATAGTGCTGGACATTTAACCTTTGCTAGATATGGGAGAATCTGGAACATCAGGGTTTAATAGCATGTTTTCCCCACTGTGCCTGAGGAAAGATGCAAACCCCTGGTTAAAAACCTTGCACGTGGATACATGTCCCAGGAGCAGTAATAGAGAAATGGCCGGGGAGAAGACCCAAAGGTAGAATTCCTGGCTCCCCAAGGCTCATTCAGTATCTAGAACTACACTGTCCAATATGTTAGCCACTGGCCACACAGGCTCCTTAAATTTAAAGTAATCAAGATTAAATATAATTTAAAATGTGTTTTCTTAGTTGCATTAGCCACATTTCAAGTGCTCAATAACTATGTATGGCTCAAGACTACTGCATTGTACAGCACAAAGAAAGAATATTTCCATCATCATAGAAAGTTCTATTAGAGAGCAGTAGTCAGCAAACTTTTCCGTAAAGGGCTAACTAGTAAATATGTTTGGCTTTGTGGACAAGAAAGTCTCTGTCACAATTATTCAATACTATTGTTTTAGCATAAAAGCAGCTGTAGCCTGTATGTACATAAACAAGGATGGCCATATTCCAATAAAACTTTGTTTTAAAAAACAGGCTTTGGTCTGAAAGATGCAACATGCCTGTCCCTGGGATAGAGGAGCCAAAAGTTCCCACATGCCTCAGTAAAGGGACAGAAGCCACTGAAAGAATCAGTGAACTAGTGGAGGCCTGGGCTAGGGCCAAATTACCTGATCTGTGCACCCAGAGGCGATATGGGTCCAGGTACAACTCAGACACATAGGCCAAAGGCCAGACCACAAACCTGCACCCAGATTCAAGGCCATCCTGAGAAGGAGCAGGAAGAGAGGAAAGAAATTCAAAAGACCAACTCCAAATTATCGAAATGATCTAGAAGAAACTGTTTAAATGGAAGAGACAGTGATACTGTCTGTTGGCAGATGTAGGTGGCCCCGCCCACTGTGCCAGTCCCACCACTCCCCATATCCCTAACCCCCTGAGGGAGTAGGAGCTCAGGAGGAAGTTTAAATCTATTATTTTAAAAAAATAAGCTACAGTTTCCTTAACTCTCTAAGTTATAGTGAAAATAAAAAGTCAGTGCTGCTACACAGTGTTTTCTCAAATATATATAAAGACACTTTAGAAAGGAAATCTTTGCACTCTTTCTAGGAGCACTGATTTGGCATAATTCATCTCTACAGCCCCTCCAGGGCCTCCTTGTGACTGAGGATATACACTAAGGCCTTGTGTGAGGGGAACACTAGCATGAAGGGAGAAAATCTGGGCTCTAGCTGTGTGACTTATGCTAAACCTCTAGCCACTCTGGGCTTCAGTGACCTTATCTGCCTATATGGGGAGACAGATCAAATGACTCCTAAGTTCTTATTCAGTTCAGAAATAATATTTTATGATTCATCTGAAAGAAATCTGACTGGGGTTGTGCCCTGTTGTTATAATTAACGTAGTTAGCCTGATCACATGTCAATGGATTAAGTCTTAGCTTTACTATTAAGATAAAACTGAATAAGCTAAGTTTCTTCCAGTTCACTGAAAAGTTCTGATATTTAATACTTGGATAGTTGTAAGGACATGCTATCACTCAAACTATATCAGTCGTCTCAGGCTGCCATACTAAAATGCCATAGACTGGGTGACTTAAAGAACAAACATTTGTTTCTCACATTTCCGGAGGCTGGAAGTCGAAGATCAGGGTGCCAGCATAGTTGGTTTCTGGTGAGGGCTCTCTTCCTGACTTGTAGACGGCCACCTTCTCACTGTGTCCTCACATGGCAGGGAAAGAGTGAGCTCTCTGGTGGCTCTTCTTTTAAGGGTACTCATCTCATTATGGGGCCCTACCCTCATGACTTCATCTAAATCTAATTACTTCCCTAAGGTTTCATCTCCAGATACTATCTCGTTGGAAGTTAGGTCTTCAACACATGAATTTTGAGGGAACACAATTTAGTCCATAGCACAAACCTTCAAATTACTTTAAGGTAAGATGCTGACTTCTTGGAATTTTGCAATCTACTCATGGACAAAACAAAAGAAGATGTGTTTCTCATCAGCAAGAAATTTTTGAGAAAGGAATATCAAATTGTGTCCCACCTTTCTGATATTCAAAGCAGAGGCAGGATGGGAGGATGACTGTCTCAATTACCCATTATCATAATAACTAACATTTACTTGACAACTTACTGTGCACCAGACACTCCTTGAAGTGCTTTACATGTATCATCTCATTTAACTCTACAATAACCTAAAGTGATAGCCTTTATTACTAGATCTATTGTAGAGATGAAGACACACTAATACTTGGAAAGCCTTAGTAGCTTTCATACAGTGTCACAAATAATGAGACTGAGTCCAGATAGAAAACTCAGTAGACTAACTCCAGAGCCTGCCCTCCTAATCACCATGATCTACAGCCTTCGGGTTGGACACAAGTCATGGGAAGAGTGCCTGTGTGCATGCCTGTGTGTACACACACGCATGTGCGTGCACACGTATACACATAAATCAGTTGTGCTTGAAAAAGGTAGCATGCATTTAATGTATTCATAATATGTGTTAATTAATGTGTTAATGCCTATAAGTTATTCACAGCCTATGATGGACTTCTTTAACCAACTAAGCAAAATGCATTCTCCTAACATCTTGATGAGATCAGAATCCCAGAAAATGGGAATTTTGATGAGTGGTGAAGACCAAGAAGATATTTTGAACTGGGGCCCTTGAAGGATGAAAAGTCCAGATAGAACATTGAACTTAGAAGCCATGAACAGCTAGGGTATGAGACAAAGGCTCAAGTGCTTGATAAGAGGAAAAGGATGGAAAAAAGGAGGAAGCCCTATTGGGGCGAGAACTACGGCAAGTGAGGTGTTCCCACTCCAGAGCTCTGTGTGCCAGATGCTGTACAAATTCTCCCCGCAATAATCTGTAGTCTGTACACAGCCTCCCTAGGACAAATCACTTTTACCCTGTTGCCCAAGATGACCAAAGGCAAGTCATTAAGACCTCTTTTTGTGCCAGCAAGATGCTTAAGTTTGGTCATTCCTGGCTGCCAAGATATGATGTATGACTTATGTTAAAATGTGACTGCATGTGGAACAACATTCAGAGGAAGCTCAGAAAATTCAATGGTTGAGTTTAAAGACAAGAGCCCAGTTCAGTGACAGAATGGATGTGCAACCAGTCATCCTAGCCATCAATTTAAATGGCCACATAATTTGAAAGACTGACAGTCATTAGTGTGCAGTATGAAGCTGTCTGAAGCACTAGCTTGGTTACCTGATGGTCAAGTTCACTAGATGGCTAGAGCTGGGCAGCAAGGTCTGTAAGTGCAGAGATTCCCTACCATATGTTTTCGCATCATGCTTGGACTTCTTGAAGATATCTATGATCTCAGACTCCGAAGTCACAATCAACTAGATAGTTGTTCTTTGAAAGTGGGGCAGGCAATGGAACATGGATATCTTTAGTCAATTCTCAAAGACCTCCTCAATGGCTGAGAATCAGTAGCTTAGCTAATAACAAAGCCCTTTGCTTTGACCTCTTAGCTGACTTTGGGACCTTCTGTGCTTGTCCTCTTCATATCCCTGCACTCATCTCTCTTCACCTTAACCACTCGAATCTCTAACCAGGAAATCTTTGCTTGACTTGGGCAATTCCCTGCCTTCCTTTTTCATGGGCATTGTGCCTACAACTCTCTTCTCCCTCTCAGCTTCCTGAACTATTCACTTTCCTTATTTAAAAGCTTTTTATTGCCCAAATCTTGGTGTCTAATATCTTTCGCTGATAAAAGGAACCAGGGTTCCATCAAAACAAATGGCTGATTTTAGGACTGGGCAGGAAATATACAAGTCTGGAGCATCTTATAATACCAGAAAATATGGAAGTGCTTGAAAAAGAAATTGATGGGATGTATTAGTCTGCTAGGGCTGTCTTAAGAAAAAATACCACAGACTGGATGGCTTGAATAATAGAAATTTATTTTCTTATGGCTCAGGAGGCTAGAAGTCCAAGATCAAGGTAATGTCAGGGGATTGGTTTCTGGAGAGGCCTCTCTTTCTAGCTTGTAGGAGACCATCTTCTCATTGTGTCCTCACACGTCCTTTCCTCTGTGCATGCACGTGCACACACACACACACACACGCAGAGGCTGCGGAGAGTGAGAGACAGAAAAGAGGGAAAGCGTATGAGTATGCTCCCTTGCTCCTTTGTGTGTCTTCTTCTTCTTTTTTTTTTTTTTTTTTTTGAGACAGAGTCTCGCTCTGTCGCCCAGGCTGGCATGCAGTGGTGTCATCTCAGCTCACTGCAAGCTCTGCCTCCTGGGTTCAAGCTATTCTCCTGCCTCAGCCTCCCAAGTAGCTGGGACTACAGGCACCCACTGCCATGCCCAGCTAATTTTTTGTATTTTTAGTAGAGTTAGGGTTTCACCATGTTAGCCAGGATGGTCTTGATCTCCTGACCTCATGATCCACCTGCCTCGGCCTCCCAAAGTTCTGGGATTACAGGCGTGAGCCACTGTGCCCAGAAGCACACTACTCCTATTGGATTAAAGCCCTATCCTTATCACCTCATTTAACCTTTATTATCTACTTATAGGCCCTGTCTCCAAATACAGTCACATTGGAGTTTAGGGCTTCAACATATGGACTTCAGGAGGACACAATTCAGTACATAGCATGAGGTTATAAGCCACCCACTTTTAAAAAAATGTTTAATGGCAGCCATAGAAAACTACCACAGCATCCTGGGACAACAAAAAAAGAAGTTAAAAAAAATAAGGAATCTGAATCATCTATAGACTATACTTAATAATAAAAATTAGGTTAAAAAACACAAAGAACCTGAATCAACTATAGACTATAGTTAATAATAATATATCACCATTGGATCATTAATTGAAACAAATGTACCATAGTATAATATAAGATATTAATAAAGGAAAAACTTGGTGTGGGGTAGGTGAGAACTCTGCACTAGCTTCTCAAAAGGACACAGGTGCCAACTGTAAGAGTTTCCACTGGCAATACTAGAATAATCTGAGCAACAAAATAGAGTAGTAATGGATTATAATCCAATGAGGTCACACTGATATAAATACATGACTAAATAAATTAATAAATGCGGAGAAGGGGACAAATCTCCCACACAGATGAATTGCAAATAATTTATGTAGATATTTCACCCTAAAGAGCAGGAGCCTAAATCCCCACTCCTTAGGTGCGGGCTGTGCAAAGTGACTTCTTTCCAAAATGCACAATGTGGAAAGGGAGAAAAAAGAGTAACCTTACAGTAGAGAAACCTGACAAACACTACCTCAGCCAGGTAACCAAGGTCAACATCAACAGTGATAAATCTTGTTGACACTGTGTACCCTTGATAAGATGTGATGAAAATATCACTTTACCTCTGTGACCTTCCTGCCAGTAACACATAACCCTAGTGTTATCATAAGAAAACATCAGACACATTCCAAAAAACGGGACATCTTACAAAACACATATCCAGTAGGTCCTCAATTTGTTGAGTCATCAGAAAATTAGGAAAATCTGAAAAACTGCCACAGCCAAGCAAAGTCTAAAGAGACATGACATAATGTGGTGTCTTGGATGAGATCTGTTATGGGTTGAATCATATCTCCTCTCACAAAAAAGATACGTTGACATTCTAACCCCCAGTACTTCAGAATACAACCTTAATTGAAAATAAGGCCATTGCAGTGTAACTAGTTAAGTTGGGATGCAGTCTAGAGTAGGGTAGGTCCTGAATCCAGTACGACAGCTGTCCTTATAAGAATCTCATGGCCATGTGAAGATACATGGAGAAGGCCATTTGACCGCGAAGGCAGGGATTGGAATTACGTAGCTGTAAGCCCTGGGAACCAGAGATTGCCAGCAGACCAGAAGCTAGAAGGAGAAAAGGAAGGGCTCTCCTATAGGTTTCAGAGGGAGTATAGTCTTCCTGGCACCTTGGTTTTAGGCTTCTAGCCTCTAGGACAATACATTTCTGTTATTTTTAAGCCACCCAGTTTGTCAAAAATATTTAGTGGTCACAGGAAATGAATACCGGATCCTGGAACGGAAAAAGTAAGTAAACAAAATAAAGACATCTGAATCAACTATAGACTGTAGTTAATAATAATGTTTCCACTACTGGATCATTAATTGTAACAAGTGTACCATAGTGTAATATAAGATATTAATAATGGGGAAACTCGGTGTGTGGTGGATGGGAACTCTGCACTCGGTTCTCAATTTTTTAACAATGGAAAATTGTTTTTAAAATAAAGTGTATTTTAAAAGAACCATTTTTCTTATTTCAGCAATTGTTGAAATAAGGTCTCCATTTCTCAAAGCTTTGATTTTGAAACCATCTGCCTTTGTGTAGTTTATATCAAATGCATTCTAATTTTAAAGAATCAGGAACTTCTCCACAGAAAGCCATCATCCTAAAGGCATCATGCCTCCCAGTTTAGTCATGTCTCCTTCCTCTCCTCTCTTCATACATGAATCTTTTAGGTCTCGTCAACCCTCCATTCATTCACTCTATGCCAGGAAATGTACCAGGGATGTAGGGTACAAAGTGACCTTGCCATCCAGGGAAGGAGACAGACACTAGAAATATCATCACACATAGAAGTGCCAAATCACCCTGTGACCTTTTAAGCTTGAATGGCTGACTGTTGAGGACAACACAATCTCCGCCATGAGTGGAATGCTTAGCTTAGAAGGAAACCAACACAGAGAGGCCCTGGGACATTGCTGGAAATGCTGGAGTTGGTTATGCCTGAATTCCCTACCCTTCCTTGACATCATAGTTGCATGGCCTACTAAATACCCATTTTTAACTTAAAAATCACAACTTTCGCAAATTGTATAAAAGAGAAGTTCATCATGTTATGGGAAATTTTTAGAGGGATATCACTTGGGGGTGTCAAGAAAGACAGCTCTCAGGATGTATATCCTGTAGGACATGATGCAAAGTGAACAAGCCAGTTACATAAAAATACTGTATTATTTCACTTCTGTGAGGTACCTGCTATGATTTGAATGTCCCTTGCAAAATTCATGTTGAAACTTAATCCCCAGTGTAACAATATTGAGAGGCGGGGCTTTCAAGAGGTGATTGGATGGTGAGGGCTCTGCCCTTATGAATGGATTAATCCATTCATGGATTAATGGACTAATGTGTTATCCTGGGAAGGAAACTGGTGGCTTTATAACAGAGACCCGAGCCAGCACCTTAGTATGCTCAGCCCCCTTGCCATGTGATACCCTGCACCACTTTGGGACTCAACAGAGAGAGCCCCCACCAACAATAAGGCTCTTACCAGATGTGCCCCTTCAATGTTGGACTTTCCTGCCTCCAGAATTGTAAGAAATTCCTATTCTTTATAAATTACCTGGTTGGGGTATTCTGTTATAAGCAACAGATAATGAACTAAGACAGTATCTGAGCAGTCAAACTAATAGAGACAGGAAGTAGAATGGTGGTTGTCAGGGGCTAGGGAGAGAGGGAAATGGGAAGTTTAGTCTAATGGGTACGGAGTTTCAGTTTTGCAAGATTAAAAGAAGTTGTGGAGATGGATGGTGGTGATAATTCACAACACTGTGAATTTACTTAGTGCCACTGAATTGTGTATACACTTAAAAATGGTTAAAATAGCAAGTTTTATGTTTTGTGTATTTTATTGTAGTTTAAAACATTTTCAATGGGAAAAAATTTGTTAGCTCAACATCATGTAGAAGTCATTGACTATTTACGGGGATGAGAAGAACCAATTAAAATACTAGTGGCAGATATTTCTGGAAAAGGCAGTGAAAAAGCTGCAAAGCCAATCTCCCAACAAGCCCCTAGTACACACCAGATTCTCACAGGTCACTGGCTTTGGGATGGTTTTCATGCATTTTCTTACTCTTTCCCATGTCCCACTACAGAAATTTCAGCACAATCTCCTATCATCAGAGGAAAATGACTTTCAATATGCAAAGCCCATGATTCTCCAAGGGAACATAGAGAAATATATTAATTAGTTTATCTCACTTCCTTCTTTCTCCGCATATTGCAAGGATTTTGTTCTCTAAAAAAAAAAAAAAAAAAAAAAAAAAAAAAAAAAAAAAAAAAAAAAAAACTCAACCAAAAAACAAAAACATGAAGAAGTAAACCAGGAACTTATTAATTATTTATAAGCTATATTTTTCCCTTTTGCACTTTTTCTTTCTTTTTATTTATTTACTTTTCCTTGAGACAGTCTCACTCTGTCAGCCAGGCTGGAGTGCAGTGGCGCCATCTAAGCTCATTGCAACCTCCCCCAGGTTCAATCCATTCTCATGCCTCAGTAGCTGAAACTACAGACGTGTGCCACCGTGCCCATCTAATATTTGTATTTTTAGTAGAGATGGGGTTTCACCATGTTGGGCAGGCTGGTCTTGAACTCCTGACCTCAGGTGATACATCCGCCTCGGTCTCCTTTTGCACTTTTTCAAAAATGCAGACTTTTACTCAACACAGCTACTAATATTTTGCTGTAAGTCACTGGGAAATTGTGAAAATGCTTGTGACAGATAGTTACATTGTCCCATCAAACCTGGTAAAGAAAACCCTTTCTTTGGAATAACACTGCTTTAGTTTTTTCACTATTTACTTTTTGCAATTAAGAAGGCCTATAATCTATCTATGCCCCATTCTCCACATTTGAATTGTGGAAGATAAATTCCTCACACTTCTAGTAAATTATGGTAATGTGTGAGACATCCTGTGGCTAAAATACTTCAGATTCCCTGGAAAACCTAATCTATAGCTTCGTAAGATTATTTATAAACATGCTAACAATTCTGCCAAAGGTTAAGTATCTACTGTATGGATAATGATTTACCTAGAAATAAAAGCCCTATCCATCTGTCAATCCATCCATCCATTTGCTTGTTCTACAAATGGTTATAGAATGGTCCTGAATCCAGCCCTGTACATGGTACTGAGCTAGGCCTGTACAAGATACAAGCAATATGGTACGGGAGGTAGGCATTCAGACATTGGAGTCAGACTGCTTGAAATTGAACTCTGGGTAACTATGATCATGAGTCTTTCCAAATCGCAGCTTCCTTATCTAGAATGTGGGTAGAGTAATATACCTGTTCCTTGAGAATTTGGGGTGTACTAAATGAGATAATGCATATAAAGTGCTTAGCACAGCAGCCAGCACATAATATAGCACCCACTATATGTTAGGTATTATTATAGAAGTATGTAGAATCCAATCCTTGCCCTCCAGGTTTTGTTAGAGAGGCTACATCTTGTTTACTTATTCTTCTAAGTCAGGGTTTCCCAGAAGGCTATTGTCATTCACCACACACAGTTGACACCCAAGTCTTCTACTACTTTCCTTTCTCTACACTTCGGTGTGGGGCTTCTACACACCTGCTAGAAATGTGCTCCAGCTTATCTACCAGTTCCAGGGGCACCTCCATTCTTCTTTTCCCATCCTTTCCCTGTAATGATAAGATTTGCGAGGTGATTGAGGAACCCTGCTTTAAATCAGGGATTGGCATACCACAGCTCTTCGGCCAAATCTGACCCAATGACTATTTTTGTAAATAAAGTTTTATTGGAACAGCCATGTTCATACTTGTTTGTATTGTTTGTAGCTGTTTTCAGACAATAATGGTAGAGTTGAGTCTTGGGACTGAGACATTATGGCCCAACAAACCTCAAATGTTTACTATCTAGGACTTTACGGAATACGTTTACCAGTTCCTACTCTAGATAATGATGATGATGATGATGACGACAATGAAGAAGACAAGCCACTTCTGCCATTTATTGAGCAAAAGGCAATAATATTAACTCTGTTCTACAAATAAAGACATTGAAGCCCAAAGATGTTAAGTAACCTTATCAAAGTGACAGAGCTAATGCATGGCAACTAATATCACTCCTAAGTTTGTTCTCTCAATTCAGTTATTCAATGCCCATATAATGAGTGGCTACTGTTGGTGTCCAGGGCATTAGCCATTAGGGATAGAATGGTAGGCCTCACTCCAGGGAATAATAACTGAGTCCTTTCTAGATAAAAGTAACTCTTGATACTGTCCCTGTTATTGAAAGCTTACCCCAAGTATACTTCTTTCCAGTTTACCCACATCTTGATATTGCCACCACTTTCTACTACAGCTTCATTTGATAGAAGAGTAAGTCAGATACATCTTTTGTTCCTTAGGAATGTTCCTCACTGTTTATTGGACCTTAGGCTCATTGTTGGGTTCCAATTTCTTACCTACTTTTTCCTTTAGGTGCCTTGGTCCCATTATTCTCTTACCTAGAGTTGCCAGATAAATTACAGGACACCAGTTGAATTTGATTGTCAGATAAACAACAAATTTTTTTAGTCTAAGTATGTCCCATATATTTGGGACATATGAAGGGTGTTCTCTATTTTTATTTGCTAATTCTGGCAACCTTACCCCTATGTAAATATTTTTGTAGGTAGAAGAATTATCCACTGTGAGTAGCAGTGTATTTACTGGGAAGGCCTCAAGGGTTAGGACAGACAGCACTGGATTTCCCAGCAGAGGGTATGTGTGCCAGGCCAGCTGGGCAGCATCCCTCCACAGAATGGGAAAGAGCCCTTACTCTCAAGGTCTGGTAAAGACTCAGTGAAATGTTGTACATGAATAGCATTGTGTTTGGCGATGTGTAGTTGTGTTGCTTTGTTTTGTTTTGTTTTGTTGTTGAGGTGGAGTCTTTCCCTGTTGCCCAGGCTGGAGTGCAGTGGTATGAACTCAGCTCACTGCAGCCTCTGCCTCCCAGGTTCAAGCGATTCTCCTGTCTCAGCCTCCTGAGTAGCTGGGATTACAGGGACCCGCCACCACTCCCAGCTAATTTTTGTACTTTTAGTAGAGACGGGGTTTTGCCACGTTGGTCAGGCTGGTCTTAAACTCCTGACCTTGTGGTCTGCCTGCCTCAGCCTCCCAAAGTGCTGGGATTACAGACGTGAGCCACCACCCCCGACCATATAATTGTTATTTATCTTCACTCCAGGTTATATTCGTTCATTCATTTTAGTTATTTCCTCCAGTAGTTCAGATTCTAAAAAACAGATATTCCTCAGTATGCCCTCAGCACAGCACTGTCAGATTGTGTCTCTCTAGCCTCTTCTTTTTCCAGGATCTCACTGAAAGATTTAAATGACCATCAAAGTTAATTTAATTTATGAATTTATGAAGTATACAAAATGCTTCTCCCAGTTTATAAATTCCATGGGGAAAAAAAAGGAAGTTTGACAGACTGCGTTGTTATAAAATGAAAGATATTATACATACACACATTCCTAGAGTGGCCCTCAATTTTTTTTAATTTTTAATTTTTGTGGATACATAGTAGATAGATATATTTATGGGGTACATGAGATGTTTTAATACAGGCATGCACTGTGAATTAGTCACATCATGGAGAGTGGAGTATCCATGCCCTCAAGCATTTATCCTTTGTGTTACAAACACTCCAATTATACTCTTTTAGTTATTTTTAAATGTCTAATTATTATTGACTATAGTCACCCTGTTATGCTATCAAATAGTAGGTCTTTTTCATCCTTCCTAACTACCTCAGTGCATTTCAGTAGTTCATATTCACTTACATTATCTGCTTTCGAGTTCCACCCTGTTTCAAATTCCATACTCACATTTGACAGCAGCAAATAAAAACTCATTTTAAAAAAATTCCTGGAATAACAGAATTTTTATTTTCTTTGTCCATTCAGTAAATGCCAGACCCACCTTACTCTTTCTTCTTTTTTTGAGACAGGGTCTTGCTATGCTGTCCACATTGGCCTCGAACTCCCAGGCTCAAGGGATCTTCCCGCCTCAGCCTCCTAAGTAGCTTGGACTACAGGTGTATATCATCACACCTAGTTAGATCCTTCTTATTCTAAGGTCTCTTTTAGAAACTGAAATTTGATGGTTATAATTAATGCAATTTTTCATCTCTTACCTTATCAGAGAATAAGGATACGATAGAGTAGTACATTAAAAGAAAAAGAAAAAGAAAAAGAAACTACATCCTGGCTAACATGGTGAAACCCCATGTCTACTAAAAATACAAAAAATTAGCCAGGTGTGGTGGCAGGCGCCTGTATTCCCAGCTACTCGGTAGGCTGAGGCAGGAGAATGGCGTGAACTTGGGAGGCGGAGCTTGCAGTGAGCTGAGATCTTGCCACTGTACTCCAGCCTGGGCAAAAGAGCGAGAAACTGTCAGAAAGAAAGAGAGAGAGAGAGAAAGAGAGAGAGGGAGGGAGGGGGAGAGAGAGAGAAAGAACGAAGGAAGGAAGGAAGGAAGGAAGGAAGGAAGGAAGGAAGGAAGGAAGGAAGGAAGGAAGGAAGGAAGGAAGGAAGGAAGGAAGGAAGGAGAAAGAAAGGAAGGAAGGAGAGAGAGAGAGGGAGGGAGGGAGGAAGGAGAAAGAAAGAGAAAGGAAGGAAGAAAGGAGGGAGGGAGGGAAGGAAGGAAGAAAGGAAGGAAGAAAGGAAGGGAAAGAAAGGAAGAGAAAGAAAGAAAGAGAGAGAGAGAGAAACTAAATAATCCATGTAAACAAATTGGAGCCAAGCTGTTTATTTCTCAGTCTTCACTTTAAAGTCTTTGCTTCTGTGCTTTTAGCAAATATTTGCTAATGCCTCTCACACTGTCTTAAAAATGCAGAAGAGAATGATGTGTTACCTGTCTCCAGGAGATGGTCAATGTGGGAATGTGCTCATGGAAAACCTCAGTTCATAAAGGTGTCTGTTTATTTCTCATAAAACTCTTTAGTCAAACACTCTGCTAAATTTCTGTGTCAGAAATTAAGCATAAAACACTCCACTTTCTGCTGTTGCCTATGACTTAATATTTTGAGAAAAAACAAAAGGTAAATAAAATGGAAGGAATCAAGGAGATTAACCATTAGAAATAAAAAATGAATCACCACACTGAAGAAAAAAAGCTTAAATTCAAGGGGATTTTTATTTCAAATGGTAATGGGGCCTGTTGGTTCAAGTGAAATCACATAAGAGCTATTTTGCTCAAGTCTTTTCCAAGTGAAAAATTGTCAACAGGATTAAAGAAATATATTTGAATTCTAATGTATGCTCATAAGAAACTAGTGTAAAACATTTACAAAATTCTTCTCCCTAGGTAATATTCCCCAGTTCACTTTAAAATCCCAAATGAAAGCTGACAGACTGTTCTACCGCAGACTGAGATCTTTTAAAATGGTCTCCGATCCCAACTGCATGAGTCAATTAAAGTGCCTGGCGCTCCTCCTCCCCGCAGAGTGTATTAGTCTGATTGCTGCTGCCTGTTCTCCCCAACTATGATTTCCATGCACCCGTTGTTCACAGTAGAGAAAAAGCTCACTAATGTATTACCCCTAAAATGAAAAGAGGCTAAAAACCGTTCTCTCCTGCTAATAAATGCTAGGCTACAGTAAGCAGATGAAGAAATTTGAAAAGTAAAACAGGGGAAGAACATTTAACAAAACTTGATGTCCTCTGGTTTGTACTGCACCTGAAAATCACTTGGAACTTAACCAGTGAGGTTAAAAGAAGAGGCCTGTGGCATGAATGGGAACTTCTTTTGCCACGCAGGTGCTGTGGTTTGGAGCGTGCCACTGACAGATGCACATACCCCTAAATCTCTCTCCATCTGTCACAGAGCCCACCATGACAGATGCATGCCTTTGAAATAAACTGCCCGTCTCTCATGTTTTGCTTTTGAACTCTATGTCTCTATCTGGAGAAGTTAGACATGGATCCAAAGTCAACCATTATTTTAGAACACAGTACTTTAGTAAGAATCACCTAGTAAGGCCATAAGGGGACCAAACAGGTAACAGTTAAATTGTGATGAGGGGTGGGCAAGCGGAATGTCTGGAACCACCCTGGAGAACTCTAAATTGTCAGGGCTCACACCCACAGCACTTGGTGCCTGGAGCAAGGGAGATGCCATAGTGGAGAAAGGAGAGATGGTCAAAGACACATTGACTCACATTACAGTTTTCAACAGCCTGCTCTGCTTTGCAGGCAGAAGGGCAGGGGTAGAAATCGGGCTGGAGTTCTCCTCTAACTCTAAACACCCCTGTAGCTCTCACGTGGCTTTCTGCCTTCCTCCTTTTCAAGCCACACAGATTGTAGATCCCAGAGAAGCAAGAAGATGGTTAAACATGGAATCAGGCACCTTGTATAGCTAATTTACAATTTTTTAATACTCTTTAAACACTTGTTTAACTTGGAAGAGAGACTGTGCACTACAAAGGGGAAAAGCTGAGAAGGAAGATATGTAGGGAGTCCTCAGTTTCTTTTGTTGTGGTGGTGGTGGTGGTGTTGTTTGAGACATAGTCTCATTCTGTCATCCAGGCTGGAGTGCAGTGGTGCAATCACAGCTCACTGCAGCCTCCACTTCTTGGGCTCGTTCAATCCTCCCACCTTAGCCTCCCGAGTAGCTGGGACTACAGGTGCATGCCACCATGCCTAGGTAATTTTATATTTTGGTAGAGATGGGGTGTCACTATTTTGCTAAGGCTGGTCTCAAACTCCAGGGCTCAAGTGATCCTCCCACCTTGGCCTCCCAAAGTGCTGGGATTACAGGCGTGAGCCACCATGTCCACCCTCAGTTTCTTTTATTTTCCTCAGCAACTCAGTTCTTTCAACTAAGCATGGGGGCCCCACTCAGGAAATCAAAACATTCATCTGCCCTTGCCCCAATCCAAGTCTCTTGTCCAAGTGTTCCTTCCAGCCACACAGAATGCAATCTGTGAGGAGAGTTCTTGCAAAAACCTGTGTCCCTTTCTTTTCTATGTCTAGTACTGTTTAGTGCCCCTTATAGATTAGGTGCTTGGGGAAATGCCCAGAAACCTCACCCCTTAATCCTTCTCTGGTTGAACGTCTGGCTATGTAATCTCAGATGCCCCCAGCCTTCATTAACCCTCACTGAACTCTCTGCCCAAGACTGCTCACTGTACATACTCCTCTCCTCAGATTTTGAGCTGTGTTGGGAGCAAAAATTCCACAAACAAGCAAATATCCTAATAAGTCTGAGGTAAGAGAGGGTCCTTCTAGAATTTAGAAAAACCAATTGGGAAGACTTGTAATCCAGCAATTTACAAAGAGCCTGGCATATAGTATATCTTCACCAAGTACTTGTTGAAAGAAAATTAATGAATGAATGAGCCACTGTGACAAGAGGATAAAGGATGATATGCTGTCTTCTATCTGCAACTGTAACTGAAGCTACATTCCTTTACAATTTGGCTCTATCATGATCTGTTTTTTAACAATTACAGATACTGATATTGAAGTGCATTTTTTTGACATATGACACTAAGGAGTGGTGCTGGAAAACAAAAGACTTTCTGTGCCTTCTCATTTCCACTGGTCTCTTGGTTTGGCCTTGGGTAAACCCATGTGATATTTCCGAGTAGAGAACAATGCCCAGGTTTAAACCGAATGCCAGCTATAAAATCCTCATATCAGCGTGCTCCTCTTGCCACTGACACATGAACTGGGAAAAAGGCAGGTTTAAACCCAGCTGATGGTAGACAAAAAAAAAAAAAAAAAGAGGTGGCAAGTAAACCAGTAGCCACCTCTTTTTCCCAACACCCTTGGGGGCATCATGTGGCTTTGCCATCAGCTCACCAGACCGTGCTCAAGCTAAAGTGTACATCACCTAAAATCGGCTTTCCAATTGGTTCCCCTTAAATGAACCTCAATACCCCCGCTGTGTGAACATGTGGAGTTCCTGACAAAGATGTTTATGAGATAGGAAATGCACCACAGGACACTCTGAATTTGCTTTTGCATGGAATGAAACTTAGAACAAATGCAACATGAGATACATATTATAGGCTGACTTTGACTATTAACCAAAAACTCTCTTAGATGCACATAGAAAGAACAATGATAGCTGATTTCTATAATTATAACCCAGAGAGTCTGCAAAATTCTGAACTATCTTCTGAATCTTCAAGCATGGTGTGGTTTTAGTTCATCTCTTTTAATATATTTAAATTCTTTGGAAAATCATTCTATTCTATAATGGCAACATCTTATTAACTATAATATCTGGGTAGTTATAATATAAAAATAAAATTCTGCATAAGAAAGAACGGACTGATTCCCTGGTTCCCTATATAAGGAAAAGAGATGAAACTTACAGAACTCCCTAAGCTTATTTCTGGTAGTAGAAAAACTCAATCACAATTACATAAGTGGAAAGGTTTATAAGAATTATATAAGTGGAGAGGTTTAAAGGGAAGCAACATGTTGTCAAGACAGAACTTTTTTTTTTTTTTTTTTTTTTGAGACGGAGTCTTGCTCTGTCGCCCGGGCTGGAGTGCCGTGGCCGGATCTCAGCTCACTGCAAGCTCCGCCTCCCAGGTTTATGCCATTCTTCTGCCTCAGCCTCCCGTGTAGCTGGGACTACAGGCGCCCGCCACCTCGCCCAGCTAGTTTTTTGTGGTTTTTTAGTAGAGACGGGGTTTCACCGTGTTAGCCAGGATGGTCTCGATCTCCTGACCTCGTGATCCGCCCGTCTTGGCCTCCCAAAGTGCTGGGATTACAGGTTTGAGACACCGCGCCCGGCCAAGACAGCACATTTTTAATGTCTTGACAAGGCACTCTTCCCAGTTCTCCTTTGGTCATGATGTTAACCGTAGGCAAACTAGTGAAGAATTGGCTATTAATTTATCTACCTTTAGATGCTTCCTTGGAAATTCTTTTGTGTGTAGCTCCGTCTCCCTATTTCCTAACCCAAAATTAAAATCTCAATCCATACAACCTGGGACAGAAAAATAACTTGAGGCAAGCAGATTCTCTGGCTAGGGGATTCCTTGAAATAATAAATAATGAGCAAGCCAGATGCTTAAGAGTGAAAAATGAAGTTGTAGGTTATGATTTAAAGAGCAATTGAGAAGTTGGCAGGGATGTCATGATGGATCATATTCAAGTGAGGGTATGAGGGAGTGGAAACTATGAGCAAACATACACTCTGGTGATGAGGCTATATGTTTATTTAAACTACAATTCCACTATGCAGACAAAATATGGCTTCTTTATTTGATTTAGAACAGCCTTAATCTTGTTAATGAGCCCCACCCACTGGGTAACAAAAAGAATAAAACAAAGTAAAATGCTTTAGTCTAGTTCTTAGCTTGAAGCAATAATTTTGACATTCTTAGGTATTACTCAGTTTTTTAGAACCTTATTTCTTTTCCTTCTCTGTGTCAATGTGATATCTGGGTGGGGCAGATTAGAGTTTATGTGATCTTGTGGCTTTGGGGGGAAAGAGGCCCAAATGCCATTTAATATTCTTTGTCTCCTCTAGTCTCCACAGCCATGACCTTGAACAGCTGCTCATGGCTGGCCCCGCTGGTACTTGCAGCTACAGTTGGCGGCTGGTACCACTTGCGATCTAGCCTCTCGTAGCTTGGGCGGTGGCTGATGGCCTTCCCTGGCTCATGTGGCCTCGCTGCACTTTACTGATGCGAATAACCCTTCCTAAAGGGATGTGCCTCCCATTTGTCTGTCACAGCATCAAAACATGCTTACTGAGAAATAGAGCTCCCCAAATTCTGTTTCTTCTACATTGAATCCACGTCACTGGAGCACCAAAAGCTGACCCAAAAACTAAAACATCAGGAAGTTGATCTCACCCCATGGCACCTCCAGGTGGACAACTTGATGAAGTTGTCCCAGAGGTGCAAAAGGCAACATGGGAAGTGACTGCCTCCTAGAGTCCCAGGCATGGATTGGAACAAAATGCTCATGCCACTCCAGTACCCCAAATTACCTGGATGTTCCTAAAGCTGCCCACTACCCTTGAAGTTTGGCCTTGAGGTGGTGTGGCGAGATAAGAGGAAGTTAGTCTTTCCATCTCTGCCTCTCTCCTTTTTCCCACAGTGCTTCAGGCTGGAAAGGGTGGGGTTTTCCTTGTCTTTGCCTGCATCTTACCATCCTTTCACCATCACTAGTTAAGCCTTGTGACTAAGTCATATTAGATAGAAAAGGTATCATCTCTATACCCCAGGAGAAATTCTATGGTCTGATTCATCCAAGTTAGTTCCTGAAATTCTAAAAGGGATTTTGAAAATTCTTCCTGTCATCCAAGCCTGGTTTTCAAGCCCATTATTTTCTTGCAGGACAAGGGGGTTTCATGGCTTAACCTGCAAAGAATACAATTTGAGAGGGAAAAGAAAATACATTCAAGAAAAAGGTGGAAAGGTAGAAAATTGCAAAGAATAGGATTTGAGGGGGACAAGAAAATACATTCTTTTAATATTTGCAAAGTATTCACTCATTACCTATCAAGAATAGAAGCTATATTTATAAAGGGTAGGGAATTTGTCAGAAGTGAGAGGACTGCCATTCAGACACATGGAGTGGAGTTAAGGCTGTGATTGGTAGGGACTAAAATGAAACGGCAAACATCTTACTAGAGCCATTTAGGTTACAGAGGACTCTCTGGTTACCGTCTCTCTAGAGCTTCCTTTTGTTGGTTTATTGGCTTTTCCTGTGTTCCCATGCTTGTGTACAAATCTTTAATTACTTAAGTGCATTTCTGTTCCTTAAAACCAAAATAACTGAAGGAATATAAGCATTCATTTAAGACTTTTATATTCCACAATGTATACATTGTGCACACGAGTGTCACTAAATCCCATTTCCTGTTCCCTGTAAATGTCCTAATAGCCTCAGATTCTGGCTGCCATACCCCCAGGTCACCACCATATCACCCTAGCTGGCTGACCTGACTCCAGGCTCTCTCTGTGGTTATCCTGCCATCCTTGCCCCTTTAGTCTCCCTGAAACTCCACTGTCACTACATCCTCTCCTGCTCTGAGACTTACACATTGCTCTTCACCCTCCTCTCAGTCGTTGCAAGTTGGATTTGCCTCAGTGCAGTTTCCAGGCTCTGTCCATTTAAAAGAATCCAATTTCCCACTATGCTCAGCCTGCCTGTACCTTAGGCAGGCCAAAATCAAAACTGGCCTGCAAAGAGGAACACCCTGTCTGTGATTGCTCTCTCATTTTCTGCAATTCCTCAATGGTTTTTGCCCCTGTCTACTGCTAGTCTAAATCTAAGCCCATTTTTCCAAGCTTCCTCAAATCCTATTTATTTTCTTTACTCTGAGCTGTTAGTTACTCTAGGCCATGCTAGTGTCAAGCTTAATTATATTTCATCTTTGGATAATAGGTATCTAAAGCTAATTTTTATTGAGCACCATTTTTGGGCCAAGTGCCTTCCCAGGATAGCTCATTTGAGCTGCACTCCACCCCTGTGAGGTGGGCACAATGATGCACATACTGGAAATGGGGAAATGGAGCCTCCTGGTGACTAAGTAACTTTCCTAAAGTCATACAGGTGGTAAGTGGATGGAACTAAAATTCACACGATGAAATCAGATCACAGAGGCTGAACTTGTTAATGTTGGCATACTGCCCCCAGAGAATCACTGCTGCCAATTTCAAGTGTCTTCATCTTATCTCCCCAACTAGATGGTAACTATGCTGGCAACAATATGGGCAGGATCATGAATTCTCTGTTCTCTGCATCCTCCTAAGCAAGCATGTACAAGACCCTTGAATGGTTATCTCCCCCCTGACTGGTCTCTCCCATTGAATCACCATTGTCTCCAATATAGAGCAACATGGTCTTTACATCTGAGGCTTATTCAGATTCTGTTAAGTTTGAATGCTGCACTTCTTATCTTTCCTCCCATGAATACTCTGTGAGCCCCCAGATGGCCAAGGTGCTGACCGCCAAAGGTAGGAGGCATCTGGATGCTCTCCCAGAGACTCTACTTCTCTCTCTCTGCCCATCTGCCAGGTTGACTTCTGATGTCATGGGACTCATCATCATGATGACATGCCCTTTTGCAATGTCGGGATTGCACAGTGTTCCTAAATCCACCTTCCAGACAAACCAATCCCAAAGGCGTTCGTGAGCAGGATTATAGCCTGCAGAAGGTGTTCCCAGACCAGCTCCCCTGAGGCTGGGCTTTTTGTACAGTGTTGAAAGGAGACCCCTAAGATTTCTCATTTAAATGCTCCCCAACCCTGTGATTTATTTAGAGAGAAACCAGCTGCCCCAGTGAGAGCAGAGAAATGGATAGTTTGTGACCAGATTTTAAACATTAGAGCTTATGCCTTCAAAGAGTAGTTTCCCAAGGGGATCTCTCTTCCTGTTCCTAAATGAAAAGCTACAAGCATTTAGGGCTGCCTTAAGATGTGGTGAAATGAGGTTTTGAGACTGTCAACATTTGGCTTTGCTCTTTGCAGAGGGTGTTGGGGAGCTTCACAGGCCCAGGCCTGGCAGGAAAAGGCTGGGCAGGGGCCTCTTTGTTGTGAGAGGACTTGGGGTGGAAATCACTCGTTTCCTCCAAAGGCCTCCTCCCCACCAACAGTGTGGCTCCTCCCTTCCTCTCCAGCATCCTTGCTGGCCTCTCCAGTCTCTCTGCTTTCCCTCTCCCACCCAGTGTCCTCCTTGGGAGGAGGAAGAGAACAAAGTACATTCAAAAAGGCCTCCCTCTCTCTTCCTATAAGGTTACACCAAAAAAGTCTCCCCAGTGGAGTGCAGGTTTCTTGTTATACCAAGGTTTGGCTGCAGAAACTAGAAGTAATTCCATCAGTGACGACGTGACAAGATCACTTAAGGATCCCCTTAAAAGCCCTGTTGTTTGTCTAAATTTCTGCCCACAGCTGTCTGTTTAAGAAACCTCACAAAAACACCATGAAATCCTGTTTGTTCTCAACCTTTAATCAATGCTAATCCCACAGGATAGGAAGGTGGAGCTTGTTTTAAGACGGGGGAAGGGCAGCGTCTGTGATCATGACACACATCAGACACTTCCCCTTCTAGACATGTCAGGGGATGTTATGGCTTATGGGAGGTGCTCTGGAATAAAAGGGGGGAGTTGTTCTTCCCTGGCCGGCTTTTATCTTTAATTGTCAACACTCCTGGCCTGCAGAGGATTGAAAAGAAAACACTGTACAGGCCTAAATCAATCAGAGTAGCAGGGAAGGGGTGAGATGCTCCACACTCAAGATTTAAGTGTCTTCCTGCAAGTGGGGAACTTTTTTCTATGCCTGGCCCACCTGTGCCTACTTTAAAATGGTCCTGGACCTGGCCCCTGGTCTGCAAAGAATGAAGTGAGGCAACATTACTTGACCCCTAAATCACTGAAGAAATGTATGTCTACCCAAGGAAATGTGATTCCTGGAAGTCCAGATTTATAAAGGTAAGATTAAGTCAGGGATTAGATAGGCTTTTTGTTTTCCTTGGGAAACATGAAAGGATGCCTTAAAATGGTGTCTCCCAACCAAGAGCATTTGAAATACGGTCTGATTTTTAAGAATTTGGTCCTCAATCAAATTCTTGGCAATAGAATCATATTCAGTGTGGGGGAGGTGGGAGAAGAAACTCATTTACTCATTAACTACATCTATGCAATTCCAACATCGGATGGGAAAGCAAAAATTCTCAGGACAGAAAAAGATTCACTAATTAATTGACCACTTATGTAATTAGTTCTCGTTTAATCATAAGTTTCCACTTATGCTGTTGTCTACTCTCACACATGGCACCAAGATCTTTGTTGGTCACTCCCATGAGGTCATTCATACAATGCAAATCAAATGCAAATTGATTGCAATAAAGTGAAATTGCATATCCTACAAAAGATGTAGGCTTTCATCCAACTTGGATGAGGACATAATTTGAGCTTCAAAAGAGAGTGATTTGAATATCAGAGAATTAAAAGAGACTCTTGGGGAAATGAGTGAAGTCCTTTAATATTTTTGCAAAAATGACCCTCTCATGACTGTAGCAAAAATCAGTGTAAAGTAAAGGAGATCTTAAAATTTTGCCAGCAAACTTAAGCCAAAAAATCAACATTTAATTCATTTCCTGATTCTAAAATTAGCAATTGATTATAACTCTAACATTCTGGTAAATATAAAATAAATACTAAATTATTTTATACCTTTAATTTTTAAAAATAAAATTCAATCAATACTTTCAAAACACCATTTATTGTAAGAAAAATACTTCTTGTTTCAAGTGATTATGAATTTTTAAAATATCAACTATCCTTGGATAATGAGGACAATCTGTGGTTATTATTTCACATATATTATTTCATTTATTGCTCACAGCCACCCTGTTAGTCTGAGCAGCTATTAGCACCATTTTTACAGGTAAGAAAATTGAGGCCTTGGGAGGTGATTTGAACAGTATTACAAAGTTAGTAAATACTAGCTTCAATTAGATAGGCAATGCAATTATTCTTATTTTGTAAAGGAGAAAATTCTGTCTCTAGCAGGTTCAATGACTAACCCTTGGGCACACGGCTAGTAATATTAATCACATTCCAACCCAGATCTTCTGTCCCCAGATCAAGGCTTATCCTACTATAGCCACCAAATTTATTTATAAATAAAAATACCCAAGCATGATGTAACCAAAGTTTTAAGAGCTGAAGATGTTAAAGGGAACCTCTAGTGTATTCAGAAAGCAGGGTTCTGTTGCAACCTCCATTGAGAGAAAGGGAGGGGTAATCCCTCTTAAAGTGTATGCTTAATTCATTTTAGATTGAGTTAAATTGGCACTTCAGTCATGAGTACAGCAGGCTATATTCTTATTCAGTGACCCATTTGCCAAAAGTACCACAGCAATTAAACACTAAGCAAATACATACATAGGTAAGATAAAAACAGCACTCAGATGTTGAAAACCTAAATTTATCCAGCACATTTAAGCCTAGTATAGCAAAGCATATGTGGTATCTGTTTTTATTAATGGATTTTTATTTCTGGCTTCTTTTTCCCTTTCAGCTTTGGTAATGCTAGATGTATGTACAAAAATCTAGATATCTATCCAGAAATTGGCACTTTAGTAATCAGGAGTTGATACAAACAATATAACTAGGGCCATTATAATGTTAAGTGAATTTTCAACAAATAGAGTTAGAAATCCAATTATCTTTCCATAGAAAGCTTTTGTGTGGGGTCATTGTTAAATAAAGGAGGGAAGCCAATGGGAGAATTAGAACAACAATCTCTCCTCCCTACAAAAGGATGTTGGAGAATTTCATCCTGCACATACATTAATCCATTCATAATGGCCTCCCCACTGCAGTCAGCCCACAAAGATCATTTTTAACTTTTGTTTCACTTCTGGTTACTGGAGGCTTCCTTTTGGACACAGAGCAGCAAACCAGGAGCTGACAACTTGGGCAAAAAAAACCTGCAAGATGAAGCACACAGCCCTGCACACAAACAGATGGCTTAAAACTAAGTTCCACATGGAAGGCACAGTACCACTCCCCTGGGGCCTCAGTCTAGGGCCTTCAGAGCTTACTAGAAATGAGAGAAAATGGAAGTTTCTTACCTTGGTTCCAATTTGACTAGACTTTGGTCGGCCTTAGATGAGTGCCTCTCAAGCTTTAATAGGTGCGTGGACCAAGTTAGTATCTGGATTAAAATGCAGATTCTGATGAACAGATTTGGAGTGGGATCTAAGATTCTACATTTCCAGAAAGATGGCAGGTGATTCCCATGCTATTAGTCCATGAACTTTGAGTAGCAAGAATCAAAACTAACCTAAGCCTTAGTTGGGACACTGAGTCTTATGCCTGACTCTCAGCAATGGCCATTAAAATTATATTCAACGGGGATATTAAAGACCCTCTGGCCTTTGGCAATTACTAGCTGTGTAACCTTGAGCAAGTTGCTTAACTTTTCTGTACCTTGATTTTCATAAAAGTTTGGTTATAAGGATTAAATGAAATAATGCTTACTACAGTGCCTGATATTTAGCATTTGCTTTGTAAATACAACTGGTTTCACTGCTTCATTTTACAGATGTACAGAAAAGTCATTCTGAGGAGAAGAATCTTGCTCGATGTGACACAGCTTGCTAGTGCCAGTGGTTGCACAGGAACACAATCTCTTGACTTTTAGTTGAAAGCCCTTTCTACCACCTGTGGGTCTGCTGCTTAGTTAGAGCCCATTACTAATTGAGAAAGCTGACCCCAGGGTACACCCAGACCCCCTTCACTGCCCCAGCCTCAGAAACCCACAGAGCAACTATGGCTTATGTCACACACCCAAATATTTTTGCTATAGCCAGTCCTGACAGCACAAGCCTGCTGCTGCCTGCCGTTAATTATGAAGATTACCCAGATAATTGATTTAATTGGGAACAGAGAGTATCTCAGTGCAACCAGCCAAAGTGGATTAGATCTTCTCAGTGTGGTGTGCAGAGCCCTGCAGCTCTCAAGGGAAAAGCATTTCCTTCATGGGGAAAATTATGGATGCCCCGATGGAACCTATTGTCTACTCTGTGCATAACACTAGCCTTGGTGACCTGGTCCCTGGGGATAAAATTAAAATGAGTGCTGGGCACATACAACCCTTTCTTCTTCCCTGCCATCTTTATAAAAACTCTCGGTAGAGTTCTAATGCCCACACTTGACAATGATGTCTTTTGGGAGGTCAGGAAGCAGAGAGAGTAAAAAAATTTCTCTCCAATACTATTTTGCAAATGGGCATTAGCCACAGGCTATTCCAGCTCAAGGGTGAAGAGTAGCACAAACTCTTTTCTTTCTCTGCAGTAAAAAGAATGAAATTACTTCTTTCTACAGCAGTGCTAAGATATGAATAACTGAACTGGAAAAAATATTAGCTGTCTGTCTACTGTTGCTGCATAATACAAAATATATATCATTCCAGCATCTGCCCAGTGAAAAATTACAAGAACACTAGCAAACATGTGCTACAAAGTATCTTTGCTTTGCTTGGCTTCATTATTGGTGCAATCAAAATGAGTTTATCAATCTGGTTCTTTGAAATCAGCTATTTTAGTATCCATTTATTCTAAAGACACACACTTTTAACAAATCAGCCTCGCATCACTTTAACCTCTGTGGAATATTTTCTTTTCTGTTTCTTCATGGATTAAAGCCATTTGAAACATCTGATAGACTGAAAGCCCAGGAAAGAGAAGCCACCTGAATAAAATACAAAAAGCAGTGTTATTGATACAAATACTAAATTATGTGTTCTACCATTCTTAAACTTGGCAAACTGAAAATACGATGGTTCTGGAGACTGATGATGGAATATAGAGCCTTTGTCTTTTAGGTGACTGTTGACATTCTAATCAGAGCAGAAATGGGAAAACAACGCAGCAGAAATGCTTCCACCCATTGCAGATACACACTGCCTTAGTTTCTTTCTAAGGGCCCATGAACCTGCCACCATAAATCAAAACCATCTAAGATGTTACTTTACATGCTTTGGCAACATTCACTGTTTGATGGGATCAGATATTTCCTCATTCCCTGTTATGGATTAAATTGTATCTCCACCTCCTCCAAAAAAAATGCCAAAATATTAACCCCCAGCAACTCAGAATTGAACTTATTTGGAAATAGGGTCGTTGCAGATGTAATTAATTAAATTAAGATGAGGTCATACTAGAGAAGGTTGGATCCTTTATTCTATGTGACTGGTGTCCTTACAAAAGAGATGGTCATGTGAAGACAGGCATGCACACAGAACACCATGGAAGATAGAGTAGAGATTAGACTGATGCCTCTACAAGCCAAGGAGACCCTGTGACTGCTGGCCATCACCAGAAGCTAAAGAGAGGCATGGAATAGACTCTCCCTCGAAGCCCTCAGAAGGAATTGACCCTGCTGACACTTGGATTTTGGACTTCTAGCCTTTAGAACAACCAGAGAATACATTTCTGTTGTTTTAAGCTACCCATTTTGTGCTACTTTATTACAATAGCCCTAGGAAACTAATGTATCCCCCAAAAGGATTTTTTTCTTTTTGAGACGGAGTCTCACACTGTTGCCCAGGCTGGAGTACAGTGGCACAATCCTGGCTCAATGCAACCTCTGCCTCCCAAGTTCATGTGATTCTCCTGCCTCAGTCTCCCGAGTACCTGGGATTACAGATGCCCGCCACCACACCCAGCTAATTTTTTTGTATTTTTAGTAGAGATGGGGTTTCACTATGTTGGCCAGACTGTTCTCAAACTCCTGACCTCATTTTTTGCCCGCCTCAGCCTCCCAAAGTGCTAGGATTATAGGCGTGAGCCACCACACCCGGCCAAGGATTGTTACATTTCTATCCTTTATGTCAAGTGAGAGCCTGGTTAGCTCTCTGAGCTAGGAATGAAACTGAGATTCCAAAAAATAAATGAACCTGAAGATAGGAAACTTTCCCAGCCCCATGCAGACTTTCTACTGAGTCAGTGTTCTGTTGGAGATGTGTCACTTTCTTTTAAGGAACATACAGAAGACCTTGGGGTCTCCTTGACTATGTGTCTGGTACCCTTCAGCATGAAGCAAAACACATTTGGAAATGTGAAATTTTGACTGTTCCCCCTTTCAACTGTTCACCATTCTTTGATTTATTCAATGAATATTTATCTTCTGCCCACAGGGACAGAAAACTGATGTGTTGAGAACTTAAAAGTAGCTGGTCTTATCTTCACCTGCCTTTCCATAAACATTTATATTCATAGCATCAGTGTCACAATCTATCGTTGATTGATTTTGAAGTTGTGTGTTTCTCAGAGCCTTACTTACACCAGCTTATGAACAGATTAAGAGCTAGCAAAATTTCTGCTCAGAGTCTGTACATAAAATGGCACCACTGGCTATAGTTTATGCTGGAAAATAGCTTTCATCTTTCATGGCACACAATAGGCCCACACTAATGGCCTGGTGATGAATGCTGATGCCGAGAACTCTGTATTGAGGTCAATTACAAGACCACACCTGGGCTCCGCAGCAGCTGTGCTGAGATGCATCAATGTTGTCTCCACCAAGCGCTCGGGGGTACAGTCACAGTGAAGGAGCTGGGTATTTGTCCACCCTGCTCTTCAGGCTCAAGTGAAAAGAATTTAAAATTATACCTTAAAAAAAAGAATACTGTGAAACATAAAATATAACTTTAATAACAGAATGTGTGACACTGTGAATCTTGGAGAATGGCTTAAGAAACTCAGCAAGCATTTTTTTCTAGCCCTTCTCTAATGATAATGTATCTAATTTTACAGACTAAAGAAGCAAAGTTGAGTATTTTGCTTTTTAAATCATCACCGCTCCTTTCCAAGCTTGTGAGCTTGAGTTCTTTTAGGATCTATGTTCACGACCCTTCTACTGCCCAAGTGACTTACATGTCAGAGGAGCGACAACATCTCCAGGAGCTTGGTAACCTTTGGCCAACTATTTGACACAATCCTTATCCCTTGGAAAACATTAATGTATGTTTAAGGTGAAAATCAACTTCCTAGAAATCCCCTATTCAAGTAGCTTATAAGGATGACAGCTGTTTAACAGAGGAAAACTGGTTTCAACCCTTGTGTATTTGAACAACTGCTTACAAGGTAAAATAAGAACATCTCTGGACCAGTCAATCCCTTCCCTGCAGAATTACATGCTGGTTTTTATACAGTGTTAAACAGTTTGGCAGATCTGGTATCATCAATATATGAATTAGTTTCACATCTCTTGCTGTAAGAAACTGATAACACCCATAAAGCAATTCCTGGGTAGACTCTCATTGGCGAGCCCAGGTTACAAGCCCATGCCGCAGTAGTAGGGTATGCTGCCCAATTAATAACCCATCGAGATGCTGTAAAATGGAGGAGGAGTTCTTTTGATTGTATCCAGCACAATAGGAATGGGATAATATGCTGATCAATGACAGAATATCAGAGTCCACTTCAAGATTCTGATCCTTGGCTGGGTGCGATCGCTCACACCTGTAATCCCAGCACTTTGGGAGGCCAAGCGGGTAGATCATGAGGTCAGGAGTTCGAGACCAGCCTGACCAACATGGTGAAACCCTGTATCCACTAAAAATACAAAAATTAGCCGGGCGTGGTGGTGCGCACCTGTAATCTCAGCTACTCAGGAGGCTGAGGCAGGAGAATCACTTGAACCCAGGAGGCGGAGGTTGCAGTGAGCAGAAATCACACCACTGTACTCCAGCCTGGGCGACAGAGTGAGACTCCATCTCAAAAAAAAAAAACAAGATTCTGATCCTCTTAAACTCAGGCACCCCATCTTATATCTCTATATATCCTCTGTAGTTTCTAGCACTGTACCTGAAAATGCAGTCTTTTAATAAATTCTGATCAAAAGAAGAGGATGTAGCAAGGTAAAGAACTCTTTTCCACACCTCTGCTTCACATCTTCCAGAACCCCATTTGATGCCAGGCCAGAAATGGGGCTCTAATCCAAGCTACAGTGGCTCTGGGGCTTCTGGTGTGCACTTTATTTGGTGGAGGGTAGAGGACCACCTTAATACAGAATACAGTTCTCCAGGCTGGACTGACAGTGACCTCTCCACAGTGACCTCAGTTTAAGGCCTCATTCAATTTGAAGGAGAATCTTAAGGCTAGTTTGAACAAGCTGCCCCTGAGAGAAGGCCAGAAATGGTTCATGCTCTGCAGCAGAGGAACAGACATAATGAACTGCTGACTGGTGCCAAGCAATCTCTTTCTTTTCATTCACTATGCGTAATTAGTCCAGATTTATAGGAGAGAATTCCTAGAATCCTCAGGCGCACACACATGACAAATTTCAGTCCTTCTCTGGAAGGAAATGGACTTCAATTTCCCCTTCAACAGCTCCCTTCTTGGAAGCTCCGTCACTCAAGGCCCTCCTGTCAGTCACATCTCCTCTGAGATCCTTGAAGGCTGAGCTGGTTTGGAAAAGAGCACACTCCATCACACAGCCTCAAGCCAGGCTCCTTACACATCTTAGAACTTACTGACACCTGCTGGACGGTTTCCTTCTCTCTGAAAAGCATCTGAGCCGAAGCCTTTGCCCTACATGTGAGGTTGAAGGAGCCAAGACATTGGCTTCTGCACTGGAAGAGGAACGGAGAACTTTCCCCGCCCTGCAGAGTGCTGTGTCTGCTCAGTGAAAACGTGCCTCCTCCCCACAGAGAACAGACTTGAGAATCCCCAGGCAGCTTCAAGAACAAACGCCCTGATGGTAACAATGCATGCAGGAAGGAACACCAGGAAGAGCAGTTCAGAGGTGGAAGTATGGAATTCATGATCATGGTCAAACTCCTAGATACATATGGCTTTTCCTCCTGGAGAGACTGAACAAACAGCTAGCTTGAAAAGTATCCACTTTCAAGTGTGGAGCCTTACCCTGGGCTCTGGGTTGCCAGAGCCAAGAGATGCTGCTTAACTGGGTCTGTGTTGGCCCAGAGCAAATCCTGAAGGAAGTAAAGGTGACCCTTGGTACTGTCCACTCTCAAAACATCTGGTTGTCTTTGGCTGCCTTCTCCGACTCCTCATGCTTTCAGGGCAGTGCACTCTTTTCAACAGGTTGGAATAAGCCAATAAACTAATTCATTGCACCCTTGTGAAACTGCATGTTTTAAGAGAACCTTGGGGTGAGATTTGTGCTAAAGTCCAGTGAAACTCTCCTAACGGTAGCATTTTAAACCTGAGGATAGGCTAATAACAGAAACTACTTGGAAAAGTGGGCTTGTAGGACCCCTTTAATTATAATGTGTGGGACAACTGCCTGCAGGTAGATCTTGCATAGAACTAGTTAGTTATTGCTGCCATCTTGCCAAGGAATTGCCCTACGTGGAGACCAACTACTGGACTGCCCATTCCCCAGCCTCTTCTCCTTCTTCCCAGGAAAGAGGAGGAGTACTCACTGGCTGGCTGGCTGGCTCCCCTCAAGCTCCCTGGAAGATCCCTTCTGTAGAAGCTATTCTTCAGCATTCGCTGCTGGAACCACCCGTCCTACCTGTAGTCATAAGAGCATCCCCGAGTCTCATCTCAGTTTTCCTCCCTGAGAGCCCAGCTAAATGCAGAAAGCAGGAGAGTAGGTGAGTGTGAGAGCATCTGTGAGCCTTCTTGCCACCAGGGCTCTAGTGTGGCAGAGAGGCCTCCCTGGGAGTGGAGCTATACCCTTCCCTTTACAGGAACACAGCCTGCCCAGGCCAACCTCAGAAACTAAACACCTTCATTTCAAGCAAGAAACGCCACTCTCAAAGGTCCCCCACCTTTGAGGCACCCCTCTCATCTTCAATATGCTTCAGGGCAGAATTTAGGTAGAGCTCTGAAGTTTGAGTTCTAATAGCTGGGTGTTGCCTACACTTGGTGTTCTAAATGACCCCTGGCCTCCTAGGGGTAATTATACAGCGGGATTTGAGGGTTTAAGGATGGGTAGGCCAGTACTGGTAAATACCAGAAAGAATGTACAATTTCCCCCTAAAAGCCTGTTAGGGCCAGAGCCTGCAGAGATGAAAGAGGTCAGGATTTAAAATGCCATGATATTACTTGCTTCCTGCCCTAACATTCGGCCTCTCTGTGGCCCTGCACAAAGAAACCTGTGCTGCCTGTCAGATATGAAAAGCATTGCTATTTAGCAACTCAGAAACCATTAGAGGATTTACTTCAATAACCTAGAACTCATGGATTTCCAGAATCCAGCCTTTGTAGTGCTCTCTAATTTTATGATCTGTATCCTCACAAATCCTCCTCTGTCCCAGACATACTGTGTTCCAGTGCAATCTTTTGTTCACAGTGTTCCCCGTAGCCCCAAATGCAGCCCTGAGTCTCCCTCTCCAGTGATCTCATTCCCAGCCATGTTTCAGCACCTCCCCCCATCCCACCTCCTAATGAAGCCCTCCTCTGCCACTGCCCTCATCACCCACAGCTCTTAATATTTCGCCTGTCCTGTGTCATACACTTCCTTAGGTTGTTGCTTATATTTTCATGTAGGTAACCTTTGTTCTGGAAGACCGTAGGCCCCTCAGAGGTAAGCTCTTTGTCATACACCTATTTGACTGCTCAGTTCAAACCCAGAACTTTTCACCACAAGTTAGCCCATGGAGGGGGTCCCCTACAGGGGCATCCCTGAAAAATGTTTGCCCAGTCTCTCCATGAACATTTCTGGTGACAGGACGTGCATGGCTTCATCCCAACCCACTCCAATATTGAATAGCTGTAAGTTGTATTAAGTTCTTATTTCTACTAAGCCAAAATCAGCAGTATCTGCTCCCAATTCTGCATTACAAGCAGCTGCTAGCTCTCACTTTTTGTCAGGATTCTCTTCCCCAGAGCAGAGATTCCCCAGTTCTTTTGATCTGCATCTATCATAGTTTCCAGACCCTGTGCCGTCCCGGCAGCTCTCTCCTGGGAACTTTCTCGTTTCCAGTATCTCTCATGAAAGGTGCCGCCCAGAAGGGAACACCGTTTTCAGCTGTGTGAAGATGCTTGCTCTAAATGATGAACATACTCGAGGGAGGTATCTTGGTGATAATTGTGATGATCATGATCACAATCAAATTCTAACCATCTTTGTTTAAAACAGAAGGAAATTGCTAAAGGAAGAAAGCTAGTATTTTACCCATCCAAGGAATTCCAGTTTTGAAGAAAACCAAAAATGTAGGAAATGCAATCATCTGGATTGTGGCAGACATTGAATCTACCTTCTCAATGTTATTTCATCGCCTTCTGATGGTAGAGTTGTGGTTTGAGTGAGTTATACGAAGAAGTTCATGTATCTGATTAACCAGTTTTATGTGTTACCAACTGGAAAGATAGCTACGGCCTTCCAAACCGACACTGGCTGCCTCTGCAGATCCTTGTTAGAATAGAGCTGACTCGGAACCTCAGCAGTCCTGGAGATGTGCCAGCAGTTCAGGTTTCACAGATCTCTGCACTCTTCACCCATCCCTAAGCCTGCTCCAGTGCCTCAAAATCTCAAAAGTCCCTTGAAAGAGCCAAATTAAGAGAACGAAATCATCACATGTAAGAAGAAAACCACCAGGAACAAACAATTTACTTTTCTCCAAGCCGCTCAACATACCAAGAAATGCCTCACATAGATTTAGGGCTTGGGAGGCCAGATTATGCTTTAGTTCTTGAGGGCCTTTTATGTAGCCACAGGACCTTACGTGAGTGAATTCTCCTCCCCGGCCCTCACTTTACTTCCTACTCCAAAATCTATGAACCTAAAGTCTACAACTAATGAAGGAGGAAAGCCTGATAAGAAATCAAAGGATCCCCTAATCACTCCAGCCCACACTGATCTTTTGTTTCCTTTTAATTCTGAGGCATTTATTTTCTGTACCATTGATTTAATTTTAATATTTTGCTGCCTTTTTATTTTTATTTTCATAAATAAAAGGATAGTAAGCTCTAGGGAAACACACACACACACACACACACAAACACACACACACACAAACACACACAACTCATCTAATGCCCTTGGAAAGCTGAGGGAACTGACTGGCCTAAAGTTGCAAAGCTGGTTAGTACAAGAGTACAGATAACCACCCCAGCTAGATGCTAAGCTCCCAAGAGGTCAGAAGAGAACAGGTTGACACACCCTTCTTTTTAGATCCAGCCAGCAGCTCACTTTTAATAAATGTACCTAAGGTCACCTTAATAGCAAACTAGGTTAGGTCTTGGGTCTATGACTGAAGGCTTCTTAGAGAAGTGAGATGAAAAGGAACTGCCCCTGGGACATTTAGTTATCCTGGCTGTCATCTACTAAGCTGTAGAACCTTCTCATATTCATAATCTCTTACCTTACATGTGGTGGTATTTTGAAAGACAGTAGCTGGGCTTAGACATCAGCCCAAGCAAGACATAGTTCACAGCCTCAGTGCCCTACCCTGTGACCTGGGGTCCTGATGAAGTTTCTGCCCAAACAGAAAGTTGGGGCACCCTTTATTCTCCAAGCCTTAACTTCAGGAGTCTGTTGCCACAAACTTACACAGAACAGAAATCTATATGGTGATTATAACATAGGCTGAAATATAAGATGGCCACATATACAAAGTGATTTCCCATAAGAACAGCCAAAGGAAAAGTTTTTGGCCAATTTGAATATATAAACTTTTAGGGATATGGATGAAATATTCAATTGTCTACTCATAATAATTTGTTAATTAAATTACTTATTGATATTGAAAATCATGTACTACCTAAAATATACTTCATTGAGAATTTCTTGCCACCCTCATGTTTCAGAATAGTTTTGTACATTCTCAAAATACATTTTCCATGTTCATTGTCTCTTTCATCATAATCGCCAGTTTTTTTTTTTTTATCCTTCACCAACTTGTCCAGAGCACATTGTTTGACATACAGCACTTTTTGAAGTCATGTGAGATGATGTCTGTAGAATTTCTTCCAAACCATAAACTTTCCTAACAGTAGGGGTTCCCATTCATTCTAAGTTGACAATACAACCACTTCCCTTTTTGCTATTTTAAGTGTTTTCAAAACCCAAATTTGGAAGTTTGAAGGACTACCCTAAGGAATGATTACGAAATCTGTGTCAAATTTCTGTGCCTGCTTTCTAAAACACATTTTTGTAAGCTGTTCTCTATAAAACTGTAAAACTAGCAGTGATTGAGTCATTTCAGGGAATGTATCTTTCCTAAATAGTGTTTTGTTTTTTTAAAAAAGGAAACGAGATGACCTAGAATATGAGAAACTTCAAGAAGTCTTGAATAATACCTGTATTTATATCTGTGTCTATTTTTATATCTCTGTCTCCCTCCCTTTGTGAAGTAACTTTGGTAATAGGTAAGGAGTGCCCAGTTTATACCTGTTTTCTGCAGTAATTATTAATAGTGCATTCTTTTATGCTCAAAAGTGTCCCAGTTTGGACAATATATTCAGTTACCACTCTACTGATGGCAAGGAATATGCTATATATTATAAATCTGTGGCCTTGTCAAGGCATTCACCATATTGGTCATTCAGTAAGCTTCCTGAAAGTTAATATCTGCATGGCAGCCAGATGGAACTTAAAGGCGTGGTGCTTGGAAATTAAAGCAATGTAACTAATTATCTAAAGTGATATTAAAATGTGTAAGATACTGAAAATTTGACTACCAGTCAACACAGCATCTGCTTCAAAGAAAACATTTTTTAAATGAATCTTTATTTTTTAGAACTCTAATTATGAAGAACTCAGTTAAGAAGTGCTGCTTTGATCTTAGAACAGTGCATTTAGTTTATTATTAGTTTACACTAAATATTTCATTTAATATCTCTAAATATTTGGAGATAAATTGTCCTTATTAACTTACTTTACCATTGAACCATTCAGACTTACAATGATGTCTCATTTAAGGCAAAATTTATTTCCAAAGGACTGTCTTGCAAGTGAGTGCATTATGTGGATTGAGGGGTGAGTGAACAGATACACTGGCTGCAAAGAGCTCTAGGCTGATGAAGCTCAGATCGGAACTCCAAGCCCTGGACAAGCCTGCCAGCCTTTCTCACTTTCTCATGTGTTGTGGGAGGGGCCTGGTGGGAGATAATTTGAATCATGGGGCAGTTTCCCCCATACTGTTCATATGGTAGTGAATAAGTCTCATGAAATCTGATGGTTTTATCAGGGGTTTCAGCTTTTGCATCTTCCTCATTTTCTCTAGCTGCTGCCATGTAAGAAGTGCCTTTTGCCTCCTGTCATGATTCCGAGGCCTCTCCAGCCATGTGGAACTATAAGTCCAATTAAACCTCTTTTTCTTCCCAGTTTCGGGTATGTCTTTATCAGCAGCATGAAAACAGACTAATTCAGTAAATTGGTACCAGAAATGGGGTGTTGCTGAAAAGATTCCTGAAAATGTGGAAGCAACTTTGGAACTGGGTATCAGGCAGAGGTTGGAACGGATTGGGGGGCTCAGAAGGAGACAGGAAAATGTGGGAAAGTTTGGAACTTCCTAGAGACTTGCTGAATGGCTTTGACCAAAAGCCTATTAGTGATACGGACAATAAGGTCCAGGCTGAGATGGTCTCAGATGGTGATGAGGAGCTTGTTGGGAACTGGAGCAAAGGTGACTCTTGCTATATTTTAGCAAAGAGATTGGCAGCATTTTGCCCCTGCCTTAGAGATTTGCGGAACTTTGAACTTGAGAGAGATGATTTAGGGTTTCGGGTGGAAGAAATTTCTAAGCAGCAAAGCATTCAAGAGGTGACTTGAGTGTTAAAGGCATTCAGTTTTATAAGGGAAGCAGAGGATAAAAGTTTGGAAAATTTGCAGCCTGACAATGTGATAGAAAAAGAAAAACCTATTTTCTAAGGAGATATTCAAGAGGGTTGCAGAAATTTGCATAAGTAAGAGGAGCCAAATGTTAATCTCCAAGAAAATGGAGAAAATGTCTCCAGGGCATGTCAGAGGTCTTCACAGCAGCCCCTCCCATCTACAGGCCCAGAGGCCTAGGAGAAAATGGTTTCATGGGCCTGGCCCAGGATCCCAGTGCTGTGTGCAGCCTAGGGACTTGGTGTCCTGCATCCCAGTCACTCCAGCCGTGGCTGAAAGAAGCCAATGTAGAGCTCAGGCCATGACTTTAGAGTGTGCAAGCCCCAAACCTTGGGAGCTTCTACATGGTGTTGAGCCTGTAAGTACGCAGAAGTCAAGAATTGGGGTATGGGAACCTCCGCCTAGATTTCAGAAGATGTATAGAAATGCCTGGATACCGAGGCAGAAGTTTGCTGCAGGGGTGGGGCACTCATGGAGAACCACTGCTAAGGCAGTGCAGAAGGGAAATGTGGGGTCAGATTCCCCACACAGAGCCCTTACTGGGGCACCGCCTGGTGGAGCTGTGAGAAGAGGGCCACCATCCTGCAGTCCAGAATGGTAGATCCACCAATAACTTGCACCATTTGCCTGGAAAAGCCACAGACACTCAACGCCACCCCATGAAAGCAGTCGGGAGGGAAGTTATACCCTGCAAAGTCATAGGGGTGGAGCTGCCCAAGATCATAGAAACTTGCCTCTTGCATCACCGTGACCTGGATGTGAGACCTGGAGTCAAAAGAGATCATTGTGGAGCTTTAAAATTTGACTGCCCACTGGATTTTGGACTTGCATGGGTCCTGTAACCTCTTTGTTTTGTCCAATTGCTTCCATTTGGAATGGCTGTATTTACCCAATACCTGTACCTCCATTGTATCTAGGAAGTAACCAGCTTGCTTTTGATTTTACAGGCTCATGGGCGGAAGGGACTTGCCTTGTCTGAGATGAGACTTTGGACTGTGGACTTTTGGGTTATTGCTGAAATGGGTTGAGACTTTGGGGTACTGTTGGGAAGGCATGATTGGTTTTGAAATGTGAGGACATGAGATTTGGAGGAGCCAGGGGTAGAATGATATGGTTTGGCTGTGTCCCCACCCAAATCTTATCTTGAATTGTACTCCCATGATCCCTATGTGTTGTGAGAGGGACCCGGTGCAAGATCATTTGAATCATGGGGGCAGTTTCCCCCGTACTGTTCTCATAGTAGTGAATAAGTCTCACGAGATCTGATAGTTTTATCAGGGGTTTCCACTTTTGCATCTTCCTCACTTCTTGCTGTCACTATGTAAGAAGTGCCTTTCCCCTCCTGCCATGATTCTGAGGTCTCCCCAGCCATATGGAAATGTAAGTCCAATTAAACCTCTTTTTCTTCCCAGTTTTGGGTATGTCTTTATCAGCAGCATGAAAATGGACTAATACAGACTGCTTGCCTGTTATATTTTATATTAAACATGACCTGGTCATCTCATGGCAGTCAGCAGGTTTGAACTCTTTCTGTGTGGCCAACTTTGGGAAGCCACTCTCCTGGAGCCACAGGTAATGCCATGGAAAAAGATTCTTGCCAAGGGGTGACTTATGAAGTATCCTCTCTCCTTAACCATATAAGCATCTCCTCCAACTACCAAGCAACACAGAGAGGGTTCCCATGGGATATGGTCCTAGAGAGACACTCGTTCTTACATCGGGAACATGAGTCCTGCTCTCTGTATATGCTGTCATCCAATTTTGCCTGCAGTGAGCTGGCCTGATCAGAGAACAACCAAAGGACAGCTGTCCCTCAGAACAATCAGGACCTTGAGGCCTTTACTTGGGCCCCACACTGTCCTTTCTCCTTGAGAGCAGAAGGTATATTTCTAGAAAGAAGGCAGCCTAAGCACCAAGGGCAATGCCCCGGGAATTTTCAGCCCCCAATACTGCTCTGGGAGGATAAGAGAAGAGGCAGAAAGAGAACCATACTCTCCAAATATCTAAGAAATCAGGCCCCCTCAGGTCTCTTATCAACAAGAGCTTTCCCTTCCCACCATTTCCTAACCTCACAAAGGGCACAACGGGAAATACGATGAAGAAGGATGGAGAGGAAGGCCTCAGCTATGGAAGCTGTTGTACTTCATCACCACCTCTTACGTCCTGGTGGCCTTTTGCCTCCCTCAATTATGTTCTCTTGCTTTCCAGGGCTGTTTCTTCCAGATGAAGCTGAAATGAGAGGGTAGGATGTGAGGCCAACTTTTCCCATGTGCTCTTGGAACATGAGGATGTGATGTTTATCCCTCCAGACCCCCTTCTGCTGACCTCTCTAGGCACGTTGTTCTTGAATTCAGATGAGTCAGAGGATGTCTTCCATGTGAGGCTCTGGCCAGGAGTTGCTCTCTGCACTAATTTTACACAGATGTGTACACATATGGCCCAAAGCCCACTAAGTGACCAGCAACCTTGTCCCCAGCATTCTCTGCTGGTCTGATGCCATTGCTATATTTTCCAACCTATCCCTGTGGAATGGTGACTCTGGCCTCACCATAAACCCCAACTACTGGCTGCTCTGTCCTTGAGGTCACAGGCCGGCAGTGACCTTGCCAGTGGCTTGGCCTCCCAGAAGCTTGAGGTGGGGCTTCTTGGCTTGCAGTTGCACTGTGGTGAGTCCTCAAGGCCTCCTGTATCCTGCTTTTAGCCCATTTGGCTTCCCTCCACTGTAGCTGCTCCTCCCTGCATGCCTGCTCTCCTCCACACTCCAGGACAGTTAGGATAACATCTAAAGCACATGGAGTTGCTGGGAAGAAAGGCTCAGGTCTGCATCAGCCAAGCCATAGCTCTGCTGTCATTTTTGGTCCACAATGGCCCTGAGGTTATTGCATTTATCCAGAGCATTTCCATGCCCACACCCGCCCCTCCACCCCTACCTTTTTATATTTTCTGATCCTTTTTTTTTTTTTTTTTTTTGAGGTGGAGTCTCACTCTGTCACCCAAGCTGGAGTGCAAAGGCACGATCTTGGCTCACTGCAGCCTCCACCTCCCGGGTTCAAGCGATTCTCCTGCCTCAGCCCCCCGAGTAGCTGGGATTACAGGCACTCTGCCATCATGCCTGGCTAATTTTTATATTTTTGTAGAGACGGGGTTTCACCATGTTTTCCAGGCTGGTCTTGAATTCCTGACCTCAGGTGATTCACCTGCCTTGGCCTCCCAAAGTGCTGGGATTACAGGCATGAGCCACTGTACCTGGCCCTATTTTCTGATCTTGATTATACACCAATAAAAAGAAAAATTTACCAGATGATGCTTTTATTTTATTTTATTTTTTATGACCAGATTGCACCTGCTACTTTTCCAGAAAGCCAAGTTTTCAGAATGCTTTAAAAAACACTTCCTTTGAGTGACATTTTTCATTTTGCAAACGCTATGGCTTTTTCTCAAACAGATTTTTATCTTTTTTCTGAGGTCTGATGTGGAAACCTCACTAAATTCCTCCATCTAGAGCATGTCAATATTTGATTAAAATATGAGTTTGAAGGCTCTCTTGTGAAGCCATTTCTTCTTGCATCCTTTTAAAATTAACGCTCACGTTAAAAACTGATGACAATTAATGTTGAAAATAAGCTAAACGTGATGGTAACGCTCTGAGCTCTTCAAATTGATGCCGAAGGTGGCCATCTTGTGGCTACTGTTGAAACTGCCACTTAGACCTGATTTTTCCCAGACGTTGGGGCCCTACTGCTAATTAAAGTAAATGACTCTTAAGATTGTCTTTTCCCATGCAGTTTACATCCCATACCTGTTCCTCTACAGGTCAACTTGTAGTGATATCCTGGCAGTTTGGGGGCAAGAAAGCTATTCTAAATGGCCTCAGTGGGTTAGCTGAAGGAAGCCTTTTGGTCCTTAAACTAAGGAGAAGAGATAACCTCCCAGGAAGCCCAGGTCTTTGTCTTCCTCTAAGTCCCATATTTTAAAACATACGCTCCAGGGGATCCCTATATCAGCATTCCTAGGTAAGATCTTTAAAATGCAGGTTGCTGGGTCTCAAGACCTAAGAATTGGAACGTCTAAGTCCTGGGATTTGCATTTTTAACAAATTTCCCAGGTGAATTTTTAATGCACATTCAAGTTCTACATTTTAGTCAACTAAGGAAAGAAACTAGAGGCCTAACACATTAAATGCTTTTGACCCTAGGCAATCTCCCTCTGGCCCTGGGAGGGAGGGGATCCAGAGCTGAAGAGAGCTCAAGAGATCAATGCAAGAGTTCTCAAAAGCCCCTGCCAACCCAAATGTTGGCTGCTTGAACATGGGAGGCTCCACCACAGTGACCTGGCAACTTCGGTCAGACCCTCTAACAAGAAACCATGGGCCACCAGAAGAGTGCCTTGCTTGTGTAGGGTGTCTCCCTCTGGACTGCACAGGAAGCAGCAAAAGGCAATTAAAGAGAGAAAAAGAGGCACCTTTGCAGGCTACTCCATCACCCCCACCTAACTCCACCGTGTCCACCCCACCCCAGAGTTCCATGTCCTACCTCAATGTGAAAGGCAAGAGACCAGCTTCCAGGCCAGGCTTTCCTGCTGACCAGTCATGTGAACTTGGACAGGTCACTGGCTTCAGGTGTTATTGCTGTAAATGGAAGCAGTTGGATAACCATCACTTAGCTTCTTTCCAATTCTAACATTCTGTGATCTCATTTTGAGCTTTCAGAGGGAGAAGAGGCTCTTTAGGAGACGTGATCTTGGGAGTCCAGATTCCAAGCTTAGCATTAAGCCTTTGCTGTTTGTAGCAATTAATTCTTATGGAGTGTCACAATGAGAGATGAGATCCTCTGCCAGTAAACAAACAACAAACTTTGGCAATGTCAACTCTCTATATTGGGGGTAAAGCAGCACTGGACTGAAAGCCCTCCAAATGCCCCTACAACCGACAGCAAAGGCTGTGTGATGACCTCATCACACCCTCCCCTCCTCACCCACTATTCTCCAAAAACTTTAACACACCCCATCCTTATACATGCCATTCCCACCCCCACCCCCACCTCCCAACCAGGCCTCCTGTCTCTGAACCCACTTCCTGCTCTAGCATTCATTTTGTAGAGTGCTGAGATACCTGTAAGAATGTCTAGGTGGAGACTTCACCCACATCATATTTCTTATCCTTTCAAAGTCATTGCCCCAGGTGCCACTCCTCTGAGAATCCACCATTCCCTATGCATACTCAGCTCAGTTCTTAACCTGTGGCATTATAATCATCTGCTTTTATGCCTGTATCCCTAAATGGAAGATCTGTGGCTGCCATATACTGAATATTCAATAAATGTTTCCTTGAATGAATGACAGTAGGAATGAAAGAATGAGTGGATAAATAAGGAATTAAGAAGATGCAAGCTGACTATTGTACAGAACCTCTATACCTATTCTTTGCACAAGTCTGGATGAGGAAAGAAGAACCTGGTCCAGACTCTCTTGACTCTGGAGCATTTTGGGAAGAAGCTGGGAATGGAGGGCTGCGCCTGTAGTAGAAGCAGCATGGTGGGTTATCAAAGCATTTGCTCATCAAAGCACAGGCCAGTGAAATCAACTATTGGGTTGTGTCAATTTAGTGGGTTCAGACCAACATTTTTAAATGAAGTATAACATAATAGAATAAATTAAAAACGTGTCTCTTAGTAAATTCAGGTACAGTTTCATGGAACTTTTTTTTTTTTTTTTTTTTTTTTTTGAGACAAGTCTCACTCTGTTGCCTGGGCTGGAGTGCAGTGGTATGATCTCGACTCAGTGCAACCTCTGCTTCCTGGGTTCAAGTGAGTCTCCTGCCTCAGTTTCCCCAGTAGCTGGGATTACAGGCACCCACCACTACGCCCAGCTGATTTTTTGTAGTTTTAGTAGAGACGGGGTTTCACCATGTTGGCCAGGCTGGTCTTGAACTCCTGACCTCGTGATTCGCCCGCCTCAGCCTCCCAAAGTGCTGGGATTACAGGCATGAGCCACTGCACCTGGCCGAAACTTATATTATATAGTCATGGTACAAACTATACTTCTTTATTACACACAGTGGTCAAAAAATGTAGAAGTCACTCATCTAGGAGATACTTCCTAATACTTCACTAAATACTTCATTGACTCAATTAAAAAAAAAAAAAACCTACTGACTTTATGGTATGACTTCCATTTATTGGAATGTGGGGATCCATTTGTCAGGAAATGTATATAGATTCTGTGCTGTTTTTGAGAGAGCTATATATTTTCTAATTACTTGAAATGATGATGATCTGATCTCATCTAATTTCAATTATGTTCTGTATCTTTCATAGAGATAAATAATTTAAGAAAATTTTCTTAAAATAGGGACCTTCTCTCTGTTTTGTCTTTTATGTTTTCCCATGTAAAGCCTGTCAATGCTGATAGTATAATACTAGCTCTCTCTCCCACCAAGGTGAAAAAGCCATTTTCTAAGAGTTAGTAGAAAAGAAACGATAAAAGCAAATTAAAAATCTTAAATTCCAATATCAAACTTTATAATAAATCTATCTAAATATCTCCATGGGAAATCACAGTGATAGGTGAGATACTAAAATTAAAATCACAAAGGAAGGCAAATATCAACTAGCTCTGTTAAGAACACGAATCCAAGCACATAGGACACAATTTCTTCTCTCCTGTGTTTTGTTCTCTTCCGATGAACAGACAGCCATGTGTTAGGCTTTCCCTGGTTTGGCCATAACACTGTCCCCAGTCTAGTCTGTTGACACCATATGGGATTGTCATGCTTCTTTGTTTATGAAGAGTCTCCTGGAATCTTAAAATTAAGTTTCAGTATCAGACCAACATCCAAAACCAATCCAGATACATACTTAGACTGGCTTGGTGTTTAAAAAGACTTCATGTTAACAGTTAAAAGTCAGAAAATTTCTTCTTAAAAATTAGGGTTCTTGACTTCTCTTGGAAAGGTCAAAATATTTAGAAGTGTAAGATCCATATTCCTGCACAGAGACTATTGCTCTTAACCTAGGTCCAGGGGACCCATGTGTTTTGATAGTTTCCTCTGTAATCCTATGTATTTTATTTTATTTAAAAGCATCATCTTCAGAAGGGATCCATGGGCTTCGCTAGACTGCCAGAGGGGTTCATGGCCCAATAAAGGCTGAGACCACCCTAGTGTAGAGCTAGGCAGCAGCTGTCCCCTTGATCCCTGTTCTCATCATTCTTTACTTTTTCTGAGGCCACGCATCTGTTTTCATTTTCCATTGCACTAACAATTTTCCTGGAGTCAAGAAATATTTTCCTGTAATTATGTCTCTATCAAAAATTAGAAAAAGAGAAATGAATTGACGATTTTGGAATTCTTACACTAAGCTGCTCCACTTATTTATGCCAGCTCACTGGCCTCTGGTCCACAGGGATTGCGTTGAACATCCTTGAACACCAGTGAAGCACAGCCACCAACCAGTCAGAATGGTTGCCATCTGTGCACAAACAATGCCGGTGCATGCCCTGTGAACCTCAGCCCTGTGCCTGGAGGATTTTCATCCCTGCTTCAGCAGGTTTCTCTAGCTCTCTGGGTGTCATTTCATGTTGCATCTGTCCTTCTTCCTGAAATATCAGGGAGTGTGAGCAGTGTGCTATTTGCAGTGTGCTTGGGAGCATCCTGGGGAACTAGGAGAAGATCAATTTCTCCTTTTTGCAAAGGAGTGGAGATGCCAGCTCCACCCTGCTGTCCTTGAGGGGAAATGGAGCCGATCATCATGTCCACGCTTGTCCTGCATAGTGCAGCTGACAGAGCTGTCTCCCTGGGCCCTCAGCTGAGGGATCCTCATACCAAACCTTCTGAGGAAAGAGTGGGAACTAACCCCACTTTGCAAAGGAGGACCATGGACAGTCAAACAACAGGAGCAGCGAAGTCAGAAGGAGAACACAGACCCAGACCTGCATTTTAGTCCATTCGAACACTTCGAAAACACTCGCTCCTCAAGGGAAGTGACTTTTTGGGATTTCCACAGCAAGTGCTTAATAAGTGTTAAAAAACAAACAAACAAACAAACAAAAAAAAAGCGTTGTTGAATGCATTGATATTTTAACAGAGCAAGTCTGCGCCTTTCAAGCAAATCTAGTCACTACTCAACAGTCACCTTAGCTTTTATGCTAGGCACAAAGACAGAGATTTTGGATTTTATATGGAAGATGGGCTTTTTGTGGCAGTAAAATGTTTTATTTTTACAAATTATAATACAATAAAATCGACTTTTTCTTTTGGTGTATACAATTTTAACCCACATATACATTTATGTAACCACCTTCAGGATACAGATCTATTACGCTAAAAAACTCCTTCATGCTAGTTGTTTGTCTTAAAAAATATTATACTGATGTTCATGTAAAATGAAAGCTACAAGGATATTTGTAAAATAAAGTATACATTTTATCCATATGAAATCAAGATAGAATCTCTCTTTCTTTCTCTCCCTCTCTTACTCTCGTGTATGTGTGTGTGTGTTAAAGGATTATATTTCCTTCCACTTTGGAGGATATAAATTCTTGAGAAATAACCTATACGGCTATTATTAAAGAGAATTTTCAATAATTCTGTAAAGCAATATGATGGTTTGACCATTTTCAGATTGTGATGGAAGGCATAAGAGGAAGCAAGGTGAACCATTGGGGTGGTGCTTAAACATAGTAACCCTGGGAGTGAGGCTTCTGAACATTTTCCCCACCCCAACCCACAAGATCTTCTGCGCCTATACCACTCCCCGCTCCCTCCTTCAGCAGTGGATCTGGATATCTCTCCAGGTTTGTTCTCTCTTCTCTCTTCTGCCTCGTTTCATATCCCACCAACTTGCCTCTTTTTTACCTTCTGTGGAGACAAAAGTGACTCCATCTTGGATGCTAATCCACCATCTTGACTTTTTATCAGCCCCAGTTCTATGAAGACCTCCTGATTCCTCCTTTATTTACTGTCCCTAGTGTAAGAACATGTGCTCCTGATTTTAGATCAAAGCAATCTTGATGTTTTCACACAAATTATAGGCTATGACACATTTAGCATTCTTGCTTGTTCTGGATGGTTTAATTGTCTTTCTAGAGCACGTATACCCTTTCCTTATGGTGGATAAGCCTTGGGTTTGCGGAGTAACATGTGGAGATCTACCTATCTTGGGGCCACCCAAGACCATGCTTCTGTCTTTAAGTTCCCTCAATAAATTACCCAATACAAAGTGGATTTGTCTACCACCTCCTTAGTTTCTCCTTAGTTTCTTGGCTCCTTTGACATCTGGGGGCTGTTAAGCATATACAGCCATTTCACAGAACTCCTAGGAAAAGGAGATACAAAGATCCGAGAAGAGTGGGAAAGAGAAGGTGTTCTGAGAGACAGGAATGTAAGAGTGTATTGACAAAACGGAAAAGATATCCTTTTCCTGTCCCACCAAAATTTTACCTAGTTTGGACTCTTCCTGTTCACCTAACATGGCCTAAAGTAACAGGTAGCTGTCCTCTCTCCCCACCTGCTGTCCAACTAGAGAGATTACGCAGCCCCCTTCCCCCACCGACACATGGGAAATAGTCATGCACCTGCCTTCCAGCCTTGTAGCCTGCTCTTCTGCACCCACTTGGTCAACCCTGCCCTTGGGCCCCTCCCTTAGAAGAAGGCTGGGAGCTGAGAGAAAAGGGAGGAGCAGAGAGAGAAGAGAGGGGAGGAACAATGAGTACAGGTAAAAAGGAAGCTAATGCTCACTTGCATTCAGTGAATTCCTAATAAGAAAGAAAGACACACTGCTAGGTTCACTGCCCTCTATAAATATTGGAACAGAGAATATTAGCATAATCCAAACCATCTTAATAAGACTTCTGAATTCTGTAAACAAGTACACCCTTACTAGATATTTTTGGAAGTAGCTATTTCTTGGGATTTCACAGGAAGTGGAGCTTTTATTTAGTCACTAAAACTAGTGTCCTTTGGATAATGCTTACTATGACACCACTTACGAGAGGCTGTTTACTAAATGATTTTCATTGGTTATGATATCATCTAGTTATTCTATGTGACTTCAGTGGGAAAGAGAAGAAATACCTAAGTCAGTGGTTTTCTCATTTTTAAAACGTTAATTATCATTACATTCAAATGAGGCTCCACATACAGTGTTAAGGTAAAGACCAAACTGTGTATTCAGTGTGTATGCATTTATATATGACATATATATTTAATAGACTACAACTATACAACTATTTTCAAAGTATATAAGCTTAAAAAGAAGAAACAAAGAATGATAGAAAATGAATTGTTTGTACTTCATTGAAAAATGTACAAGAGTTTGATATAATCGAAGAATTGCAACCCAGTGAAATTTTGGCCATAATTAGAAAGCACTTGAGTATCTTAATTAGATTTGGAGTCAAATTTGGTTCCTCCTATATGGGAATGAACTCATCTCACAGGCCCACATCAGCTTACAGAGTTGTATGTCCAAAAACTAATAATTACATAAACCAGATATTAAGAGAATGAACTTCTCCCAGTTTCAACATTCAGCTGTGGAAAGATTTGACTTTATGTTTCTATAATAACTAGCTTTAACTTTTGAATCCCTGTTTCAATTTGGTAGCAGACATGTTAAGTGTGCCCATTTGAAGTAAAACTTAGTTATTTCTAGAGTTAAAATTAGTAAGTTTTGGGTAAATAGTCATTTCAAGATGCATCCTTGCTCCTGCTTCCTTCCAGCAGAGATATAAGTACTAAGACGACTTCTGTATTGTCCAGAAAGGTGGATTTATGGCTTAAATATGTTGTACTATTATTCACAAGGTACTTCTGGGTCACCTTTGCTATAAAAGTGGAGAATATTTTTTAAAAAAGTTAGGACACACTCCATAAAAGTTTTACAACTCACTTAAAATCATAGAAGAGCTGGACATTTCAAGATGAAGATTTAAGCTCTGGTTATTTAACGGGGTCTTAAGAAGCAGGAATTGCTGTGTCAACTAATGTTGTTCACTATATTTCATTACTGCCTTTATGTTTTTTTAAATACCTCAAGAATAAAGCTTATTTAAAATGTCACACTGTGCAAGCTGCATATTATATCCATAGAATATACTAGTACTACTGCCATTCCTTTTATTTATTACAGTAGATTAGTTATGGACCCTCTGCCATAATATCTTGGCTTATTAAGATACTGCATACTAAAAAGCCTAAGAGATGGCCCCGTAATGAGCAGTTACAAAATCTAGTCACCAATTCTTCATTGGCTCTCTTTTTTGTTCAGAGGGAAAAATTGAAGAGGATTGGACCTGTGCCTGAAACATTAACCACTTGATTCTGCTTGTGGGGTGGGGACAGAAAAGGGCCATCTCAACACTTAATTATTGAGAAATCCTCCATATCTCTCCAGGATTAGAGAAAAGGATTAATAATCATCAAAGTTGCTTGAACAAATCTCAAGTTCAAATTCCAGAGGAAGACGGGATGGTCTAGGGTGATCAAGACCTAGACCCAGGGCTGGGTGCAGTGGTTGACACCTGTAATACAGCACTTTAGAGGCCGAGGCAGATGGATCACTTGAGGTCAGGAGTTCAAGACCAGCCTGGTCAACATTGTGAAACCTCGTCTCTACTAAAAATACAAAAATTAGCTGGGTATGGTGGCGGGTGCCTGTAATCCCAGCCACTTGGGAGGCTGAGGCAGGAGAATTGCTTGAACCCAGGAAGCGGAGGTTGCAGTGAGCTGAGATCGCACCACTGCACTCCAGCCTGGGCAACAAGAGCAAAAATCCATCTCAAAAAAAAAAAAAAAATCGTCTAATTCACAAGAATATTTTTTGCTAACATAAGTCATCCATAAACCTCTACGTAAGGTGAGCCCTTTATGAGACAACTTGATGCCTACAAAGTATTCAATAAATACAAAGGGCACTGAAAGAGAGTCTTAATGAAAAGAGACAATTTAAAAATATTTTCTTAATTGACATCAAGGAAAAAAGGTAATTTTTTTAAAAAAAAATCTGTTAGTTAAAAAAAATAGTGTTAGTGAGGATGTGGAGAAATTGGAACCCTTGTGCACTGTTGGTGGCATTGCAAAATGGTGCTATTGCCATGGAAAATAGTATGGTGGTTCTCCAAAAAATTAAAAATAGAATTACCATATGACCCAGCAATTTCACTTCTGGGTATATGTATTAGTGCTTTTTCATGCCACTATAAAGAACTACCTGAGACTGGGTAATTTATGAACAAAAGAGGTTTAATGGACTCACAGTTCCACAGGCTGTACAGGGAGCATGGCTGGGAGGCCTCAAGAAACTTACAATCATGGTGGAACGTGAAGGGGAAGCAGGCACATTTTACCATGGTGAAGCCGGAGAGAGAGATGGAGAGCAAAGGGGTAAGTGCCACACATTTTCAAACAACCAAGTCTTGTGAGAGCTCACTGTCACAAGAACAGCAAGAGGGAAGTCTGCCCCATGATTCAATCACCTCCCACCAGGCCCCTCCCCTGACACGCGGAGATTACAATTCAAGATGAGATTTGGTGGGAACACAGAGCAAAACCACATCCATATATAACCAAAGTCTCAAAGAGATATTTGCACATCCATGTTCACAGCAGCACTATTCCCAATAGCTAGGAAATGGAAGCAATCTAGATATCCAACAACAGATGAATGGGTAAACAAAACGTGGTATATACATACCACAGGTATATTATTCAACCTAAAAATAATAATACTCAGTGGAGTATTATTCAGCCTATAAAAGGAAGGAAATTATGTCACATGCGATAACATGGTTGAACCTTGAGGATATTATGTTAGGTGAAATAAACCAGTCACAGAAAAGATCAATACTATATGATTCCACTTATATGAGGTATCTAAAGTAGTTAAATTCATAGAAACAGAAACTCGAGTGGTGGCTGCCAAGAGCTGGGAAAGAGGGAGTGGGAAGTTGTTGTTTAATGGGTATAGAGTTTTAGTTGTGCAAGATAAAAAGTTCTGGAGATCTGTTTAACAAGAATGTGAATATACTTAACACTACTAAACTGTATACTTTAAAATGGTTAAGAGGGTAAATTTTACGTTGTATGTTTTTGTTTAATTATAATTTTAAAAAATCTGTCTAATGATCATAATGAAGATTAATTAAATTGTGCTCAAAAAATGTCTTATGGGATAGGAATACAGGTAATTTTATTCTCTTTACTGTTGCTGGACCAAGTTTTCTGCTTCCTACAAACCAGCATGGCTAGGCATTCCAAGATAATCTATCACCATACAATCTAAGGATTCTTTTGGAATGTAAGCATCATTTTCAAAAGTAATTTGTTATTGAAGAGTTGCTTAGAACCAGATTTCCCTAGGAAACATAATGGTTGGGTGTTTTGCTGTGGGGTGGAGGGGAAAGAAGATGTGGTGGAAGTTGGCATGATCTCTATTTGGGTGGGGCTCTTTTTGTGTTTTTGATAGAGAATAGCTGTATTAATCAGCAGTGTATTATAGAAGGCATATGTCTTATGTTTCATTGCTTAGTTTTATGTTGTGCAGCAGCAATTTGCTAACCACAGTCCTAATGAAATATAGCCGTGCAGCAAAAGGAGCATTTATTACCAGAAACACCTTTCTTTTCTGACATTGGGGGGGTGGCGGGGGCGGCAGGAGGGAAGGTCCAGATTAACTGTACTTTTTAATAAGAGATGGAGTGCTATTGGAAAACTATTAAGGAAACTGTGGCTTTAGCTCAGATTCAAGGAAGCCCATAAGAAAACTTTACTACCTTCCAGCTTAATACTGCAGTAAGGCCCGTTCTACAGACCCACTGCTGCCTAAATTATTCTGCTGAGTATTTGTGAGCTGGGGTTGTTCTAGGAGAGGCAATCAACCGCTGATGAGCTCTCCTGCTTAACTTTCCTAATTGATTTCACCAGACCTCCTAGTAGACTAGTTGCTAACCCTACCCCATCCCAACTCTGGCCTGGCTCCTTCTGATGGCAAAGTCTTCAGGGACCATTTGCCAGTTTGGAGCTGGGCCTTGGAGCTGCAGAACAGGCTTGTAGAGCAGATGCATAGTAAATGCTGCAGCCAAGTGCACAGCACATTTTCCTAAGTGGAAATCCTGTGTTACAGACAGAACATTACTTAACAGTAGGTGGGCAGTTCAATCCTAAACAGCTCAGTTCTTCCCCATCAGAGACCCTGCAGAAGCATGCTTCTGCCGCAGCTGTGGGAGGAAGAGCAGTTCTTGTAACTGTTAGGAGCAGACAGTGGCTAACAGAAACAGTCTCTTGGGAAGTCCCTGTCTGTGATTTTCCTACGTAAACACAAGAAAACAAAACCCCTGGGCTTGCCGTTCACACAAACAAGCTGCACAAAGCTTTCTTTCCTTCATCTGCATGTGCTAGTAGCTGTTCTTCCTTTAGTTTTTACTGCTGCTTAAAAGTATTTTTGTCCAGATATGTAAAGATGCCTCACCCTTCTCCTTCTCAGGAAAAATAACTATTTATTGAGTGCCTGACGCCATGCCGGAACCCTGTATCCATCATCTCACCTCTTCCTCATCAAACACATCTCTTCCGAGTGAGTTGCCAAATTACACTGCTGGCTTCCCAACCTGAGGTTTTGCTTCTGTTTACATTTTACCAGAGCAAGAGAGAAAAAGTCACAAATGATGTGCTGTCTTCTCATCCTACTAATCCCTCTTCCCCAGGCCTTTCCACTTCTGGAATTAAATATCTGGGCCTTGGCAGCCAGGCCAACCCCTAACATCAGTAAAGCCCAGGCAAGAGCACAAATGGATGCCCATATGCCTAAAGCTGTAAAATTTATAATGCCACTTTAATGCTTCCTAATGTCCACGTCGGATATGTGCATTAAAATTCATGAAAAATAATTATCGGCCAGGTGTGGTGGCTCATGCCTGTAATCCCAGCACTTTGGGAGGCCAAAGTCAAAGGATCACTTAAAGCCAGGGGTTTGAGACCAGCCTGTGCAACATAGTGAGACCCCCATCTGTACACAAAATAAGACTTAAAAAAAAAAATAGCCAGTTTTGGTGGCAATGCCTGTCGTTTCAGCTACTCGAGAGACTGAGATGGAAGGATTGCTTGAGGCCAGGAGTTCAAGGCTGCAGTGAGCTACGATTGCGCCACTGCACTGCAGCCTGGGCAACAGCAAGAATCTATCTCAGAAAAAAAAAAAAATTGATTATAATAGCATAAATTGGAAACTGTAAATATTCGACAATGGGGCATTGATTAATTTGATTATAATATTTCTCCATATAGTAGGGTATGATACCATCATTTAAAATTTTTCGTAATATTTATAAGTTATTTTGAGTTTATTAAGTGAATAAAAATTATTAAAGTTTGTAATTATTGTTTTGTTTAAAGTATATGTACACATAAAAAGATGATCCAACAAAATAGTAAGTTACTATCTCCTTGTAGTGACTTCATAAATTATATTTTCTTCTATGTATTTTTAGTATTTTCTAAAAATTGGTATAATGAGGGAAAAGAAATAAATTTACAATAAAAATGCTTTATAATTCTGTTTCCAGGAATCTCTTTTAAGGATCAAAGATGTGGTTAAATATAACAAGATAATTCATCACAATGTTATTCATAATTTAAAAATTATATCGGCTGGGCACGGTGGCTCATGCCTGTAATCCCAGCACTTTGGGAGGCTGAGGTGGATGGATCACCTGATGGTCAGGAGTTTGAGATCAGCCTGGCCAACATGGTGAAACCCCGTCTCTACTAAAAATACAAACATCAGCCAGGTGTGGTGGCACGTGCCTGTAATTGCAGCTACTTGGGAGGCTGAGGCAGGAGAAACGCTTGAATCCCGTAGGCGGAGGTTGCAGTGAGCCAAGATCGTGCCACTGTACTCCGGCCCGGGCAACTGCAGACTCCCTCTCAAAAAAAAAAAAAAAAAAAAAAAAAAAGTAGAAACAATTCAGTAAGATTGTTGAACCTTTGAAACTTCCTCATGTTTATTCTGTTCTTATAATTTTCTATTTTCCTCAGAGTGATTAGCAATCAAACTCTTTTTTAAAAGGCCTGTATGTACTGGTCTATGTGGGCAGAGAGTACCGGGAGGCTCAGAGAGTGAGCATGCAAACACTAAAGCCAGGACTGCAGAGGAGAAGATACCCAAAGGATGAAAAAGATGCTCACTGAGTCAAGTAGATGAAAACCAGCCTTCTGGTGTAAACTCTAAGCAAGAGGGGACACCATATACGGCCATAGCCAGGGAGTGGAAAAACCCCAGAATTTTAGAAGGAAAGGAACCTTGTGATTTCTTCAGCTCCAGGAAATAGCAAACACACCCCTATCCCCACCCCACTACCATTTGCACCTACCCTGGGATCTTCTATTCAATTAGAAAATCTTTCATTTATCGAGCAAATATTTGTTGAGAGATGTGCCAGGCATCTCTCAACCACAGGAGAGGAAAGGAGGAAATCTGTTTGTTTCAATTAGCCAAGTTGGTCTCTTCATCTCTTCCTTCTTTAAACAAACCGCACCTTCCCTCCCTCCCTCCAGACAAGTGTTCTGTGTGAAATATCTTTTCACATGACCCTACATCCTTGTCCACAGTGATTGGTTCCCTTCAGCGGTGGACTACTTACCCAATCTGAGCCAATCAATGTGCCTCACTCCCTTGACCATTGCAATTGAGCAAAGGGTGGTCACGTGGCCCAAAACAAGCCAATCAGACTTCTTCCCTAGCTTTTTTTCAAAACTTTATGGGAACGGAGGGCTCCTTCCCTCCAGTTAGAGAGCCATGAGCCCAGATGTGAGCCTGGAAACTGCAAAGAGCCAGAAAAGAAGCAGAGAGGAAAATGAGACAATGAGCAAAACACTCAGAGACGCAGGAGGGAGAAAGAGTCCTGCTGGCATTCAGAATCCTGTGTCAGGTATTTCTGAATCACCCATTTCCTCTGTCCTTCTGGTTGTCTCGTTACCTGAGCCATTACCTTCACGTTCTTCTGATGCTATTTCCTATTGTATTTCTGCCATGTGAAACCAAAGGGTGTTCCCCAGTACAGGGGTTTGGAATTGCAGAGCTCTGTACGAGCTCTGGTAAGCCTCCTGGGCCTAGTGAAGCAGACAGGCGCCAGATCAGAAGCTTTATTAAGATAATGAGGGAGGAGGCCTGGCACGGTGGCTCACGCTTGTAATCCCAACACTTTGGGAGGTCGAGGTGGGTGGATCACTTGAGGTCAAGAGTTCGAGACGAGCCTGGCCAACATGGAGAAACTCCGTCTCTACTAAAAATATAAAACTTAGCTGGGCGTGGAGGCTCGCACCTGTAGTCCCAGCTACTAGGGAGGCTAAGGCGCCAGAATCACTTGAACCCAGGAGGCAGAGATTGCAGTGAGCCCAGATTGTGCCACTGCACTCCAGACTGGGCAACAGAGCAAGACTCTGTCTCAAAAAACAAAAAAGAAAAGAAAAACAAACAAACAAAAAAATGATAATGAGGAAGCTAATGATGTTCTCATTTGAGGGACCTCATTGTATTACCTTTTACCTATTAATATAACTGTGCCTTCACTTAACATTAATGCAAACAATCCTTGTTGAATACCTGCCCTGTATTTCCCTCACCAGTTTTTGGCCTTTTAAACTGAATTCGTGCATGCCCGTTCTTCTTTCCTGCTTAATTTCATTCAGCCTACTAGGAAAGATAAAAGGGAGGATTCCACTTATGCCCGTAACTGTGAAAATGCAACATATCTTTAGTGGAAAATTTACAAATAACCACAAGATGGGGCTGTTATGCAAGTAAGTAAAAGTTAATGGTTGGTGGGAAGAGGATGCAACAGTTTCCAGCATCCAGGATAGGATATTTAAATCTTTCCTCACTAGAAAATAAGGAAAGGAAAATATTTTAAGAACATATATTCATAAAATCAAAGCACTGCTTATAACAAATTCAGGGATTACTCTTTTTAACAATCTAGTGTTCCTTTTGGGAAAGTGATACATAATTATTACAGTAGATATTTTCTGCCTATGTCAAGGTTGATTGCTTGTCTTTCTTCCGGGTTTTCTTCATCCTCATTCTTTTGCCCCTTTCAATGAAAAGCCATAACATAAAACTAAAATACACGCATTAATTTATTAATTTATTTACAGACTTCTATGTCCTCTGTATTCAGTTTCAAAGACAAAGAAATAGCATTAGCATTTGATATATTTGATTAACATACTCTTGTTTCCTGATGTCTTCCATCTCAATCTAAATTAAATCACTTTGACCTCATTTTTTCCCCCTTGGGTTTGCAGTTTGAAGATCTGGAAAATTCTTGATTAATAGCAATAATGTAAGGTAGCCACGTTTTTAGAAAATCCAAAAGAGGCAAGAGGAAAGTGAGCCCTGCATATCCCTTTGCCTTAAGAGAAACGACAGCATTTGCTGGGGCAAGATGACCACAGAACGCAGCCAGCTGGAGAATGCCCATTCACCCTGGAGCTGTGTAAAGCAGGAAGTCTGCAGGTAGATGCAGGGGAAGCCACAAAGAGGGAGCATTCCTGTTCCTTCTAGGGCACAGTCCAGTCTGCATTGCGCTAACTCAAAACTGGGAGCCTCCTGTTGAGAAATGGGAAACCTAAAAATAGACCTGCAGAAAGTACTTTGACCTTGGCTTGAAAGTCAGCCCAGTGCTATGACAAGAAAAGCCTTTTCCATGAAGATTATGTTCTTAAAAGCCATATTTCATCTGCACACAGACTCCCAGTAAAACCACACTCAGAAAATGTGTGTCTTGGCTATCCTTCAACTGTAGAATCATTATGTTTGGCTCTGGTTATTCTGGACATTAGATGTCTATGTAAGGGTTTCTTTCTGAAATTCCTTGTACAAAATGTTAGGGGTTGTAAACTGGATTAATAGTGACATTTAAGCAAATCTGCTATTACTGTATGTATCCAATACTTTATGATTTTTGGAAAGAATTCAAGGACAAAGCAGAAAAATTGTTGTATTCAAGTAATTCAGAATGTACATGCTTTAGAATTAACTACAATAAACTAATAACTTTTCCTGAAGAAATCTAGCCAGAAAGCCAAGAGAATACATTTTGTTAAAGCTTTCGTAATTAAATCCAAAATTAAAGGGTACTGTCCTATAATTTCTTGCATGTGTTAGAATTATAATATTTAAAATTTGTAATATCAAAGCATTTCAGGAGACCTTCATATGTAGTCTGCATGTATTTCAAGGATAACCCTTAAACGGTGATAAAAAGCTGTTAAAGAGGGGAGAAAAAGCACTTTTATATACTTAGGTAACTTTCTAAGGAACAGCTGCCACCAATTAAACAACAAATACCTTTTAAAGACTCTTGGGGGTTCAATGTTCTTTCAGTGGACTGAAAAATCTGGGAAAATGGACTTCATTAACAACTACAAAATTATTGAAAGGATATTTGAAATGGCATTTAATACCTGCAAAGACAGAAACAATCAGTAGTTTAAAGTTTCACCATAAAGATTGGTAAATAACACTGATTACAGGTCTTATTCAAACAGAAAATAATGAATATGTAATGAAAAGAGAAAAATGATCCAAATTGCTCTTAATCTTGGAGTTGTACCTATTGATTGGCCTGGAAATAATAGTGCTAATCTTTCAGTAGGAAAGTCAAGTGCTTTAGAAAGTCATTAGCTTTGGGGAAACAGGATACCCATTTTATTGTACCAGTACAGTATTTTATTGAGTAAAGCCTCAAACAACTGTGTGTTTAAGAAAAATTCGAAGGTTAGCCTAAGTCACATAACATTCCTCTCCACTCTGCTCTGTAACTGGTAAAAGCAATTTAGGTACTCTTTCTAATTCATCCGACTAAACACCTACTGTATTCCTGCAACACGAGATAATCAAATACAGTAAATAATTCAGCATTCCAAAAGGTAATTATTGATCTCACACTGGCTTATTTCTTTTTTTTTTTTTTTTTTGAGACGGAGTCTCGCTCTGTCGCCCAGGCTGGAGTGCAGTGGTCGGATCTCAGCTCACTGCAAGCTCCACCTCCCGGGTTTACGCCATTCTCCTGCCTCAGCCTCCCATGTAGCTGGGACTACAGGCGCCCGCCACCTCGCCCGGCTAGATTTTTGTATTTTTTTAGTAGAGACGGGGTTTCACCGTGTTAGCCAGGATGGTCTCGATCTCCTGACCTTGTGATCCACCTACCTTGGCCTCCCAAAGTGCTGGGATTACAGGCTTGAGCCACCGCGCCCGGCCATACACTGGCTTATTTCTAATAAGCTGAAGAAGTAATAACCTTCTCAAAATATTAAATTTACATTTTAGACTGACATTCCTGAGACACTCTGGCAGTTTCATGAACGAACATATTTATAAGCAAATATACATTAAAAAGACACAGAGTCTTTTTAAAAGTCATAATTTCTCATCTCTAGGAACAACCTCAAAGGATTCTGAATTTGAATATCTTTACTTACCATTAACTTTCCATGTATCCAATTACAAGTTAAATTTACATTCTTGTCAATCCATTTTTGAGATCTTAAATGTATTCTTAGATCCTGAGCTTGAAAATTGATTGCTTTTACTTTAATTTAAATGATAACACAGGAGCATCTGGTTAATGAAAACAGACATATGTGAAAAGCCAGGTACGGTAACTCATGCCTGTAATTCCAGCACTTTGGGAGGTCTGTAATCCCAGCACTTTGGGAGTCTGAGGTGGGTGGATCACGAGGTCAGGAGTTCGAGACCAGCTGACCAACATGTTGAAACCCTGTCTCTAGCCAGGTGTGGTGGTGCGCACCTGTAATCCCAGCTACTCAGGAGGCTGAGGCAGGAGAATTGCTTGAACCCAGGAGGCAGAGGTTGCAGTGATTGTTCCGCTGCACTCCAGCCTGGGCGAAAGAGCAAGACTCTGTCTCAAAAAAAAAAAAAAAAAAAAAAAGGAGAGAGAGAGAAATACGTGAAAAACCCACGCTCCTCTTAGCAAATGTGCATGGAACAAGGAACTGGCCAGTGTTAAAGTTTGCCAGGCAGGGCAGCAGAGATAACTTCCCAATGACATGGTTAGATGAGGCCCTCAAGACCAGCTGGTTGCCAGGGAACACTCAGGGCACCTGAGAAGTGAGCAAGATCAATTTGTTATGGGGAAGTCAGCTGAATGCAGAGCTGAAAAGAGAAAATGCAAGCCAGAGGGAACAAGAAAAGACTGAAGTCAAAGTGGAAAGAGCTTGGGCTTGGAAGTCATGAAAACCTGACTTCTGATGCTTATCAAATGTGCCACCTCCGGGAAAGGACTTCGTCTCTCCGACTTGGTGTTTTTCACGTGTCAACTGAGTATAATGATAGCATCGCCTCGTGGAATTATTATAGGGTTATAAGATGATGCATGTCAAGCACTTAGCACACTGCCTACGAGTACACAGAAAGGGCTGAGCAAAGGATATGAGTATTACTACTGACTGCTGCTGCCGGAGAGGCTGGCAAAGTGAAGCTGAATGCCAGTCTCAGAGAAGGAAACAAATAGGTACCTCACAGAGTCCAAGTCAGGGAGGCAAAGGAAACAGGGCAAAGGGAGCCAGGATGGTGTGGAGTCTCCTCACTAGGTTTTGCATTGAACCAAGGGTCTTCTTGTACACAGAATCTTGCACACTTAAATATGTCCCTTGGAATGTTCACCTTTCCTCACCCTGTCTTAAAGATACCTTGCTCTAAATCCAGTTATTTGTAAGAGCTGCTCTGGAAAGCAAATCTAGTGTCATTTCAGATCTAACAAGTGCCTTTGAGTAAGAGCAGGAAGGAGAAGCTCATCCCATTGAAAGGCTTCCTCGAGTATGCCTAGGAAGGCACCCACTGGAGATGGTTTGTTAGCTTGTTTGCCAAAACAAGTGATTCTTGGAAGTTGCTTTTATCTTTTTAATTCATTTGGATCGTCCTTTATTTTTTAAAATGGGAAGTAAGTATCTCTCCCTTATTTCTGGAGAAGATGGTGAAGTTTCCATGTATCTGAGTGCAGACACTGCAGTCTGGAAGATGTTGAGTGTTCTGCTTCATATTGGGAATTATGGACATTCTTTTTTTTTTTTTTTTTTTTTTTTTGAGATAGAGTCTCGCTCTGCCACCCAGGCTGGAGTGCAATGGCGTGATCTTGGCTCACTGTAGCCTCCGCCTCCCAGGTTCACACCGTTCTCCTGCCTCAGCCTCCCCAGTAGCTGGGACTACAGGCGCCCACCACCACGCCCGGCTAATTTTTTGTATTTTTAGTAGAGACGGGGTTTCACCATCTTTGACAGGATGGCCTTGATCTCCTGACCTCATGATCCGCCCACCTCGGCCTCCCAAAGTGCTGGGATTACAGGCATGAGCCACCTTGCCTGGCCATTATGGACATTCTTAACCACACTGTGCTCTTGAAGAATTCAAGAACTCTTTATTGGCCATAAAATGGTGTTTATAAGCTGAACTCTCCCCTATTTACTGCCCTTTAGGACTAAGAGCCCAGACTTGGGGAAACGGAAATGTGCTTGGGGGCGTTTTGCTGATCACTTTAACTGTGCAGTGTAATGAGACCATTCCCTGGGTGAATGTGAGGAGGGGCTGAACACGCCTAGAGAAGGAGAGAAGCTTATTTGCTTCAAGGGACTGATGGTTGGGCACAGGTCTGAGGCTTGCGGATGCCTAGAAGTCCTATGTGTGGAGTGTGAGCTGCTCCTGGCCATGGAGAGGCCTTCGGGGACTGGGTCAGGACCCTGAAGTTTGTTTAGGGTCAGCTGTAAGCCCGAAGAGCACCCACTGGTCCCTGCAGTGTCAAGCACTTAACTTGATTCCATTGGCACTGAGTAAAGTTTTTATTAAGTATCATGTTACTTTTCATTTTTAGTAAATGGCAGAGCCATATAAATTCACCAAAATGTTCAAATTGAAAACTTCCCTGTTCCTTCCCACTCCTCCACTGAATCCATCAACAAGTACTATCAATTCTGCCTCCAAAGGGACTTAAGCTCAAGTTCGTGCTTTGTTTGCCTCTCCTGTCTCCCACCCTGATTCCGATTCTGTTGTTTCCCACCTGGGTGACAACAGGATCCTCTTCCTCTCCTGGCTTTCTCTCTTCACCTTCTATCCCATTCTTTACCAGCAACCTGAGGATTCCCTTTACGATATAAATGAAGTTAAGTCATTCTCCGGCTTAAACATTTCCATTTCCCAGTATTCTCAGGATAAAGATCCAAATGCTTAGCACGGCTTTGCAAGGTCCAGTCTGGGCTTGGTGAGCTTTGGAAAACTCAGTGAGATCCCTGGCCTCTGGGAAGAGCTGCCTGGAAAACACAGTTATAGTCAGTGCAAAGTGATCACTCAAAGTGTAGGCTGCAGGGTAGGTGACAAGAGACCATAACAGATTTCTTGAGATTCCTTCTAGAAGGGAACCCAGTAAAAGAACAGGCTCTGCATTCCTGTTGGTGAGAGGTGGTGATAGGGCAGTAAAGGAAACATGACTAGTGGTGTAGGTACTGGTTGATAAGATTTAGGGATATATCAGTGACACACCCAACCTAGGGTACTGTAACTATAAATCGAAACAATCTTCTTTTAGTCTTAAGAACAAGAACCAAAAATTGTACAATTTAACATGTAATAATGGCTTCTATTTATCAAGCATCTGCCAAGGGGCTGGCTTTATGCCAGGCATTTTACATATTTGATTACAAAAGCCTTATAAGATAATTATTATCTCCATTTTTTATATATGGGAACCGAGGCTCAAAAGGTTACTAAAAGTCAAATGAATAATAAGGCACAAACTTTAAAGAAATTACCAAATTGCCTTTCTTTATGAAGGAAAGGGACAGATCTAATGTTAATTTGTCATTAACTGAGGCAGCACAGAAAGTTGGGTGTTTATTTGTTTCTTATCCATCTCCCCCGACTAGGAGGAGAGAGCTTCATGAGGGGAGAGCCTGTTTTGTTCACAGCTGTCTCCCGAGCGCATTGAATAGTGTCTGGTCGCAGCAGACCTGTAGGGGTTTGTTCACAGACTGAAGCAATGAAGTTTGACAGCTGCTTTCATTACTCAGTGATTTTGATTCAGAGCTTTACAAAAGTAGGAAAAATTAGCGTGAATATCCATTTTTCCATAGATTTGGTGTTGGATTTTTTTTTTCTTATTCTCTCCACTAAAGTACTGCTATTAAAATACAACTAAGCCTTATTCACCCAGAGGTTTCCATTAGCAACAAGAATTAATTAAATTATGAGTCATCAGCAGATGACATACTATAAGGCAGATTATCCCCCCACAATGAATGTTTTTTGTTTTTCTAATTATAAAAGTACTATAGTAAAGAACACTAGCAATATTTATTGATTTTAAAAAGTAAAGTGTGTACTGTTACGAAAATATTTCTAAGATATATTTTTAGTGAAAAGAACATGATGTAGAATAGTGTTCATGGTAAGCTTTTCTCCCATGGGATAATAATAATAGTCATTGAGAGCTTACTGGGTGCCAGGCTTGATATTATATCCACTGCATTAATTATCTCATTTAATCCTTTAATAACACCGTGTTGTTGGTACTATAACATTATTAGTACTATACTCCATTTTAAATAGTACTATTGCCCTCATATTATTTTTCTTGTTTTTATTTTGAAACAGTCCAGCACTTAGAGAAATGTTGCAACATGCAAAATGCACATACACACACATAAGCGTATACATGTGTACATTTTACATCTGTATTTACTTCTATATACCCATATATTAAAAGCCATGAGGTTCTACTAATATCTATAATTCCCTTCCTATGCCCCAGAGTTGTAGTTTTCTCTCTCTTTTTTTTTTTTTTTTTTTTTTAATTTTTATTTTTTGAGACAGAGTCTCACTCTGTTGCCCAGACTGGACTGCAGTGATGTGATATCAGCTCACTACAACCTCTGCCTCCCGAGTTCAAGTGATTCTCCTGCCTCAGCCTCCCACAGTAGCTGGCATTACAAACACACATCACCACACCCAGCTAATTTTTGTATTTTTAGTAAAGACAGGGTTTCACCATTTTGGCCAGGCTGGTCTCAAACTCCTGACCTCAGGTGGTCCACCAACCTTGGCCTCCCAAAGTGCTCGGATTACAAGCGTGAGCCACCCTGCCCAGCCGGCTCTCTTTTTATATATATATTAGTCTCCCAAATAATGCGAAGGCTGGCTTCAATTGTCTTCAATTTATTTATTCATTGAATCACTCTCTTGTTGCCTCCACTTGTCCCTATCCCTAGCAGGAATCTCTCTCCTCTCACTAGTCTCCAGCACTCCGCATCAGACCCTCTCACCCCCTACAACCTCCAAGACCTCGTGCCCCATCATGCGCCGACGCCTCCCACCAACACAAAAGTCCTTCTTCCTCTGTATCAGGACCTCCCTGAGCCCCCTGGGTTGTGACACACCACCTCCCCATATCTGACAAAGACAGCTCCTTTGCCCAACAGGGATAGCCATGAGAAAGTGGCTCCAAGGGTTCTAGTATTTTGAGACTGCATCAAACTTAATATGTCAGCATCTTTGGTAGCCCATTCTTAAAGAGGACCAGCAGTTAGACCTAAAGCATAGATGGCCATTTAGCTAGTCTTTTGCTTGAGAATTAAACATGAGAGATAAAAGACAAGAAAAGAAAAAGGAAAAAGAAAAAAATTGTACCAGGAAGGAAAATATTTCATGAGCTGAATCCCAAGCAGCAAAGTCACTACTAATGTCACAACGGTGTTGCCAGCTAATAATGGGGCTGCTTCTTAACTGTCGGGAAATGCAAACAGCACAACATTAAAATGGTTCTATTTTTTTCCATCCTTACAATAGCAACACAGCAATAGAGTGCTGATTTCTGAAAGACAAAGGCTGTGAAAATAAACATGCACTTAAGGCAGGGGGCACTTGCGTTGTGATTTTTCTTTTGAGATATTTGGTGACATATTCCCAAATCCTCAAACCACGGCAGGGATCTTCCCTTGAAGTACAGTCTGAATCACCCACCAGTCTCAAATGGCCCAGCAAAGTTCTTGCTCTGTGCAGGCAGGCCTGCCAGATAGCTGCCTTTTTCTTTTCCTCTTGCCTTGGCTAAGTGGCTTCCAAGGTGTTTCGGAAAGGAAAATGTAAGATTCAAAATAAAGAGCAGAGAGTTGGACCAGGCCTGCATTATCCTCTAACTGTGATAATGGCTCAGTCCCTGGTTCATCTTCCACAGCAAAAGCTGGACCAAGGCCTGCTTTTTCTCTCTAACGGTAGGATTGCCTCTGGCTTCGAGTTGCGCGTTTATCTTTAGTACTCATCACTTTGATTTTGTTATTACTTCACCCTCCCCTTTGTCTTCACTTTTATCTATCTGTATATTTCCCAGCAACCTGTTTTTACCTCATCTCCCTCTTTGATTATTACCATTTTCATTCCCCTGCCCTACATCCTTGGCTTCCCCTCTAAGCACTTTGAAAAATGAGGTGAATGTTATATTGGTTAAAGATGCTGAAAGGTGAATCTGTGAAGCCCCCACCCTAGTAGCCTCCTTCCATGTGAGTACCTTCTTCTCATGTAAGGTAATAGCTCTTCTTTTTTTTTTTTTTTTTTTTTTTTTTTTTTTTTTTTTGGTGCTCATTCTCTCCAGGCAACCAGGAAAGCTGTCCCCTTCAAGGAATAGGTTGATCTAAGATCCCCTCATGGGACACAACTAAAGATAAAAACCTCCTGTTATCAGGTTGAAAATCTCCAGGTATTTGCAAGCAGTATTTTGCTTTCTTAAATACCAGACTGTGGCTAGCAGTCTTCCCCGACTTTAGGTTATAGAAATTCAGAGCTCCCTATCTCAAGACCAGGAAACTCCAGAGCAGACGCAGGTTGTGTGAATATGACCAGGAATAAGTTATTTCATCTTGGGAAAAAAATAAGGCCAAGATCTAGGGCGTGCTTGATGTTTCCCACTTGTTCTTCCAGTCCACCCTATTCCCTTCATCACTCTTTGTGCCCCAAGTAGGAGGCTGACCTATTCGGCTGTATAAACAGGCTCTTTTGCACTATAGCTTCCTATTGGATTCACCCCATGGGGAGCATTGGAGATCAGAAAGAGGGTAGAATAGTGAGAGCAGAAGGCCAGGGTATTTATTCACTGGCTCCCTCTCCGTGGGCCACTACAGGCTGGCTGAATATCCCCACTCCTGTCAGGTGACCCTCTCTCTCCAGCACCAGTCACCATTCTGTCCTTTGTCCCATCAGGCCTTCTACTAGCCCAGGGTACTGCACTACCCCTTGTGATTTCCCTATAACCTGCTAATACCTTTATAAATAATCTCCTTAATAAACTCTACTCAAATTACCCAATTTGAGTGGACCATTTGTTTCCTGCTGCTGGTTTGATGCTTACAAAAGATCTCTGCTTAAGCAAGGCAGAAACAGGTGCATTTGTGAAATGGCAATGGCAAATGATTGGGAACCCAGTTACCTGGAAACTGAGGCCCATGGTAGGAATTCAAGCAACTCTTGGCACAGATAGATAAAGGAGAAACTTCTTTACTGAGAATTAGTGATACAAATAAGTGAATGCAGTTACTGAAAACTGGAGGTACTAAGCTCAGATTATTAATAATAACACAACATTTACTGTGCCCTTATGATAGGCCAAGTACCTAATAAATACCCTGTCACATTCTAGAATTTTTTATCCACTTTACTGATGAGGAAACTGGGTGAATTGATCATTGCTGTTTTGTAGACCCAAACTCCCTCCTTCAGCATCTTCTAGTAATAAAACTATTCTCTCCTGCAAGGAGCTCATTTCACAGGTTTTAACTAGTGCTAACCCCAGCCTTGCCTGTCAGAACACACCTCCTCCCATGCACAATGCTTGGCTCAGTAATGGACATGTGACTCTAACAGGCCAATAAGTTTCTCCAAGATTTGATACTTGGACCTAGGGAAAGACTAGACGGATGATGATAATAGCCACCACTGCTTCAGACCACCTTTCCCTCTGCTTGGAGGAACCCATCTCCAGTAAGAAATCATTTAGCGTCAGCAAAGAGAACAGGAGAGAGAGACAAGGGATAAATGGAGGAAGAGCAACAGTGAGCACAGAAGAGATGACCTCATTTGCTACTGCAGCAAGTCTCTTGAGTGAGTTTTATCCTTCAGTTTTCCAGTATTATGAGACAATGAATACTTTGTTTTTACTTAATATAATTTAAGTTGGATCTCTCATTTATATTTCCAAAAAATCCTGTAAGTAGATTAAGGCTGCCTTGCAGAGACTCTTCAGCTGGGCAGTGATCAGCCCATGTGTATGAGAAAACTACCCAAAGTTGGATAAAGAGCCACTCAAAAGGAGCAGGTAGAGCAATCTCCAGAACTTACAGAGATCCAGAAATGGTTGGTGATCTCATCAGCCAGAGAGGAAAAACATTGTAATGCATGGGACACCAGGTAGAATACTCAGAAGTATATTACATTGGTAGGAGGGAAAAACCATCAGTCCTAGACTTTGTTAGTCTGCATAACAAACCTTAAAAGTAAGCCTTGAAAGGATAAACTGTTTCCAAGCAAATTAACTGTGTCCTAGAAAAAAAGCTCAAGTATATGTGGAGAAACACAAGTATATTCAGCTCCTAAAAATGTAAATTTTGCAACTGCTGCCACCCATTCAAAAGTTACTAGGTATATGAAGAGGTAGAAAAATAGGACCTGTAATGATGAAGAAAAATCAATTAAAATAGACCCAGAATGTTACATGGATCACTTAACAACATGGATGTATTCTGAGAAAAGTCATGGATTGCTTAACAAAAGCCATGGGTCGCTTAAAAACATGGATATATTGTCATTAGGAGATTTCGTTGTTGTGCAAACATCATGGTGTACTTAAAGAAGCCTAGAAGGCACAGCCTACTATACGCACAGCTACTTGGTGTAGTCTATTGCCCCTTGGCTACAACTGCACAGCATGTTACTGTACTGAATACTGTAGGCAATTGGAACACAATGGTATTTGTATATCTAAACTTATCTCAACAGAAAAGATACAGTGAAAATATGATATAAAAGATTTTTTTAAATGGCATACCTGCAGGCCGGGCGCAGTGGCTCACGCCTGTAATCCCAGCAGTTTGGGAGGCCGAGGTGGGCAGATCACAAGGTCAGGAGTTTGAGACCAGCCTGGCCAATGTGGTAAAACCCCATCTCTACTGAAAATACAAAAAAATTAACCAGGTGTGGTGGTGCATGCCTGTGAATCCCAGCTACTCAGGAGGCTGAGGCAGGAGAATTGCTTAAACCCAGGAGGTGGAGGTTGCAGTGAGCCGAGATTGCACCACTGCACTCCAGTCTGGGCAACAGAGCAAGACTCCATTTCAAAAAAAAAAAAAAACAGCATACCTGTGTAGGGCACTCACCATGAATGGAGCTTTCAGGTCTGGAAGTTGCTGTGGTGAGTGAGTGACTGGGCAGTGAACATGAAGGTCTAGGACATTACTATCCACTACTATAGCTTATATAAACACTGTACATTTAAGACTTGCTAAATTTATTTTAGAATTTCCCTTTCTTCACAATAAATTAACCTGAGCTTACTGTAACTTTTACTTCGTAGACTTTTTAATTTCTTTAAAACCTTTTGACTCTTTTGTAATAACACTTAGCTTAAAACACAAACACATTGTGAAGCTGTATAAAAATATTTTCGTACTTTATATCCTTATTCTGTAAGCTGTTTCCTATTTTATTTTTTCTCTTTTCTATTTTTTATTTCTTTTTTTAAGCTTCATTCTATTTTATTTACTATGTTCATTCTTGATGAACATTGATGCAAAAATTCTCAGCAAAATACTGGCAAACAGAATCCAGAGCACATCAAAAAGCTTATCCACCACAATCAAGTAGGCTTTATCCCTGGGATGCAAGGTTGGTTCACCATATGCAAATCAATAAATGTGATTCATTACATAAACAGAACTAAAGACAAAAACCACATGATCATCTCAATAGATGCAGAAAGGTTTTCAATAAAATTCAATATGCCTTCATGTTAAAAACTCTCAATAAAACTAATTTCTTGTTAAAAACTCTCCTAGGTATTGAAGGAATGTACTTCAAAATAATAAGAGCCATATATGACAAACCCACAGCCAACATTATACTAAATGGGCAAAAACTGGAAGCATTCCCCTTGAAACTGGCAAAAGACAAAGATGCTCTCTCTCACTATCCCTATTCAAAATTGTATTGGAAGTCCTGGCCAAGGCAATCAGGCAAGAGAAAGAAGTTCATCCAAATAGGAAGAGAGGCAGTCACCCTATCCCTGTTTGCAGACGACATGATCCTATGTCTAGAAAACCCCACAGTCTCAGCCCAGAGCTTCTTAAACTGATAAACAACTTCAGCAAAGTCTCAGGATACAAAATCAATGGGCAAAATAACTAGTATTTCTATACACCAACAGTCAAGCTGAGGGCCAAATCAGGAATAAATTCCCATTCACAATTGCCACAAATAGAATAAAATACCTGAGCCAGAGCAGTGTCTTATGCCTGTAATCCCATCACTTTGGGATGCCAAGGCGGGTGAATCACAAGGTCAGGAAATCGAGACCATCCTGGCTAACACAGTGAAACCCCGTCTCTACTAAAAATACAAAAAATTAGCCAGGCATGGTGGCACGTGCCTGTAGTCCCAGCTACTCGGGAGGCTGAGGCAGGAGAATGGCGTCAACCCAGGACACGGAGGTTGCAGCGAGCCAAGATCACACCACAGCACTCCAGCCTGGATGACAGAGCAAGACTCCATCTCAAAAAAACAAACAAACAAAAAAACCCTAGGAATACAGCTAACAATGGAGGTGAAGAATCTCTACAAGGAGAACTACAAACCACTGCCAAAAAAATCAGAGATAACAGGCCGGGCATGGTGGTTCACAACTGTAATCCCAGTACTTTGGGAGGCCAAGGTGGGCAGATCACTTGAGGTCAGGAGTTCAAGACCAGCCTGACCAACATGGTAAAACCCCATCTGTAGCCAGGTGTGGAGGCAGGTGCCTATAATCCCAGCTACTCAGGAGGTTAAGGCAGGAGAATTGCTTGAACCCTGGAGGTGGAGGTTGCAGTGAGCTCAGATTGTATCACTGCACTCCAGCCTAGGTAGCAGAGTGAGACTCTGTCTCAAAAAAAAAAAAAAAAGAAATCAGAAATGACACAAACAAATGGAAAAACATTTCATGCTTATGGATGGGAAGAACCAATAACATTAAAATGGCCATACTGCCCAAAGCAATTTATAGATTCAACACTATTCCTATTAAACTGCCATTGAGATTCCTCACAGAATTAGAAAAATCTATTTGAAAATTCATATGGAACCAAAAAAGAAAGCCCAAATAGCCAAAGCAATCCTAAGCAAAAAGAACAAAACTGGAGGCATCACACTGCCTGGCTTTAAACCAAAACAGCATGGTACTGGTACAAAAACAGATACATAGGCCAATAAAACAGAATACCAAACCTGGAAATAAGACCACACAACTACAACTATCTGATCTTTGACAAACCTAATAAAAACAAGAAATGGGGAAATGATTCTCTATGCAATAAATGGTGCTGGGATAACTGGCTAAGCATATGCAGAAGATTAAAACTGGACCCCTTCCTTACATCATATACAAAACTTAACTCATGATAACTTAAAGACTTAAATGTAAAACCCCAAACCATAAAAACCGTAGAAGACAACCTAGGCAATACCATCCTGGACAGAGGCATGGGCAAAGATTTCATGACAAAGATGCCAAAAACAATCACAACGAAAGCAAAAATTGACAAATGGGATCTAATTAAACTAAAGAGCTTCTGCACAGCAAAAGAAACTATCAATAGAGTAACAGACAACCTATAGAATGGGATAAAATATTTGTAAACTATGCATCTGACAGAGTTTGAGACCAGCCTGGCCAACATGGTGAAACCCCATCTCCACTAAAAACACAAAAAAGTAGATGGACGTGGTGGCCAGTGCCTGTAATCCCAGCTACTCAGGAAGCTGAGGCAGGAGAATCATTTGAACCCAGGAGACGGAGGTTGCAGTGAGCCGAGATCACGCCATTGCACTCTAGCCTGGGGGACAAGAGCAAGACTCCGTCTCAAAAATAAGAAAAAAATTTGAAAGGTGCAAAATGAAGAGAAAAACACATTATCTTTTCTACCATTATTACACTAATACTTATTTTTAAATTTTTAATAACTTTTTTGACATCATTTCTCCCTCTCTCTCCTTTCCTCCTTCCCTTTTTATCCTAATCCCTCTAGTTCAATCTCCATCTCTTTTGATGTTTTTAGTGTACTTCTCTTATTCTCTCTCACACTCACTGATTCTTTTTGGGTAAGTGTATGTGTGATTTGAATAGAATCCCAAAATAAAAGAGATATAAAATTTTTCTTAAATTTTATTCCATTTACTTTTTAGACTTTTTTGTTAAAAACTAAGACAAACATGCAGGCCTACATAGAGTCAGGATTATCAAGATGTCACTAGGCAATAGAAATTTGTCAGCTTTATTAAAATTTTATGGAACTACTATCATATACATAATTCATCATTGGCCAAAACGTTGTTATGTGGTGAATGACTATAGCAGTCATGGTTATTAAAACAGGTTTGGCCGGGCGCAGTGGCTCAAGCCTGTAATCCCAGCACTTTGGGAGGCCGAGGCGGGCGGATCACAAGGTCAGGAGATCGAGACCATCCTGGCTAACACGGTGAAACCCCTTCTCTACTAAAAAGTACAAAAAACTAGCCGGGCGAGGTGGCGGGCGCCTGTAGTCCCAGCTACTTGGGAGGCTGAGGCAGGAGAATGGCGTGAACCCGGGAGGCGGAGCTTGCAGTGAGCTGAGATCCGGCCACTGCACTCCAGCTTGGGCGACAGACCGAGACTCGGTCTCAAAACAAACAAACAAACAACCAAACAAAACAACAACAACAACAACAACAAAAACAGGTTTATAACTATAGTCTATATGTTTAAGAAGGTAGAGGAAACTATAAGTGTGTTAAGAAAAGACATAGATGATGACATAAAAGAGACCCAAGTAGGCTGGGTGCAGTGGCTCACACTTGTAATCCCAGCACTTTGGGAAGCCAAGGCAGGCGGATCACTTGAGGTCAGGAGTTCAGGACCAGCCTGGCCAACATGGTAAAACCTTCTCTCTACTAAAATACAAAAACTAGCTGGGTGTGGTGGTGGGCGCCTGTAATCCCAGCTACTTGGGAGGCAGAGGCAGAAGAATCACTTGAACCCAGGAGGCGGAGGTTGCAATGAGCTAAGATCACACTATCGCACTCCAGCCTGGGCAACAGAGTGAGACTCCATCTCAACAACAACAACAAAGACCCAAATCAAACTTCTAGAGTTGAAAAATACAATATATGAGATGAAAAATAAACTAGATGGGATTGAAAGTAGATTAGACACTACAAATGAGGACATGTCAACAGAAACTACTAAAAATGAAACACACAGATAAAAAATGACTGAAAAAGATCAACAGAATTTCAGTGAGCTGTGGGACAACCTCATGCAGCCTACTCTAAATGTAAATGTGGTCTCCAAGATGAGAGAGAAGAGAGGACAGAAACAAAGTTTGAAGAAATATGGCTGAAATTTTCCCAGATTTGTTGAAGAACATAAATATATAGATCTAAGAAACTCAATAGACTTTATTTATTTTTATTTTATTTTATTTTTGAGATAGAGTCTTGCTGTGTCACCCAGGCAGTGCAGTGGTGCAATCTTGGCTCACTGCAACCTTCACCTCCTGAGTTCAAGCGATTCTCCTGCCTAGGCTTCCCTAAGTAGCTGGGATTACAGGCGTGCGCCACCACACCCAGCTAATTTTTGTATTTTAGTAGAGATGGGATTTCACCATGTTGTCCAAGCTGATATTGAACTCCTAACTTCAAGTGATCCACCCACCTGGGCCTCTCAAAATGCTGGGATTACAGGCATGAGCCACCGTGCCTGGGTGTGAGCCACCGTGCCTGGCCTCAATAAATGTTAATGAAAAGAAAGATGAAGATATGCATCAAGGCACATTGTAATAAATCAGGGAGCCCATCTCAATGGGCAGCATCCCCCACAGTCATTTCTGACCTTCAAAGTAGAGTAATCACAGAGCATTTCAAGGATTCAGATGTGCCCTCCACTGAAGTATTTCTCAATATCCTAGTGAAGGAAAGGTCTTCAAGGCCTTCTGGTGGAGCATTAGGTGGGAGGATGGGCACCAGGTTGCACATGATAAATCCAGTTCAACCTTATGTCTTAAGCCTGTGGATTCCCTTCTCCATAGCATGCCAAGGAAGCTCTGGCATGGCATCCCCATTAAATGTAGACCACCACTGAGTCCAAGTTTCAGTCAATCCACCAAGAAAGATGCTAAAACCACCTCCAGTTGCATGAGCTAATACATTAAATCCAGAATCTCTACTAAGTACACCCATATCCATGAATTTAACCCAATCTAATGTATCTTCTTATGAAAAAGACCCTTAGAACGTACTCTCACACATGTTCCCAGGTTTCGGTTGCTAGATATTTATTAGCAAAGTCTTGAAATGGTTGGGGCATGTAAGTTATTTTATCCCAGGTCATTGTGTTTACTTATCCACCTACAACATTCTGAGATTTGGCCCTGTCCAAGCATTTAGTGGTAAGAGGGGGTGATTGTGGTGCACCTTAAGGAAAATGAACATCCCCTTTCAAAGCATCTTCCCCAGATGAAGGTTTTCCTAGCAATGGTCTAAATGCCTCATCACACACCCAGTCTCTCAGAAATAGCTGGGCTATTTCAAAGCTGGAATTATTCACTGAAGACTCTGTTATGGTGCCAACTGGGAGACAACAGCTTAAAAGAATGATACAGGATATGGTACACACTTTGAATTAGAGACCATGGTGGCATCTTCCCCACAATCAAAATACATGTGTCTGGGAATCAAGGCATGGAAGTAAAGGAGCAATCTGTCCTCAAAAGTAAATTCAAAATTTTACCTCTAGAGACAGAAGAATTTGCTAACAATTTCAAAATAACTATTTCCAGTTTCTAGTCCCACTTTCTCCTTATTACTACCAGGCAACAGGTTTCCAAAAAATATTAATATCCAATTTTAGCTACCTAAAAATGTGAGGCCTTTACAGATGTTCAATGGTATATTATAAAATGGTAAACTTATAATAAAAGAAATGAGCAAGGTTCCCAAAATCAGCAGTAGAGTGACTGGCAGTAAAAAAAAAAAAAAAAAAAGGAGATTCAAACACAAAATATTATGTAGTGTCCCAAATATGTTTTCCTGATTTTTTGATAAGCTCTCTAGTTCATCTTCTTATTTGATCTAATAATCAGACAAGCAGTTCCCTGACATTATAGGCAAATGAATTACCCTTAGAGTTTAGGGCACTATTCCAAAGAAACGTTTGAGAAAACAATAGGGAAGAACTGCAGCAATCTGCTACTGCAGTGATGTGAAGACACACTGTTGAGGTTAAAAGTCAAAGGTCAAGTTGGTGTTATTCTCTTGGTCCTCCTGCAGTTGATTAAACAATATTACTTGAGATGAAAGCAATTAGTGAAAATAATTATGATTATTAGCATTACTGAATAAGTGTCTTTTCAGAATCCAACTTATCACTCAAAAACATGTCATATTGCCCTAAAATTACTTATTCAATTTCTGGCCAGAGATGATTTCTTTATAAGAGTTTCCTATTAAACTTCTCATTGAAGTTTAATCAATATGATTCATTGATATGTGTCCCCTAAAGCAATCCTAGGATTTAGAAAAGGATCTAAGTATGTGGGCTTCTGTGAGTAATACCTGAGCTTACTCAAAAGGTTGGTTTTCAGGCTGTTTCTTCTCTAATTCTAGAAAACTCTAGAAGGCCATAATAAATGCTCACAGAGTACAACTAAAGCATAAAAATAACTTTCAAAGATTTATAATTAGCTGGAATAATTTTCTTTGGGATCTATTTACAAGTCATTTTAGAGACCTCAAATTAGGCAACAACATTGCAACATTACTTCAGATTGGAAAAAAAAAAAGCCATACATTTATTCAATAGGGAGTAAATAACTTCTAGGGAAGTATGTGAGAGAATAAATTAATAATATCATTTAGCAAGGAAAAAATAGCTCAATAAATATTATAGCCTAGTTTAAAAAAGAAAGAAAAAGTATGTTTAGGCAATAGTCATATATCCTCACTAAAGGTATGGTAAACTAAGATACAACCAAAGCTATAGTAAACCAAGAAAAGCTCTTCTCTCCAGTGGAGAGAGGCAATGTTGCCTCTACAATCATGTGTTCACAGTGTGTATGGTAGAGTGGCAAGGCATCTTCTGTTCCCTTTAGTCCAAAGTATGCACCTTGGTTGATAAGCAGCTAAAAGGAGAAAACCAAATAGATTTAGATCTGAACTTTTAAAAATAGGTTTATGGAAAAGGCATTCCCACATTGAGCTGGGACTGTATATTGGTAAAACCAATCTTGAAGACAATTTAGCAATATATATGAAGGGTCTTGTAAGTGTATATGTCCTTTGAATAGGATATTTCACTTTAGCTTAAGAAAATAATCAGATTTTTTTACAACAATGAACTTCATGAAAAAAAAAAACAGGAAATCACTTAAATGACAAAAAAAAACTATTACAGCTTTTTTTTCAAAACCATTAATGTTCAGTATAAGTAGGAAAAATCCAGATTATAAGAAAGTATGCCCACCATTTTCTATTTTGTAAGTCTGTGTATGTGTGTGTATGTGCATGTGAAAAAAAATGTGGAAAGATTTAGAATGATTTTTCTAGGGTCTTTCTTTTTGTATTTTCAATTTTTTTTTCTAATTTTTTTAAAAAAGTATTTGTTAAAGGGATAGAGTGGCCAACTACCTTAAAAAGTGGTATGAATTAATGGTTTAAAAAAGTGGTTGAAAATAAGGCACCAGTGTAGGGCTGTTCACATAGCATGTTTTTCTAAAATACCCTCTTCCATTGTCTGTAGTAGCTACCTGAATTTCAGTGGGACTAGCTCTAAAAAAGTTGAGAAATTGTACCAATATGTGTTGCATCATCCCTTAATTATTTGTGCCAATTGATGGAAGCTGAAATGTGGAAAACATCAACCAGATAATTCAAAATTAATTTGTGCTGAGACTTGGAATATGACCAGACACATGTGCTTAGACATGAATGTGTTTCTCCTCTTTCCTCACTAGTCTTCAAGCCTTGTCCTTACCACTTCTTGGTCTGGGTCCAACTCACAGCCTAGGGCCAGCATGGCAGCACTGGTGAAGTCCCTAGGAACAAAAAAATGTTTGAGAAAAAAGTGGTGACAATGACTGGGCTCTGAATTATGAACATTTACACGTGTAAATGCAGAAACACCCATATACAATCATACACATAATAATTTTCCACCTAGACTCATTAATTTTCCATAACTCTGATGAAAAGGGGAGTTTCATTTGTGTAGAATCTTTCAGATTTGGTGATAGTGGTAACCGGAATAATAGTAAGAAAAGATATCTTGGCAGAACTGGCTACATCATTTAAGGGATCCAATGCAAAATGAAAATGCAGGCCCCTTGTTCTAAAATGATTAAGAATTTTAATGCTGACAGAGCAGAGCATGAAACCCAGCACAGAGCCCTTCTAAATTCAGGTCTCTGTGTGACTGTACTGGCCATAGGCCCATGAAGCCAGTCCTGACTTTTAGAGTCAGGTAGATATGGGATCAAATTCTAGATTTTTCATTTATAAGCTGAGTATCTTGGGTAAATTATTTAAACTTTCAAAGTTTCAGTTCTGCCATCTTAAAATGGGAGTGATGTGACTGTGGCACTATTCTCAAGATTGCTGTGAGGATTAAAAGAGAGAGCATTCTATTAGGTGCACAGCATAGTGCCTGGCTCAGGGAGACTTTGTTCATCTTCTCTATGTTGTATACTGCAGTTAGAGTTTGATGTACTTTGAATATTCATCCCCTCCAAATCTCATGCTGAAATTTGATCCCCAATGTTGGAGGTGGGGCCTAGAGAGAGGTGTTGGGGTCATGAGGACGAATCCCTCACAAATGGCTCGGTGCCATTCTCACGGGATTGAGTGAGTTGTCACTCTTAGTTCCTGTTAGATCGGTTAAAGAGTTTGACACCTCCCTCCCCGCCCCTCTTCCCCTCTCTCTCATTCTCTCTCTCTCTTCTTTCCCTTTACCGTGTGATACCTACTCTCCTCTGCCTTCCACCATGAGTGGAAGCTCCATGAAGCCCTCACCAGAAGCAGATGCTGGTGTCATGGTCATACAGCCTGCAGAGCCATGAGCCAAATAAACCTCTTACTTTTACAAATTACCCAGACTCAGATATTCTTTTATAGCAACACAAAACAGTCTAAGAAATAGTTCATATTCTAAAATGCAAACTTGAAAGTTTATATGGTTTGGCTCTGGTCCCTACCCAAATCTCATGTTGAATTGTGACCCTATGTGTTGGAGGTGGGGCCTGGTGGAAGGTGATTGGATCATAGGAGTGGTTTCTGATGGTTTAGCACCATCCCCCTAGTGCTGTCTCATGATAGAGTTCTCACGAGATCTGGTTGTTTGAAAGTGTATAGCACTTCTCCCTTTGTTCTCTCTCCATCTAGTACTCCACCATGGTGAAGATATGCTTGCTTCTCCTTTGCCTTCTGCCATAATTTTAAGTTTCCTGAGGCCCTTCAGCCATGCTGCCTATACAGCCTGCGGAACTATGAGTATATTAAACCTCTTTTCTTCATAAATTAGCCAGTCTCCGGTAGTTCTTTATAACACGGTGACAACAGACTTAATACAGGGTTTCTCCCTGATTTAAGATTATTTTTGGTTATCCATTATCTACAAAACAAAATGAAAATGCACATCATGACATATAAGGACCTTAACTATTCAGGTTTTATCAGTCTTTCTAAAACTTGCCACCTACTACTCTCCCATATGTTCAAAGTATAATTTGTATTTATTTTCACTTTTCCTTAAGAATCAGTAATTATAATAGGCATAGATGACAAATAATAAATGCTTCTTTGTGCCAGGCACTGTGCTAATCATTCTGTGGGAGGCAATACTCATTCTCCACTCCTGCTGTTTCCTCCCATGAGAGGGAGCCGCATGAGCTGTAACATTCCTGGATACTTCCACCTCCTCATTTATCCTCCCCTGGCAAGGATAAGTTTGAGAGAATCTGGGTATTTGTATTCCAGCCTCTTTCTCTTTTAGTAGCAAATCTCACAGGGAGCATGATTTTAGGCATACTGTAAGCATAGTGGCAAAGACTTTTTCCCAGTGGAATGACCCATTGTCCAGGACTACCTGATACCAGTTGGTGAACCTGTCTAATTCTGGTATTCAGCATCAGGAAGCCTAAGCTCTCCAGTGTCAACTGTATCAATGATAATGGTCTCCTCCCTGCATTACTCTTGTCTGTTTCTAAATTGGTTCAGAACTTGGGAGGGGAAAATGGGTATTATTTACTGAGTAAGTATCCCAACAAAGTCTACATTCATTGTCTCCTTTATACCTCAGAGCTACCATATGAGGTAAGCATGTCTATCAAACAATTTTTATAGATAAGGAAAGTAAGGATTAGCAATCAAGTAAGTGGCATAATCAAGATCTAAACAGTTCTATCTGATGCCACAGATTATGCCCTTACATTTTCCCATTTTGTTTTTGCATGAAGGTTTAATAATAAACTGATAAGAACATTCAAAATTTGAGTTCATGTTGAAAAGAAAAAAGCTAACACAGTATTATATGCAGTGTACTTACATTCTATCTGGCAGAAAAGTTAGCCAAGCTAAACTTAAATTCAGCACATGCTGAATTTTATTTTAGGGAGAACAAGCTGCAATCATAATAAAGAACTGTATTTACAGCTAACAGCAATACCCACGTTTCTCTATAGGTCTTACACTACAATCTGAAATTGCATTTCATGATTTACAAGGTCTGAGACATAAACAGTAAAAGGTGTGTTTCAGGGAATTTTCTCATTAACAGCCACAAAACAAGCAATTTTGTGTGGAATTGCTTTGTTCACCTTTTCTCAAATATGTGCAAGATCTCTCTTTGATGTTGAATCTATTCTGATTTGAACATCTCAATATTTTCGATGTTCTGTGAACTCCTCCACACCCCACCTATCTCTGGGAAGCTCTGACCTCCCTACACACTTGGTGAAAAGCAGGAAATTTAGAACATTTGAGGTCACAGGCTGCCTACTTATGACTACCCGAAGTAGTCATGAGTAAGCTCTGCTTACCCCGTTCCTTCATAGGTACATGAATGAGTCATCAAAAATTCACTAATACTGAGTAATGCAGTTGTGCTAGTATGAAAAACAACAAAAGGAGTGCAGTGCTGAAGAAATTCTAGATCTTGCCAATTTAATGCATCCACTGATATCCATAACTCAATCCCTTTTCATATGATACTAGTTGTTGTTGTTATTGTCTTCCATAACTATTCCTACCACGACTCCATTCCAGTGCACACCCCCTTCTTCTTGTCACAAGAACATCAACACTCTGCAGTCTTTTCTTCTTTATCATGTCTTTATCCCTCCATACTTTGCTTACCAAGATGTGTTTTTCCATCTGTCATATTTGTCTAATCCTGTTGATTTAATGCACTATATTTCTACCAAGAAAACAGTACATTCAAAACACTCCCAAGCATATAACTACTTTTAAAAATGTAGATCTTTCTACATTACCCATATATATTGCCTGACCTGACATCTCCCTGTATTTTCGTACAGTGCTCAGCACTCCTGATTAATTGTCTCTTTAATATTTTATCCAAATTTGCACTGGAAAACCAAGAAAACAGGATGAAGGAATGTCATTTGTACTTTTTATAATAATCTTCATTATTTGCCAAATATATTTTTCTTATAACCACCTTTATAGCACTTCTAGATATGCCTAACAGGCACTGTTAGCTCTTTTACAGGCCTGTGGATAATGGAAACTATGGAGAATCCTGGCTGGGAAAGGCAATAAATAAGGTTATTTTGACACTACTCTCTCAGAGGAATTGTGATTGTTTTCATTTTTGTTTCTGTTTTGAGAGAAGAAGTTTGCCTAATGGCAATCCATAAGACATTCTGGAGAACAGTTATAGATTCAAAACATGAGTTTTAGTCTACTTGGGTGTAGCACCTTGTTAACAAAAAGGCTTCACTTTTATTGTGTCACTGATATTTACATAACCTGCTGACATAGTGCTATGGTCTGAATGTGTGTATACCCCCAAAATTCGTATATTGAAACTTAGTTCTCAAGGTGATGGTGTTAAGAGGTGGGGCCTTTGGGAGGTGATTAAATCATGAGGGCTCTGCCCTCAAGAATGATGTGAGGTACCCTCTTAAAAGGTCTTGAGTAAGTGAGTTTGGTTCTCTTGTTCTTCCACCTCCCACCCCATGACATTGCAGATTTCACAACAAGGCACCATTTTGGGAGCAGAGAGCACCTCTCCAAACATCAATGCTAGCACCTTGATCTTGGGCTTCTCAGCTTCCATCACTGTAAGAAATCAATTTCTTTTCTTTTTAAGTTACCCAGCCTAAGGCATTTTGTTATGGCAGCATAAACAGACTAAGACATATGGAGTTTATGTTGGCCATTTAAAAATTTTACAAAGAACTTGAGGCACTGAGAGGCAAATGACTGGCTCAAGAACATGCAAAGCATGATCAAGTAATTTTGAGGTATTCATTTTTAATCCAAGCTCCCTTGGTAATCAGACAGTGAAAAGAACTTTCAATTTTCAAATTTCCTAGACTACATGCAGCAGATAACTCAGGAGCATGGCATCAGCTTATTTTGTCTTATTATGTAGAAGGATATCTGACTTGAGATGGAGAATTCCACATCAGAATCTATAGGCCTTTCCCCCTGCCCAGTAGAGTTTAGTTACCTACCTTCAATCTCTGCCAACAGCAATCTTCTACCCCTCTGGTTTAAGCAGGCTGTTCTAAATAGTTGTCGGTGGTTACCGTGGCAACGGACGCTTAGGTTTCAGCTTCAAATGCCCCTTTTAATGAGGCAATTTCAAGAATATTTGTTATAAATTACCAGACCACAGACTTAACTGCAGGGAGTTTTGCTTTGGAAAATCTAATAAAAAGATAGCAGAAAGAATGAGCAGTAAATGCAATAGAGAAAATGGGGCCAGATTTGGAGGGGCAAATGGAAGAGATGCCAGATCTGACTACCAAAAGCCAAATCAGAATCAATTCAAAGCAGAGCTTTAAATTACAAATGGTCCCTGAAGGGCTTCCTGACATGCTGAGCCAAGATTCCTTGGGAGGAGGAATAGTAAAGTGAGAGGCGGTGAGGGCAAGAGTTGAGTATGTCCTGCAGAAGGCTTTGTATTTTAAAGCTTCCATTTTCTATTTTATCATTAACTGTAGTGGCTAAATCAGAAACAGTCTTCTTTTGTTTCTCCATTTCTCCATGTAGGAGACCAAGAGACATTGCCACCTGAGGAGGACATAATGAATTAAAATGTGGACTTTCGCCTAAGTGAATTTCACAGCAACCTAGGTTACCCACATTTCCCAAAGACATACCTGTCTTGATAATGGTCCAGGATTCTGTTATTAATCTCTTATCCATTGTACCCATTAAAAATTTCACAGAAGGATAAACGTACTTAAACACATTGCTACACTATTGTGTGGAAAGAAACATCTCCTAATTACTCAAAGGAAGACATGTCATTCATCCTTATTATGATTGAATATAAAAAGTATGCCTCTGCTATATAAAATAGCTTCAGTTTATACTTGGTTGAAGGCAAGAGGGCAGCCTAAAAGAGCTTTCACTTACACTGTAAGTGCCTTGCCAGGCTCCCTAGGTCCCTTCAGGAACGTCTTACTCTCGCTGCTCACGGAAAGCACCAGGGAACAGATGCATTACAGTTTGTGACAGGAGAACAGCCTGTGGATTCCGCCTACTCCCTTCAGTCCATCTGGGAGGTGGGTGAGACAGGGAGCCCACAGAAAGGGGGGCTCTCCTGGGAATCCCTCAGGGTACCATGGCTATTGGTGCTTTAATTTCAGTAGATGGCACTGTGTCTGTTGAGATAAGCAAAGGGAGATTCTAGATGGGAAATTTAATTGTTTCTAGAGAAAGCACAGGGCATGTGAGAATGCATTTTTTTTTTTTTTTTTGCCTTAGTTACATGATAATGCAAATACTATTCGGTATTCAGGTTATATTCTCTTTGGAGCCCAGAGAACTTTATGATTTATTATTCTGGCTCCATCTCAGATCTGTGGTGAAGCATAGGGCTATCCTATACAGTATATACTTGGAATAAGAATAAATCATTCTGAGTGTTTACCTCTGTTACCCAACACATACAGCAGCACCTATACTCCATCTGTGCCCTGGATCCCCATCCTATGCACTGGCTGTCTCCCTTTTTTCCAGACAGGAAACTCTGACACTTCAGTTCCTGCCTGGAACCCAGGAGTTTTCACACCCCAAGAATGAGACAACCAGAACAGTTTCTTGCAGACTGGTGGTCACATGGAGCAGACATTCTCATTTGTCCATCCATCCTTTTTCTTTTCTAATAGATATCCAGTTATTTTTTTCTCTCTTCTGAGTATTTTCAGGAAAGTAAACTCTAGTACCAGAAGATGAATCCATTTTATTAATTTTTTTATTATACTTTAAGTCTGGGATACATATGCAGAACATGCAGGTTTGTTACATAGGTATACACATGCCATGGTGGTTTGCTGCACCCATGAACCCATCATCTACATTAGGTATTTCTCCTAATGCTATCCCTCCCCCACCTCCCCGCCACAACAGGCCCCGGTATGTGATGTTCCCCTCCCTGTGTGCATGTGTTCTCATGAATCAATTTTATTTTAAGCCATATGTAGTCTTTTAAATGGGAGGAGAGAACCTCAAGTATGTTTCATAGAAAATGAACTGTAGACACAGGATGGAAGATGGAGTACATGTGGGCCAAACACTAGGTGATGCACTTAATATAAAACTCTTTTATTCCTTATCATAACCTTGAGATAGATACTTTGCTACCCATCTTACAGATGAGCAAATGGAAGTTCAGAAAGTTTAAATAATTTACCTAAAATCATCCTCGATATTGACTGGACATATAATGAGATTCTAAACTTTTGAGTAGTTTGCTAGAATACTTCTGGAAAGGGACTTGCATGGAGAAACTTATTTCTGTCCCTTGACATTATCTTCTGAATATGACCCCTGGAACTGCAGCAGTCATCTTGAGACGATTATGGAAGCACACCTAAGAGAACGAGATAAAAGTCCGAAGACAGCAGAGCAGAATGATAGAAAGAACCTGGAACTTTGAAGATACCTTTTGAGCTGCTGAGTTAATCAACCTTCAAACTTCAGATGTGTTTTAGCCACTTTGAGATATGTCTTCTATTACTCGTAGCCTGAAATACCCTAAACAATACTACTTAAACACTCTAGCCATAGATGACTAGAAAATATGTTAGTGCCTGAGCCATAGGCAGCCATCCACAGGATGACTGCTGAGGAGGTAAGATATGAGAGTTCACTCATCCAGGCATCCATATTGGATAATATCTAATGAAACCAATCAGGTCCTTTCTAGGGGCATCTGAATAAGAGAGCATTTTCCCTGTCTCCTCAGGAACCTTGCTCCATCAATTAACTCATCTCTCCTGTGTCTTCAATGTTTTTTACTTAAACGAACACTTTTTCTTTTCTTTTCTTGAGACAGGGTCTCACTTTGTCACCCAGGCTGGAGTGCAATGGTGCAATCATGGCTCACTGCAGTCTCAACCTCCTCTCGGGCTCACATGATCCTCCCACCTTAATCTCCTAAATAACTGGAACTACAGGCATGTACCACCACGCCTGGCTAAGTTTTTGACTTTTTTTTGTAGAGATGAAGTCTCACTGTGTTTCCGAGGCTGGTCTTGAACCCCGGGCCTCAAGCTGTCCTCCTGCCTCAGCCTCTCAAAGTGCTGGGATTATAAGCGTGAGGCACCACCTAACCCCTTCTTAAATACTGTTTAAGTTTTTCCTATTAAAAACAAACAAAACATCCTTTGTCAAATACAGAACTTCTTCCAATACCACTCTAAATAGCTCCTCTCTTTCACACTCCACTTCTTAAAATAGATGTCTGCAGTTTCTATCCTTCAAGTCACTCTTCAACCCATTGCAATTTACACCCGCAGTTCCCTAGTAGGACAGCTGCTCTTATGGACATTGCAAAATAGTAAGAAAATATGTCAATTGCTGAGTAACACAGTACCTCAAAACTTAGTCATTTAAAACAACAGACACCATTGGTTATCTGTCATGATTCTGTGGGTTGACAAGGCTCAGCTAGACAATTTCTCTGTTCTGCACGGAACTGCAGTCACCTGGAGGCTTGACTGAGCTGGAACATCCACTATGGCTCATTGACATGACTGGCAGATGGTGTTGGCTTTTGGTTGGGAACTCAGGTAGAAGTTAGTCCTTCTCCTCCTGGCCTTTCTACATGTGGGCTTCTCTCAACATGAAGGCTGAGTTTCAAGAGGAACAATTTCAACCTTGTGAAAATAGAAGCTGCTCGGCCTCAGAAATTAAAGAACCTCACTTCTGCCACATTGGTCAATACAAGTCCAATCCAGTCCAGATTCAACAGAAGGCAAATAGACTTCACTTCTTGATAGGGAGAACAGCAAATAATTTACAGCTATCTTTAATGTACCACAGTTATTAATTAATTTCTTTATTGTTAAATCCAATGAAAACATTGTAGTCCTTATTTTCTGTGGCATCTTGATTCTGGAAATACTTTCTTCCTTCAACTTTCATGACAACATGTTCTCCTGCTTGTCCAGGTACTTCTAGGGCTTCTCCTTCTCTTTTTTGGGAAGAATCTTTTCCTCCAACTCAAATATTACTGTTCCTTGGAATTCCATCCTTCATCTTCTTCTATTATCACTGTATTCACTCTTACTGGGCATTCTAATAAACTTATTAGGCTTCCATTACTATCTACATACTAATCACTCAAATCTATACTCACAGCTCATATTGCTCACTTTAGTTTCAAATCTAGATATCGCATTCTTTATTGATCATCTCCGGGTCTCTATTTGAATATCCAACAACTATCACAAATTCAAAAGGTCTAAAACTGAGCTTGTTGCATTTTCTCCCAAAGCTCCTATTTCAAAGTTATCTATTTCTATGAAATGCACCATATTCCTTCAGTTACATGATGCAGAAAGCTAAACACTTTTCCTTTTCTATATTCCTCAACGCTACATTCAGTCACCATAGCGAGTTAATATTATCTCTTTAACATTTTTCAAATTTGTTGTCAGCCTCTATTCTCTAGCATGTCAGTACTGAACTCTAGTTTAGACTACCATCTTCTTTCATCTGTTTATTCCAGCATCTTGTATCAGTCTTCTCACCTCCTCGATGGCCTCCTCTTTAATCCATTTTTCACGCTGTCACAGTGAAGTTTTTAATGGTAAAATCAGATCACATTGTGCTCAATTCAGCAACACATATACCAAAATTAGAACAATTCAGAGAAGACTAGTATGGCCCTTGTGCAAGGATGACTTAAGATTTGCAAAGCATTTCATATTTTTTCTGTATTCAAGGGTACACAATGTACTGGAGATGATCAGTAATGAGTAGGATATCTAGATTTGGAATTATATATTATAACTTGCATGACAATAACAACAAAAAATGAGGGGGAAGGGGATGGGCTACATAGGAACAAAGTTGTGTATATTATTGTAATTAAGTTGGCATTAACTTGAAATAGATTGTTATAAATTATGATGTTGTCATAATTCTAACAGCAACCTGTGATGATTAATTTTGTATATCAACTTGACTGGCCTAAGGAATGCCCAGATAGCTGGTAAAGATTATTTACGGGTGTGTCTGTGAAGGTGTTTCTTGACAAGGTTAGTATTTAAATCAACAGACTGAGCAAAGAAGATCAACCCTCATCAGTGTGGGTGGACATAATCTAATCTGTTGAAGGCATGAATCAAATAAAAAGGCAGAGGAAGGGTTATTTTTTTCTCTCTTCTTGAATTGGGACATTTGGCTTCTCCTGCCCTCAGATATTGAAACTACTGGTTCTCGGGCCTTTGGACTCCAGGACTTCCAAACCCTCCCCAACTCAAGTTCTCAGGAAATGGAGTTACACCAGTGTATACCCCACACCAGGATTAAACTTTTCTGGATGGAGACTTATGTCATTAGGTACTCTTGTTCTCAGGCCTTTGAACTTAAATTATACCACTGGTTTTCCTGGTTTCCCAGGAAATATGCAGACAGTATATCATTGGACTTCTTGGCCTCCATAATTCTGTGAGTCAATCGCTATAATAAATCTCCTCCTACATATCTCTATATACCCCATTGTTTCTCTTTCTCTGGAGAACCCTGGCTAACATACACCCACTAAGAAAACAATTCAAAAATAGCACAGCAGAATACCAGGTAGACTTCTAAGGTTTTTTACTCTAGTTCTTGGTGCCTGGATGGCCCCCTAACCCACACAAGACCTGGGGGAATTCGCTGCCCTGAATAGAAGGACATAGGCCTGGCTGCTTTTGCCAGCTGATGATTGTAGAGCTCTAGAGCATTGAGTGAACATAGGTGGTAGCCAGGGAGTTGTTATAGCAGGCCTTGGGCCAGACCCAGTGCTGTTCTCACTTTATGTCCTACCCATCTCAGTCCAAAAGGTGGTGGCCACAGGGGTGCTTGTGTCACTCCATCCCTAGCTCCAGGTGGCTCAGAACAGAGAAAAAGAGACTCTCTTTGTTTGGGAGAAAGTAAAGGAAGAGAAGAAGAGTCTCTGCCTCGTAATACAGAGAATTCTTCTGGATCTTGTCCAAGAACATCAAGGTAGAACCTCTATGAGTCTGCAAGAACCAGAGCATTACTGCCTCCTAGAGCAGATACAGCTTAGATCACAAAACCCTAGTCCTTTCAAATAGCTGGAAAGCCTCCCTGAGAAAGATGGGTATGAACAAGCCCAGACTGTGAAGACTACGATAAATACCTAACTCTTCAATACCCAGACTCAGAAGATCTACAAGTATTAAGATGATCCAAGAAAACATTATCTCACCAAAAGAAGTAAATAAGGCATGTGGGACCAGTCCTGGAGAAACAGAGATATGTGACTGTTCAGACAGAATTCCAAATAAATATATTGAAGAAACTCAGAGAAATTCAAGAGAGCAAAGAGAAGGAATTTAGAATTCTATCGGATAAATCTAACAAAGAGATTGAAATAATTAAAAAGAATAAGTAGAAATCCTGGAGTGAAAAATGCAATTGACGTACTGAAGAATGCATCAGAGTCTTTTAATGCAGAATTGATCAAGCAGAATAAAGAATTAGTGAGGCTGAAGATAGGCTAGTTGAAAACACATAGAAGAGACAAAAGAAAAAACAATAAAGAACAATGAAGCATACTTATGGAATCTAGAAAATAGCTTCAAAAGCAAAAGCTGAGAGTTATTGGTCTTAAAGAGGAGGTAAAGAAAGAGATAGGGATAGAAAGTTTAGTCAAAGGGATAATAACAGAACTTACAAAACCTAGAAACATATCAATATCCAAGTACGAGGAAATTATAGAACACCAAGCAGATTTAACGCAAAGAAGACTACCTCAACGCATTTAATAATCAAACTCCCAAAGGTCAGAGATGAAGAAAGGATCCTAAAAGCAGAGAAAAGAAATAAATAACATACAATGAAGCTCTAGTACATCTGACAGGAGACTTTTCAGTGTCAAACCTTATAGGCTAGAAGAGAGTAGCATGACATATTTAAAGTGCTGAAGAGAACAAACTCTTAACCTAGAATAGTAAATCCCGCAAAATTACCCTTCAAACATGAAGGAGAAATAAAGACTTTCCCAGAAAAAGAAAAGTCAAGTGATTTCATCAATACCAGATCTGTCCTACAAGAAATGCTAAAGGGAGTACTTCATTCAGAAAGAAAAGGATGTTAATGAGCAAGAAGAAATCATCTAAAATACAAAACTCACTGGTGATAGTCAGTACACAGAAAAACACAGATTATTATAAGACTGTAACTGTGAGGTGTAAACTACTTTTATCTTAAGTAGAAAGATAAACAGTGAACCAATCAAAAATAATAACTACAACATTTTAAGACCTAGACAGTACAGTAAGATATAAATAGCAACAACAAAAAGTTAAAAAGCAGGGGGATGAAGTTAAGACATAGTTATTAATTTTCTTTTGGCTTGTTTGTTTATGCAAACAGTGTTAAGTTGTTATCAGTTTAAAATAATGGGTTATAAGATAGTATTTGCAAGCCTCATGACAACTTCAAATTGAAAAACATACAGTAAATACACAAAAAAGAAAAAGCAAGAAATGAAATCATATCACCAGAGAAAATCATCTTCACTAAAAGGAAGACAAGAAAGAAAGAAGGGAGAGAAGACCACAAAACAACCTGAAAACAAATAACAAAATAGCAGGAATAAGTCCTTACTTATCAATAATAACACTGAATGTAAATGGATTAAACTCTCCAATCAAAAGACATAGAGTAACTGAATGGATTAAAAATAAATAAATAAAACTAGGCCCATTAATCTGTTGCCTACAAGAAATGCATTTCACCTACAAACACACACATAGAATGCAAATAAAGGGCTGGAAAAAAATATATTTCATGCCAATGAAAACCATATAAGAGCAAAAGTAGCTATACTTACATTAGACAAAATATATTTCAAGACAAAAACTGTAAGAGACAAAGAAGGTCACTATATAATGATAAAGGGGTGAAATCAGCAAGAGAATACAACAATTTGAAATATGTATGCACCCAACACTGGAGCACCTAGAAATATAAAGCAAATATTATCAGAGCTAAAGAGAGAGATAGACTCCAATACAATAGTAACTGGAGATTTCACCACCCCACTTTCAGCATTGAACAGATCTTCCAGAGAGAAAATCAACAAAGAAACACTGGGCCATGGCCCAAAGAAACATTGTACTATATACCAAATGAATCTAGTAGATATGTATAGAACATTTCATCCAATGGCTACAGAATACACATTATTTTCCTTAGTACATGGATTATTCTCAGGGATAGAGTACATGTTAGGTCACTATATGTTAGGTCACAAAACAAGTCTTAAAATATTCAAAATAATTGAAATAATATCAAGCATCCTCTTTGACCATAACAGAATCATACTAGAACTCAATAAAAAGAGCAATTTTGGAAACTATACAAATACATGGTTAGTATTTGTATGTATATTAGTCCATTTTCATGCTGCTGATAAGACAGACCCAAGACTGGTCAATTTACAAAAGAAAGAAATTTAATGGGCCAGGCACAGTGGCTCACACCTATAATCCCAGAACTTTGGGAGGCTGAGGTGGGCGGATCACAAGGTCAGGAGATCGAGACCATCCTGGTCAACATAGTGAAACTCTACTAAAAATACAAAATTAGTTGGGCGTGGCAGTGTGTGCCTGTAATCCCAGCTACTCAGGAGGCTGAGGCAGGAGAATCTCTTGAACCTAGGAGGCAGAGGTTGCAGTGAGCTGAGATCATACCACTGCACTCCAGCCTGGCAACAGAGCTAGACTCCGTCTCAAAAAAAAAAAAAAAAAAGTTCCACATGGCTAGGGAGGCCTTGCAATCATGGCAGAGGGCAAGGAGGAGCAAGTCATGTCTTGCATGGATGGCAGCAGGCAAAAAGAGATAAGTTGTGTACAGAAACTCCCCCTTATAAAACCATCAGATCTCATGAGACTTATTCACTATCATGAGAACAGCATGGGAAAGACCTGCCCAATGATTCAGTTACCTCCCATGGGGTCCCTTTCAAAACACATGGGAATTCAAGATGAGATTTGGGTGGGGGCACAACCAAACCATATCATTCCACCCCGGCCCCTCCCAAATCTCATATCAGTCCCCCAAAGTCTTAACTCATTTCAGCATTAACTCAAAAGTCCATAGTCTAAAGCCTCATCTGAGACAAGACAAGGTCTTCCACCTATGAGCCTGTAAAATCAAAACAAGTGAGTTACTTCCTAGATACAGTGGGGTACAGGCATTGGGTAAACACACCCATTCCAAATGGAAGAAATTGACCAACACAAATGGGCTCCAGGCCCCACGCAAGTCTGAAATCCAGCGGGGCAGTCTAATCTTAAAGTTTCAACATGATCTTCTTTGAATCCTTGTCTCTCATCCAGGTCATGCTGATGCAAGAGGTGGGTTCCCATGTTCTTGGGCAGCTCTGCTCCTGTGGCTCTGCAGGGTACAGCCTCCCTCCCAGCTGCTTTCACGAACTGGTCTTGAGTGTCTGTGGGTTTTCCAGGCACATGGTGCAAGCTGTCAGTGGATCTACCATTCTAGAGTCTAGAGGACGGTGGCCCTCTTCTCACAGTTTCACTAGGTGGTGCCCAGGTAGGGACTCTGTGTGGGAGCCCTGAGCCCACATTTCCCTTCTGCACTGCCCTAGCAGAGGTTCTCCATGAGGGCCTCACCCCTTCAGCAAACTTCTTCCTGGGCATCCAGGTGTTTCCATACATCCTCTGAAACCTAGGTGGAGGTTCCCAAACCTCAATTCTTGAGTTCTGTGCATGCATAGACTCAAAACTATGTGGAAGCTGCCAAGGCTTGGGGCTTACACCCTCTGAAGCCACGGCCCAATCTCTATGTTGGCACCTTTCAGCCATGGCTGAAGTGCCTGGGATGCAGGGCACCAAGTCCATAGACCACACACAGCATGGGACCCTGGGCTTGGCCCACAGAACCATTTCTTCCTCCTAGGCCTCCAGGCCTGTGAAGGAAGAGGCTGCTGCAAAGGTCTCTGAGATGCCCTGGAGACATTTTCCCCATTGTCTTGGGGATTAACATTGGGCTTCTTGTTATTTATGCAAATTTCTACAGGCATCTTTAATTTATCCTTAGAAAATCAGTTTTTCTTTTCTACTGCATTGTCAGGCTGCAAATTTTCTGAACTTTTATGCTCTGTTTCCCTTTTAAAACTGAATGCCTTTGACAGTGCCCAAGTCACCTGTTGAATGCTTTGCTGCTTAGAAATTTCTTCTACCAAATACCTTAAATCATCTCTCTCAAGTTCAAAGTTCCAGAAATCTCTAGGGCAGGGGCAAAATGCCACCAGTCTCTTTGCTAAAATATAACAAGAGTCACCTTTGCTCCAGTTCCCAACAAGTTTCTCATCTCCATCTAAGACCACCTCAGCCTAGATTTCATTGTTCATATCATTATCTGAATTTTGGACAAAGCCATTCAACAAGTCTCTAAGGAGTTCCAAACTTTCCCACATTTTCCTGTTTTACTCTGAGCCCTCCAAACTTTTCCAACCTCTGCCTGTAACCCAGTTCCAAAGTTGCTTCCACATTTTTGGGTATCATTTCAGCAGCACCTTACTCTACTGGTACCAATTTACTGTGTTCATTTGTTTTCATGCTGCTGATAAAGACATACCCAAGACTGGTCAATTTACAAAAGAAAGAGATTTATTGGACTTACAGTTCCATATGGTTTGGGAGGCTTCACAATCATCATGGAAGGCAAGGAGGAGCAAGTCCCATCTTACATGGATGGCAGCAGGCAAAGAGAGAAAGCTTGTGCAGGGAACTTCCCCCTTATAAAACCACCGGATCTCATGAGACTTATTCACTATCACGAGAACAGCACAAGATAGACCTGCCCCCATGATTCAATTACTTCCTTCGGGGTCCCTCCGACAACATGTAGGAATTCAAGACGAGATTTGGGTGGGGACACAGCCAAACAAGATCAACGTGGAAATTAAACAATATGCTTCTGAATGACCAGTGGGTCAATGAAGGAATTACAAAGGAAATTTAAAAATTTCTTGTAACACATGCTAATGGAAACACAACATACCAAAACCTATGGGACACAGCAAAAGCAGTACTAAGAGGAAAGTTTATAGCTATAAATGCCCACACTAAAAAAAGAAAAACATCAAATAAACCACCTAACAATGCATCTTAAAGAACTAGAAAATCAAGAGCAAACCAAATCCAAAATTAACAGAAGAAATAAAAAAGATCAGAGCAAAAATAAATAAAATTACAAGGAAGAGAACAATACAAAAGATCAATGAAACAAAAAGTTGGGTTTTTTTAAGTTAAACAAAATGGACAAGGCTTTAGCCAGATTAGCTCAGAAAAAAAGAGAGAAGATACGAATAAATAAATTCAGAGATGAAAAAGGAGACAAAACAACTGATTCTGCAGATATCCAAAGGGTCATAAGTCACTACTGTGAACAACTATAAGCCAATAAATTGGAAAATCTAGAAGAAATGGACAAATTTCTAGACACATACAACCCACCAAGATTAAACCATGAAGAAATCCAAAACATTAACAGATCAGTAACAATTAATGAGATGGAAGCCATAATCAAAAGTCTTTCAGTAAAGAAAAGCTCGGGACCTGATGACTTCACTGCTGAATTCTACCAAACATTTAAGGAAGAACTAATGCCAATCTTGCTCAAACTATTCTGAAAAATCAAGGAGAATTGACTACTTCCAAACTCATTCTACAAGGCTATTATCGTCCCTGATACCAAAACCAAAGATACATCAAGAAAAGAAAAGTACGGGTCCATGTCTCTGATGAATACTGATGCACAAATCTTCAACTACATACAAATTTAACAATACATTAAAAAGACGATTCATCATGACCAAATGGGATTTATCCCAGGGATGCAATAATGGTTCCAAATATGCAAATTAATCAATGTGATACATTATATCAACAGTAAGAAGTACCAAAACCATACAATCATTTCCATCGATGCTAAAGACCCATTTGACAAAATTCAGCATCCCTTCATGAAAGAAAACCCTCAAAAAACTGGGTAAAGAAAGAACATATGTCGACCTAATAAAAGCCATACACAAAAGATCCATAGCAGATGTCATACTAACTGGGGGGTAGCAGGGGGTACTGAAAGCCTTTCCTCTAATATCTGGAACACGACAAGGATGCCCACTATCACCACTGTTATTCAACATAATATTGGAAGTCCTAGATCGAGCAGCTAGACAAGAGAAAAAGAAAAGGGCATCCAAATTGGAAAGGAAGAAATCAAATTATCCTTGTTTGCAGATTATATGAGCTTATATTTGGAAAAACCTACAGGCTCCACCAAAAAACTATTAGAAATTATAATCAAATTCAGTAAAGTTGCAGGATACAATATCAACATACAAATATCAATAGCATTTTTATATGCCAACAGTGAACAAATTGAAAAAGAAATTTTAAAAAGTAATCTCATTTACTATAGCCGCAAATAAAATTAAATGCCTAGGAATTCACTTAATCAAAGAAGTGAAAGATCTTTATAATAAAAACTATAAAACACTGATGAAAAAAATTGAAGAGGACACCACAAATTGGAATGATATTTCACGTTCATGGATTGGAAGAATCAATATTATTAAAATATCCATACTACCCAAAGCAATCTATAGATTCAATGCAATCCCTATCGAAATACCAATGACATTCTTCACAGAAATAGAAAAAAAAAAAAATCCTAAAATTTATATGGAACCACAAAAGACCCAGAATAGCCAAAACTGTCCTAAACAAAAAGAACAAAACTGGAGGAAGCACAATATCTGGCATCAAATTATACTTCACAACTATAGTAACCAAAACATCATGGTACTAGAATAAAAACAGACACACAGACCAATGGGATAGAATAGAGAACCCAGAAACAAATCTACACACCTACAGTGAGCTCACGTTTGACAGAGGTACCAAGAAGATACACTAGGGAAAAGACAGTCTCTTTAATAAATGATGCTGGGAAAACTGGACATTCATATGCAGAAGAAAGAAACTAGACCCCTATCTCTCAACATATACGAAAATCAAACCCAAATGGATTAAAGACTTAAAGACCTCAAACTATGAAACTACTATAAGAAAACATTGGGGAAATTTCCAGGACATTGGACTGCACTAAGATTTCTTGAGTAATACCCTACAAGCACAGGCAACCAAAGCAAAAATGCATAAATGGGATCACATCAAGTTAAAAAGCTTTTGTATAGCAAAGGAAACAACCCAAAAAAGAAAGAGGCAACCCACAGAATGGGAAAAATTATTTGCAAACTACCTATCTAACAGGGGATTGATAACCAGCATATATAAGGAGCTCAATGAACTCTATCGAAAAAAAAAAAAAAAAAAAAAAAAAACTGGCCAGGCACGTTGGCTTACACCTGCAATCCCAGCATTTTGGGAGGCAAAAACGGTTGGATCATCTGAGGTCAGAAGTGGGAGACCAGCCTGGCCAACATGGTGAAACCCCATCTCTACTAAAAGTACAAAAATTAGCTGGGAATGGTGGCACATGTCTATAATCCCAGCTACTTGGGAGACTGAGGCAGGAGAATCACTTGAACCCAGGAGGTGGAGGTAGCAGTGAGCCAAGATTGCACCATTGCACTCCAGCCGGGGTGAGACAGAGAAAGTCTGTCTCAAAACAAAACAAAAAAAAAAAGTAAAAAAAAAAAAAAATCTAATAATCCAATTTTAAATGGGCAAAAGATTTGAAAAGACATTTCTCAAAAGAAGAAATACAAATGGCAAACGGACCTATGAAAGATGCTCAATGTCATGATCATCAGAGGAATGCAAATCAAAACTACAATGAGATGTCATCTCACCCCAGTTAAAATGGCTTAAAAGACAGGCAATAGGCCAGGCGCAGTGGCTCAAGCCTGTAATCCCAGCACTTTAGGAGGCCGAGACGGGTGGATCACGAGGTCACAAGATCAAGACCATTCTGGCTAACACGGTGAAACCCCGTCTCTACTAAAAAATACAAAAAACTAGCCAGGCGAGGTGGTGGACACCATGTACTCCCAGCTACTCCGGAGGCTGAGACAGGAGAATGGTGTGAACCCGGGAGGCGGAGCTGCAGTGAGCTGAGATCCGGCCACTGCGCTCCAGCCTGGGCGACAGAGCGAGACTCCGTCTCAAAAAAAAAAAAAAAAAAAAAAAAAAAAAAAAAAAAAAAAAAGACAGGCAATAACAAATGCTGGCTAGGATGTGGAGAAAAGGGACCTTTGGTACACTGTTGGTGGAATGTAAATTAGTGCAGCCACTACGGAGAACAGTTCGCGGTTCCTCATAAAATGAAAAATAGAGTTACCATATGATTCAGCAATCCCACCACTGAGTATATACCCAAAAGAAAACAGATGAGTGTGTCGAAGGGATATCTACACTCCCATGTTTGTTGCAGCTCTGTTAACAATAGTCAAGATTTGGAAGCACTGAAGTGTCCATCAACAAATAATGGATAAAGAAAATGTGGTTCTCATACACAATGGAGTACTATTCAGCCATAAAAAAGAATAAGACCCCTGGGCAACAACATGGATGGAACTGGAATTCATTGTGTTAAGTGATGTTACGTAAGCCAGGCACAGAAATACAAACATCACATGGTCTCATTATTTGTGGGATCTAAAAATAAAGACAATTGGGCCGGGCGCGGTGGCTCAAGCCTGTAATCCCAGCACTTTGGGAGGCCGAGACGGGCGGATCACGAGGCCAGGAGATCGAGACCATCCTGGCTAACACGGTGAAACCCCGTCTCTACTAAAAAAATACAAAAAACTAGCCGGGCGAGGTGGCAGGCGCCTGTAGTCCCAGCTACTCGGGAGGCTGAGGCAGGAGAATGGCGTGAACCCGGGAGGCGGAGTTTGCAGTGAGCGGAGATCCGGCCACTGCACTCCAGCCCGGGCGACAGAGCGAGACTCCGTCTCAAAAAAAAAAAATAAATAAATAAAGACAATTGAACCCATTGAGATAGAGGGTAGAAGGATGGTTACCAGAGGTTGGGAAGGTTAGTGGGGTATAGGAGGGAGGTGGGATCATTAATAAATACCAAAAAGTTAAAATGAATAAATAAGGCCTAGTATTTGATTGTACAACAGGGTGGCTACCATTAATATAATTTGATTGTGCATTTTCTATTAAGAATAGCAAAGACATGAACACAACCTAAACGCCCATCAATGATAGACTGGATAAAGAAAATACAGTGCATATACACCATGTAATACTATGCAGGCACAAAAAGGATGAGATCATGTCCTTTGCAGGGACATGGATGGAATTGGAAGCCATTATCCTCAGCAAACTGATGCAGGAACAGAAAAACAAACACCACAACCGAGAATTTCATATCCAGTCAAACTAAGTTTCACAAGTGAAGGAGAAATAAAATCCTTTATAGACAAGGAAATGCTAAGAGATTTTGTCACCAGCAGGCCTGCCTTACAAGTACTCCTGAAGGAAGCACTAAACATGGAAAGGAACAGCCGGTACCAGCCACTGCAAAAACATGCCAAATTGTAAAGACCATCGATACTAGGAAGAAACTGCATCAACTAATGAGCAAAATAATCAGCTAACATCATAATGACAGGATCAAATTCACACATAATGATATTAACCTTAAATGTAAATGGGCTAAATACTCCAATTAAAAGACACAGACTGGCAAATTGGATAAAGAGTCAAGACCCATCAGTGTGCTATATTCAGGAGACCCATCTCACCTGCAGAGACACACATAGGCTCAAAATAAAGGGATTGAGGAAGATCTACCAAGCAAATGGAAAACAAAATAAAAGCAGGGGTTGCAGTCCTAGTCTCTGATAAAACAGACTTTAAACCAACAAAGATCAAAAGAGACAAAGAAGGCCTTTACATAATGGTAAAAGGATCAATTCAACCAGAAGAGCTAACTATCCTAAATATATATGCACTCAATACAGGAGCACCCAGATTCACAAAGCAAGTCCTGAGAGACGTAAAAAGAGACTTAGACTCCCAAACAATAATAATGGGAGATTTTAACACCCCACTGTCAACATTAGACACATCAACAAGACAGAAAGTTGACAAGGAAATCCAGGAATTGAACTCAGCTCTGCATCAAGCGGACCTGATATACATCTAGAGAACTCTCCACCCCAAATCAACAGAATATACATTCTTCTCAGCACCACATCACAATCACACTTATTCCAAAATTTACCACATAGTTGGAAGTAAAGCACTCCTCAGAAAATGTAAAAGAACAGAAATTATAACAAACTGTCTCTCAGATAACAGGGCAATCAAACTAGAACTCAGGATCAAGAAACTCACTCAAAACCGCTGAACTACATGGAAACTGAACAGCCTGCTCCTGAATGACTACTGGGTACATAACGAAATGAAGGCAGAAATAAAGATGTTCTTTGAAACCAGTGAGAACAAAGACACAACATACCAGAATCTCTGGGACACATTTAAAGCAGTGTGCACAGGGAAATTTATAGCACTAAATGCCCACAAGAGAAAGCAGGAGAGATCTAAAATTGACACCCTAACATCACAATTAAAAGAACTGGAGAAGCAAGAGCAAACACATTCAAAAGCTAGCAGAAGGCAAGAAATAACTAAGATCAGAGCAGAACTGAAGGAGATAGAGACACAAAAAACCCTGCAAAAAAAATCAATGAATCCAGGGGCTGGTTTTTTGAAAAGACCAACAAAATTGACAGACCGCTAGCAAGACTAATAAAGAAGAAAAGAGAGGAGAATCAAATAGACGCAATAAAAAATGATAAAGCGGATATCACCACCGACCCCACAGAAATACAAACTACCATCAGAGAATACTATAAACACCTCTACGCAAATGAACTAGAAAATCTAGAAGAAATTGATAAATTCCTGGACACATACATCCTCCCAAGACTAAACCAGGAAGAAGTTGAATCTCTGAAGAGACCAATAACAGGTTCTGAAATTGAGGCAATAATTAATAGTCTACCAACCAAAAAAAGTCCAGGACCAGACGGATTCACAGCTAAATCCTACCAGTGGTACAAAGAGGAGCTGGTTCCATTACTACTGAAATTATTCCAATCAATAGAAAAAGAGAGAATCCTCCCTAACTCATTTTATGAGGCCAACATCATCCTGATACCAAAGCCTGGCAGAGACACAACAAAAAAAGGGAATTTTAGACCAATATCCCTGAAGAACATCGATGCAAAAATCCTCAATAAAATACTGGCAAACTGAATCCAGCAGCACATCAAAAGGCTTATCCACCATGATCAAGTTTGCTTCATCCCTGAGATGCAAGGCTGGTTCAACATATGCAAATCAATAAACATAATCCATCATATAAACAGAACCAAAGACAAAAACTACATGATTATCTCAATAGATGCAGAAAAGGCCTTTGACAAAATTCAACAGCCCTTCATGCTAAAACCTCTCAATAAACTAGGTATTGATGGGACGTATCTCAAAATAATAAGAGCTATTTATGACAAACCCACAGCCAATATCATACTGAATGGGCAAAAACTGGAAGCGTCCCCTTTGAAAATTGGCACAAGACAGGGATGTCCTCTCTCACCGCTCCTATTCAACACAGTGTTGGAAGTTCTGGCCAGGGCAATTAGACAAGAGAAAGAAATAAAGGGTATTCAATCAGGAAAAGAGGAAGTCAAATTGTCCCTGTTTGCAGATGACATGATTGTATATTTAGAAAACCCCATCGTCTCAGCCCAAAATCTCCTTAAGCTGATAAGCAACTTCAGCAAAGTCTCAGGATACAAAATCAGTGTGCAAAAATCACAAGCATTCCTATACACCAATAACAGAGAGCCAAATCATGAGTGAACTTCCATTCACAATTGCTTCAAATAGAATAAAACACCTAGGAATCCAACTTACCAGAGATGTGAAGAACCTCTTCAAGGAGAACTACAACCCACTGCTCAGCAAAATAAAAGAGGACACAAACAAATGGAAGAACATTCCATGCTCATGGATAGGAAGAATCAATATAGTGAAAATGGCCATACTGCCCAAGGTAATTTATAGATTCAATGCCATTCCCATCAAGCTACCAATGACTTTCTTCACAGAATTGGAAAAAACTACTTTAAAGTCCATATGGAACCAAAACAAAGCCTGTATTGCCAAGACAATCCTAAGCCAAAAGAACAAAGCTGAAGGCCTCATGCCACCTGACTTGAGACTATACTACAAAGCTACAGTAACCAAAACATCATGCTACTGGTATCAAAACAGATATATAGACCAATAGAACAGAATAGAGCCCTCAAAAATAATACCACACATCTACAACCATCTTATCTTTGACAAACCTGACAAAAACAAGAAATGGGGAAAGGATTCCCTATTTAATAAATGGTGCTGGGAAAACTGGCTAGCCATATGTAGAAAGCTGAAACTGGATCCCTTCCTTACACCTCATACAAAAATCAATTCAAGATGGATTAAATACTTAAATGTTAGATCTAAAACCATAAAAACCATAGAAGAAAACCTGGGCAATACCATTCAGGCCATAGGCATGGGCAAGGACTTCATGACTAAAACAACAAAAGCAATGGCAACAAAAGCCAAAATTGACAAATGGGATCTAATTAAACTAAACAGCTTCTGCACAGCAAAAGAAAGTATCATCAGAGTGAACAGGCAACCTATAGAATGGGAGAAAATTTTTACAATCTACCCATCTGACAAAGGGCTAATATCCAGAATCTACGAAGAACTTAAATTTACAAGAAAAAATCAAACAACCCCATCAAAAAGTGGAGCGAAGGATATGAACAGACAGTTCTCAAAAGAAGACATTTATGCAGCCAACAGACACATGAAAAAATGCTCATCATCACTCACCATCAGAGAAATGCAAAACAAAACCACAATGAGATATCATCTCACACCAGTTAGAATGGCAATCATTAAAAAGTCAGGAAACAACAGGTGCTGGAGAGGATGTGGAGAAATAGGAATGCTTTTACACTCTTGGTGGGACTGTAAACTAGTTCAACCTTTGTGGAAGACAGTGTGGCAATTCCTCAAGGATCTAGAACTAGAAATACCATTTGACCCAGCCATCCCATTACTGGGCATATACCCAAAGGATTATAAATCATGCTGTTATAAAGATACATGCACACATATGTTTATTGTAGCACTATTCATGATAGCAAAAACTTGGAACCAACCCAAATGTTCATCAGCCATAGACTGGATGAAGAAAATATGGCACATATACACTGTGGAATACTATGCAGCCATAAAAAAGGATGAGTTCATGTCCTTTACAGGGGCATGGATGAAGTTGGAAACCATCATTCTGAGCAAACTATTGCAAGGACAGAAAACTAAACACCACATGTTCTCACTCATAGGTGGGAACGGAACAATGAGAACACATGGACACAGGGTGGGGAACATCACACACTGGGGCCTGCTGGGGGGTTGGGGGAGGGAGGAGGGATAGCATTAGGAAATATACCTAATATAAATGACAAGTTAATAGGTGCAGCACACCAACATGGCACATGCATACATATGTAACAAACCTGCACATTGTGCACATGTACCCTAGAACTTAAAGTAAAATAATATAAATAAATAATAATTTTTTAAAAAAAGAGTTAGTTGGCCAGGCACAGTGTCTCAGGCCTGTAATCCCAGCACTTTGGGAGGCCAAGGCAGTTGTATCACTTGAGGTCAGGAGTTCGAGACCAGCCTGGCCAACCTGGAGAAACCATGTCTCTACTAAAAATACCAAAATTAGCCAGGCATGGTGGCATGCACCTGTTATCCCAGCTGCTTGGGAGGCTGAGGCAAGAGAATCACTTGAACCCGGGAGGTCGAGGTTGCAGTGAGCTGAGATCGCACCACTATACTACAGCCTGAACAACAGAGTGAGACTCTGTCTTTAAAAAAAAAAAAAAAGAGTTAATTGATCCAAAATATATCAGAATTAATAACATATATGCACCAAACAACCCCAAATTCACAAGCAAAAGTAACAGAATTGAAGGAGAAAATAGTCAATTCAACAGTAGTTGGAGATTAATTAACACACTTTCAATGGTGGATAGAATAGCTAGACAGAATGTCTTCAAAAAAATGGAAGTCTTGAACAAGGTATAATCCAGTTTCCAGAGACCTAAAGAACCTCCATTTATTGATAAGAGAATATACATTCTTCTCAAGCACACGAGTAACATTTGCCAAGAGAAAACCTATGTTACACCATAAAGCGAGCCTTAATAAAGTGTAAAAGACTGCAATGATACAAATTATTCTACGTGACCACAGTGAAATGAAATTAGAAATTAATAACATGAAAATTTGGAAATTTCACAAGTATATGAAAGTTGAGCACAGTTGTAAATAATAAAGCTCAAAAAGTAAATTACAAAAGAAATTAGAAAATGCCTTGAGATAAATGAAAATAAAAACACAGTATACCAGATCTTATGAGATGCAGTAAAAATAGTGCCTAGAGGGAAATGTATAATTAATGCCTATTAAAAAAAAAAATAGATCTCAAATCAAAACCAAAACTTTAAAGAGAAAGAGAAAAAAAAAAGCAAATCCAAAGCAATCAGAAGGAAAGAAATAATATTACAGAGAAAATAAAGGAAATAGAAAATAGAAAAACCATAGAGAAAATCTGTAAAACCAAATGTTGGTTCTTTGAAAAAACCAACACAACTTTAGCTAATCTTACCAGGCAAAAAAAAATAGACTCAGCTGGGTGCAGTGCTCATGTCTGAAATCCGAGCACTTTGGAAGGCTGAGGCTGGTGGATCACCTGAGGTCAGAAGTTCAAGACCAGCCTGGCCAACATGGTGAAACCTCGTCTCTACTAAAAATGCAAAAATTAGCTGGGTGTGATGGCATGCACCTATAATCCTAGCTACCTGGGAGGCTGAGCCAGAAGAATCACTTGAACCCAGGAGGCAAGGTTGCAGTGAACCAAGATTGCACCACTGCACTCCAGCCTGGGTGACACAGCAAGACTCAGGAAGGAAGGAAGGAAGGAAGGAAGGAAGGAAGGAAGGAAGGAAGGAAGGAAGGAAGGAAGGAAGGAAGGAAGGAAGGAAGGAAGGAAGGAAGGAAGGAAGGAGGGAGGGAGGGAGGGAGGGAGGGAGGGAGGGAGGGAGGGAGGGAGGGAGGGAGGGAGGGAGGGAGGGAGGGAGGGAAAAGAAAGAAAAGAAAAGAAAAGAAAAGAAAAAAAGAAAAAAAAAAGAAAAGAAAAGAAAAGAGAAAAGAAAAGAAAAGGAAAAACAGACTAAAATTAGTGACATCAGAAATGAAAAATGGGACATGATTAATAACCTTACAAAACAAAAAAGATTATAAGGTGTTTTTGAGTGAATGTTCCCCCTCACTGTCTCTAAATCCACATGATGAAGCCCTAGCTCTCAATGTGATAATACTTAAAGAAGGGGTTAGAGTAAGGTAAATAGGGTTAGGTTAGCTTGGGCCCTCATCCTGGAATTAGTGGACTTAGAAAAAGAGGGAGAGATGAGATCATGGCAGACAGGAGGCAGGACTAGATTGAAGCTCCCACTTGGACTGACAGAACAGCCTGTGGAGGCTTGCACTGTTAACTTTTGCTCCAGTATGACTGCAGAAATATATTTGGAAAGCCAAGAGAACCCATATATCTTCTGAAGGAAGTGGGTTGTTCCTGCAAGACTCCAGAGACACCCCAAATACTGTGAGTGCCCAAACTGTGGAAGTGGGAAAGGAAGATTGTTCGTCCATGAACACTCATCCCCACAGGGGAACCTGAAGGTCTAGATTATGGGAGAAGATTCTGACCTTACCTGGAGCTGAGTCAATTTAGAGAGCTGAGCAAAATACAGGGGTAGAGGAAGTAGCAGGAAAATCTCTGTGGGCTTGTTGGGTCTCTTAGCAAGCCGTTTCTGCCTCACTTCACAGGGGTCCTTGAGGAGAGCTACCAGAGTCACTGGGAAAAGGCCACAGGGAGAAGAAAAGTTCCAGTTGAACTTTGTAACAATTTGAACCAATTGAGAAGCCTCCTGGCCAGAACCTGGGGGAGGGTGTGAATCTGGTGTGCAGACTCCACAGGTGGGAGAGGAAGGAAAGCCCTAGTTATTTTCACAGCTGGGAGGTGGGTAGCCTGGGGCAAGTTCTCAGTCCTGCTGGCCCACTGACTGGAAACTGACTTGTTGCTGTTGGGGATGGGGGCATGGTGAAAGTGAGATCAGCCCTTTGAGTTGGGTGGCAGCTGGGTGAGGCCTGTGACCGACAGCTTTCCCGCACTTCGCTGACAACCTGCATGACACAGCAGAGGCAGCCATAATCCTCCTGGGAGCAAAACTCCATTGACCTAGGAACCTCACCCCCACCCCCCACAGGAGCCGCAGCAAGACTCACCCAAGTAGAGTCTGAGCTCAGACACACCTAGTCTTGCCCCCACCTAATGCTCCTTACCTACCCACACTGGTAACTGAAGACAAAGGACAAAAACTCTTGGGAGTTCTAAGGCCTCTCCCACCACCTGTTCCTCCACATACTACCACAGCTGATGCTCTCTTGAAAGCACCACCTCCCAGCAGGAGGCCAACCAACACAAAAATAGTGCAATAATCAACCGAAGCTAAGGACCCTCACAGGGTCCATTTGATACCCCTGCCACCTCCACCAGAGCAGATGCCAGTATCCATGGCTGAGAAACCCACAGATTGTTCACATCATAGGACTCTGTGCAGACAACCCCCACTACTAGCCCAGAGCCTGGTAGACTTGCTGGATGGCTAGAAGAGATAACAATCACTATAGCTCAGCTCTCAGGAAGCCACATCCCTAGGAAAAGGGCGACAGTACTACAAGAAACCACCCCATGGGACAAAAGGAACTGAACAACAGTCTTGAGCCTGAGATGTTCCTGCTGACAGAAGCTACCCAAATGAGAAGGAACCTGAAAACCAACTCTTGTAATATAAAAAAGTTTTTTTAACACCCCCAAAAATCATACTAACTCTCCAGCAATGGATCCAAACCAAGAAAAAAATCCCTGATCTACCTGAAAAAGAATTCAGAAGGTTAGTTATTAAGCTAATCAGGGAGGCACCAGAGAAAGGTGAAGCCCAATGTAAGGAAATCCAAAAAATGATATGAGTGAAGGGAGAAATATTCAATGAAAAAGATAGCATAAATTAAAAACAATAAAAACTTCAGGAAACAATGGACACACTTATGCAAATGCAAAATGCTCTGGAAAGTCTCAGCAGTAGAATCGAACAAGCAGAATAAAGAACTTCAGAGCTTAAAGACAAGATTTTCGAATTAACCCAACCCAGCAAAGACAAAGAAAAAAGAATAAGAAAATATGAACAAAGCCTCCAAGAAGTCTGGGATTGGCTGGGTGAGGTGGCTCACGCCTGTAATCCCCGCACTTTGGGAGGCCGAGGTGGGAGGATCACGAGGTCAGAAGATCGAGACCATCCTGGCCAACATGGTGAAACCCCATCTCTATTAAAAATACAAAAAAAGTAGCCGGCGTGGTGGTGGGCACCTGTAGTCCCAGCTATTCGGGAGGCTGAGGCAGGAGAATGGCTTGAACCCAGGAGGCAGAGCTTGCAGTGAGTAGAGATTGGGCCACTGCACTCCAGCCTGGGCGACAGAGCAAGACTCCGTCTCAAAAAAAAAAAAAAAAAAAAAAAAAAGAAGTCTGGGATTATGTTAAACAACCAAATCTAAGAATAATCAGTGTTCCTGAGGAAGAAGAGAAATCTAAAAGTTTGGAAAGTATATTTGGGGGAAAAATCAAGGAAAAATATTCTGGTCTTGCTAGAGAACTAGACATCTAAATACAAGAAGCTCAAAGAACATCTGGGAAACTCGTCACAAAAAAGATCATTGCCTAGGCACATTGTCATCAAGTTATCTTAAGTTAAGATGAAGGAAAAAATATTAAAAACTGTGAGGAAAAAACATCAGGTAACCTATAAAGGAAAACCTGTCAGATTAATAGCATATTTCTCAGAGAAACTCTATAAGCTAGAAGGGATTGGGGCCCTATCTTCAGCCTTCACAAACAAACAATTATCAGCGAAGAATTCTGTACCCAGTGAAACTAAGCCTTGTAAATTAAGGAAAAATACATTCTTTTTCAGACAAACAAATGGTGAGAGAATTCACTACTACCAAGCCAGCACTACAAGAACTGCTAAAAAGAGCTCTAAATTTTGAAACAAATCCTGGCAACACATCAAAACAGAACCTCTTTAAAGCATAAATCTCACAAGATCTACAAGACAAAAATACAATTAAAAAAACCCCAAGGTATACAGGAAACAAATAGCATGATGAATGGAATGATACCTCACATCTCAGTAAAACATTCAATGTAAATACCCTAAATGCTCCACTGAAAAGATACAGAATTGCAGAATGGATAAGAATTCACCAACCAACTATCTGCTGCCTTCAAGAGACACACCAAACACAAAAGGGCTCACAGAAACTTAAGGAAAGGAATGGAAAAAGACATTGCATGCAAATGGACACCAAAAGTAAGCAGGGGTAGCTATTCTTATATCAGAGAAAACAAATATTAAAGCAACAGCAGTTGAAAAAATAAAGAGAGTCATTATATAGTGATAAAAGGTCTTGTCCAATGGGAAAATATCACAATCCTAAATATATATGCACCTAAAACTGGAGTTCCCAAATTTGTAAAACAATTATCAATAGACATAAGAAATAACGTAGACAGAAACACAATAATAGTGGGGGCCTTTAATACTCCACTAATAACACTAGACAGGTCATTAAGACAGAAAGTCAACAAAAAACAATAAATTTAAACAGTACCCTGGAACAAATGGACTTAACAGATATACACAGAACATTCTACCTGACAACCACAGAATATACTTTCTATTCAACAGTAAATGGAACTTTCTCCAAAAGACCATATGATAGGCCACAAAACGAGACTCAATAAATGTAAGAAAATTGAAATTATATCAAGTACTCTCTCAGACCACAGTGGAATACAACTGGAAATCAACTCCAAAAGGAACCTTCAAAACTATGCAAATACATGGAAATTAACCTGCTCCTGAATGATCATTGGGTCAAAAATGAAATCAAGATGAAAATTTAAAAATTATTCTAACTGAATGACAATAGCAACAAAACCTATCAAAACCTCTGGAATACAGCAAAGGCAGTGCTAACAGGAAAGTTCGTAGCCCTAAATGCCTACATCAAATGCATATTGGGTGGGCTGCTAGAATACTACTGGTTAAATTATGTAGCACAGCAGCCCTCCCAGGCTTAAGTACTAGCCAAGGGGATTCTGAGGCAGGAATGTGGTCCTCATGGTTCCACTCACAGCACCAGGCTTGCCATTGCTGGTAGATATTTGGTTGGGACTTGGTTTGCTGTGATTTGGGATATATACTTGTTTCAGAAACTTATTCTCAGTTTCTGCTGCTTTTAACCATTTCTGTTGCACATATCTGTCAGTAGTTCTCCACAAGAAATAACATTCAGTGATACTAGTCAATGATTTCCAAGGGAAAAAGTTTTGGCACATGTTGTTGAAGTGTGCCATATTTTTTCCAGTGCCTTTTCAAATAAGCTAGATTAAGAGGCTGACCATTCTTCCATTTTATCTCTGCATAAAACAGCTTCTTCAAGTGGTACTGAGACACTAATTGCACTGCTCAAATCATAGCTGTGTCTATACAATGTATCGATAGCATGAAAGAATATGTAATATGCCTACATCAAAAAGGCTAGAAGAGCACAAACAGATAATCTAAAGTCACACCTCAAGGAACTAGAGAAGCAAGAACAAACTAAACCCAAACCCAGCAGAAGAAAGGAAATCACCAAGATCAGAGCAGAACTAAATGAAATGGAAACAAACAAAAAAATACAAAAGATAAACAAAACAAAAAACTACTTCTTTGAAAAGATAAATAAACTTGATAGACCATTAGAAAGATTAACCAAGAAAAGAAGAGAGAAAATCCAAATAAGCACAATTAGAAACGTCTGGATGTCCTGGCAGAAGTTTGCTGCAGGGGTGGAACCCTAATGGAGAATCTCTGCTAAGACAGTGTGGAAGGGAAATGTGGACTCAGAGCCACAACACAGAGCTCCCACTGAGGCACTGCCTAGTAGAGCTGTGAGAAGAGGGCCACTGTCCTCCAGACCCCAGAATGGTAGATCCACCAACAGCTTACCCCATGTACCTGGAAAAGCCACAGACATCCAATGCCAGCCCATGAAAGCAGCTAGGAGGGAGGCTGTACCCTGCAAAGCCACAAAGGTGGGGCTGCTCAAGGCCATAGGAGCCCACCTCTTGTATCAGCATGACTTGGATGTGAGACATGAAGTCAAAGGAGATCATTTTGTAACTTTAAGGTTTAATGATTGCCCTATTGGGTTTTGGACTTGGGTGGGGCCTTTAACCCTTGTGTTTTGGCCAATTTTTCTCCCATTGGAATGAGTGTATTTGCCCAATGCCTGTACCCCCCAGTGTAACTAGAAAGTAACTAACTTGCTTTTGATTTTACAGGCTCATAGGCAAAAGGGACTTGCCTTGTCTCAGATAAAACTTTGAACTTAGACTTTTGAGTTAATGCTGGAATGAATTAAGACTTTGGAGGACTGTTGGGAAGGCATGACTGTGTTTTGAAATGCGAGACCATGGGATTTGGAAGGGGCCAGGGCATAATTCTGTGGTTTGGCTGTGTCCCCACCCAAATCTCATTTTGAATTGTAGTTACCATAATCCCCATGTGTCATGGGAGGGACCCAGTTGGAGGTAATTGAATCATGGGGTGGTTGCCTCCATGCTGTTCTCATGATAGTGAGTGAGTTCTCATGGATCTGATGGTTTTATATGGGGCTTTTCCCACCTTTGCTCTGCACTTCTCCTTGCTGCTGCCATGTGAAGAAAGACATGTTTGTTTCCCTTTCCATCATGATTGCAAGTTTCCTTAGGCCTCCCCAGCCCTGGAGAACTGTGAATCAATTAAACCTCTTTCCTTTATAAATTGCCCAGTCTCAAGTATGCCTTTATTAGCAGTGTGAGAACAGAATAGTACAACGGTGTTAGAATGAAACTCCTTAATTGAGACAGCCAGGTCCATTCATATGTAGATTAATTAGGTCTAAATAAAATTCACCCAGTCTGGCTAACACAGTGAAACCCCACCTCTAGCAAAAAATACAAAAATTAGCCAGGTGTGGCTATAGTCTTAGCTCCTTGAGAGGCTGAGACATGAGAATTGCTTGAGCCTAAGAGGTGGAGGTTGCAGTGGGCCAAGATTGCACTACTGCACTCCAGCCTGGGTGACAGAGCAAGACCCTGTCATAAATAAATAAATAAATAAATAAATAAATAAATAAATATCGCCAATTTACACTTAAAAAAGGATTTTATACCATAACCAAATGAGATTTATCACAGGAATGCAAGGTTGGCTCAACATAAGGAAATCAATCATTAGGATATACCATATTAATAAACAGAAAAACCCATATGATCATCTCAATTAATGCAAAAAATGCATTTGACAAAATGCAACATGTTATGATTAAAAACAAAAACACACACACTTGGCAAATGAGGAGTAAAAGGGAACTTAACCTGATAAAGAGAATCTATGAAAACCCCAGAACTAATATCATATTTAAAGATCAAAGACTGACAGTTTTACTCTTAAAATCAGAAAAAAGACAATGGTTTTTCAGTCTGATATTACTTTATAATTATAAAGCCATGTGTGTTATAATTTAAAATATATTCTATAAAGTCTGGATGTGATGGCACATGCCTGTCATCCCAGCACTTTGGGAGACTGAAGTGGGAGGATTGCTTGAGGCCAGAGTTTGAGACCAGCCTGGGCAACATAGTGAGACTCTGTCTTTACAAAAAATTACAATATTAGCTGAGTGTTGTGGCATGTACCTGTAGTCCTACCTACTTAAGAGGCTGAGGCAGGAGAATTGAGAGGATCAATTGAGCTCAGGAGTTTGAGGCTGCAGTGAGCTATGACTGCACCACTACATCCAGCCTAGGTAATAGAGTGAAATCTTGTATCCAAAAAACAACAACACTTCTTAAAGGATATGCATGGTATAATCCAATTTTCATTCTTTAACACATATATATGATGTACAGAAATGAGTTTGGAAGGCTGTATACCAAGATGTTGTCAGTGGTAATTGGGATGGTGGCAGTGTTGATGATGTATATAGTTTATATTTGTTGTTTTTCTTTTTAACAACAACTTTATTGAGATGTAACTCAGATGCTGTACAGTCCACTCATATTTAAAGTATACAATCCAATGGTTTTTAGCACAATTATGCAAGCATAACCACTATCTAATTCCAGAATATTTTTATCACTCTAAAAAGAAACCTTCTATTCATTAGAAGTCACTCCCCATTTCCTTCCCTTCCAGCCCCCAACAACCACTAACCATCTTTCTGTATGAGTTTACTCGCTCTGGATACATGCTATGTAAATCGTATCATATAATATGTACTTTTTTTGTGTGTCTGGCTTCTTTCATGTATAATAATGTTTTCAAGGTCCATCCATATTGTAGCATGTATCAGTACTTTATTCCTTTTTACAGCTAAACAATATTCCATTGTATGGATACACTACATTTTGTGTATGTTTTTATCAGTTGATGGACATTTGGGTTGTTTCTACTTCTTGACTATTATTATTAATGGTGCTATGATCATTCATTTACAAGCTTTTATGTAGACATATATTTTCATTTATCCTGTATATATAGTAGGTATATGTTTAACATCTTAAGAAATTGTCAAGCAGTTTCCAAAATGATTGCATATTTTATATTTCTATCAGCAATATATGAAATGTATGTATGAAAATCCTAGTTGCTCTATATCCTCTCCAATATTCAGTTTGATTAGTCTTTTAAATTTTAACCCTTCTAATGGATGTGTCATAGTATCTCATTGTGTTTTAATTTGCATTTACCTGACGATTAATGATGTTGAGGGTCTTTTCATGGACTTATTGGCTGTTAGCATATCTTCTTTTTTAAAGTGTCTTGCCAAGACTTTTGTTCCTGTTTAAAATTGGGTTTTCTTTTTGATACCTATTTGTAGAAGTTTTTATATATTCTGAACACACATCTTCATGAATATTTTCTGTAGTCTGTGGCTTGCCATTTCATTTTCCAACTTTGAGTCAAGGTCTGCTATTAGACTCCAAACACTGGGCAGGCCGCAAGCTTTGTCTTCTGTTCTCCACCCCACTTCCTGTGAAACCATTACAAATGCAATGTCAAGATCACCAGAGTTTAGCATATGTTCTTAAGACAAAGGCCTTAGCACATTTCTCACCTCTTAGGAGGTTCCATGTTCACTTTATTTTTAACTTCTGGGAGGCTTTGCTTTCTTGGCAGTTCAGTAATGTGTTTGAAAGTTTGCTTATATTTTATATGGCAGCAGTATTACTTTGAGGGAGAGGATGATAGCTTCCCTTGCAGCTAGTACTGATCATGTGACATAGTTCTGGCCAATAAAAGAAGAGAAAGTCTGCTGGCAATGATCCTTTCCTCTTCCTTCCACTTTTCTGCTTTGAATATGGATGTGAGACCCAGAGACGAAGCACCCATCTTTAATTCATTAGGAAATAACACATTTGCTAAGCATGGCTAAATAGAAAGAAAACAGAAACCATGAACAATGACGACATCATGAGGTGTAGGACCAATCCTGGGTTGCCTAATTTCAAACTTCTTAGTGAAAAGTTATATACTCTAGTTTGTCTAAACTACTGTTGGTTGGGTTTTCTGATACTTACAGTCAGAAATTAAAGTTATTTTTGGAGATTTAATATTTATATAATCATTCATCCATCTAATCAATAAGCATGTATTAAATACATACCAAGTGCCAGACATTGTTTATAGCAGTTTCTCAGTAGGGGTGGTATTACTATTAGTTATCATTTTAAACATTTGTGAGAAAGTTTTTGTAGTGTTACAACTGGAAGCAACTAATATTTAGTGGATTGGTACTGGGAATACAATATTTCCTTTTTTATATCTTTTTTTTCTTTTTTTGAGACAGAGTTTCACTCTTGTTGCCCAAGCTGAAGTGCAATGGTGCAATCTTGGCTCACCACAACCTCCGCCTCCCAGGTTCAAGCAACTATCCTGCCTCAGCCTCTCGAGTAGCTGAGATTACAGGCATGCACCACCACGCCTGGCTAATTTTGTAGTTTTAGTAGAGATAGGGTTTCTCTATGTTGGTCAGGCTGGTCTTGAACTCCCGACCTCGGGGGATCTGCCCACCTCAGCCTCCCAAAGTGCTGGGATTACAGGCGTGAGCCACTGCGCCCGGCCAATACAATATTTCTTAAAATGCGTAAGACTGTCCCATGCAGTAAGAATTGCCCTATATCTTGCATGCTTTTCAATGTCCACCAAAGACATATATCTAACTGAAAAAGGTGTTTTTAATGATCTGAAATTAGAACTTAATTCATTTTGCAAATAAATACCAAGTAGTTCCTTCACGTGTTTAATAGATTTAAATTTTCCAGAAAATTTTTTTAAAGAAACGAGGCCTTGCTCTATTGCTCAGGCTGGAGTGCAGTGGCACGATCATAGCTCACTGCATCCTCAAACTCCTAGATTCAAGCAGTCCTCCGACCTCAACCTCAGCCTCCTGAGTAGCTAGGACTACAGGGGTAGTCCTACCATGTAACATGGTAGTAGTAACTACCATGCCCAGCTTTTTTTGTTTTTTTTTAGAGATGAGGTTCTCCCTATGTTGCCCAGGCTGGTCTTGAACTTTGGCTTCAGGAGATCCTCCTTCCTTGGCCTCCTAAAGTGCTGGGATTACAGACATGAGCCACCATGCCCAGCCTCCAGGAATATTTTGTTAGAAATATACCATAAGGTATTCAACATTTAGGAAAATCACATATTCACTAGTAATGCTGCATATGGTTTTAAAGTTTCTAGTATAACACAGCTATGTCATACTACATTTATAGCTGTCTCATTTACATTTATTCTATATATTAGTGTAAGCATCTGACTATATTATTGTCTAAAAGTCAAACTTAGATATTTACCTATTGAAATACATACTACTATATTATAAACAACTTTGCTTTTATTACTCCCTTACATAATTAGGCATTATGTTGCTTTTAAAAATTATGTTCAATTGTAAGTAATATAGTCTATTTAGTTAATGACAGAATTGTAAGCAGGTCTTACAAAATATCTATAATAAGAAGGGAGTTGCATTTGGATAGAGTTAAGAATCATTGGTTTTAATGGTGATTCCTTATTTTTAAGAAATTGTTGGCCAGGCACAGTAACTCATGCCTGTAATCCCAGCACTTTGGGAGGCCAAGGTGGGGGGATCACTTGAGCCTGAGTTCAAGACCAGCCTGGACAACATGGCAAAACTCCATCTCTACTAAAGATACAAAAAATTAGCCAGGCATGTTGGCGCACCCCTGTAGTACCCAGGAGGATGATGTGAGAGGATCAACTGAGCCTGGGAGGTTGAGGCCACAGTGAGCTGTGATCATGCCACTGCACTCCAGTCTGGGTGAGAGTGAGACCTTGTCTCAAAGAAAAAAAAATTGTTACATAGTATTTAATACTTTTCATTCAAGATGACAAGAAAATGCCTACAAGCAAAAAAAATCCCTGGTTGCTTGGAAAACCTGATTCCCACCTAGAATCCCCTGCCTATAGATTTTTAATATCTGAGTTTACACTTTATGGCTCTTTGACTCAGATTGCATTTTACTCCGGTGGGCAGCAGAAGTTCCTGCCACTCTCCCAGATCCTGGTGACTACTGGGGAGGGTTGTGAAGTCACCTCCAGCGAATCCATATGGGTCTGCAGCAATTTGATTCTTGCTTCCTCAGAGGAAAAAATTCGACTGAGGGGCATAAGGCAGAGTGAGAGACCGAGGCAAGTTTTAGAGCAAGAGTGAAAGTTTATTTGAAGTTTTAGTACAGGAATGAAAGGAAGCAAAGTATACTTGGAAGAGGGCCCAGCAGACCACTTGAGAGATCTAAGTGCCATCTGACCCTTGACTTGGGGTTTTCTACATTGGCATGGTTCTGGGGTTTGGCATTTCTTCTTCCTTGATTTTTCCCTTGAACTGGGCTGTCCATATGCGTGATGGCCTGCCAGCACTTGGGAGGGGCCACACGTGCAGTGTGTTTACTGAAGTTGTATGCATGCTCACCTGAGGCATTTTTTTCCTTACCAGTTGAGCGGTCCTAGAGGAAGGTTAAACACTGCCATTTTGCCTCTTAGTGTGCATGTTTGAGCCCATTCGCCCAACTCCTGAGATTTTATCAGAAAGCTACTGATCACCAGCTTTGGGTATTTTCTGTCCATTGGGAGGCTGCCGTTTCCTGGCACCAGCTGCGACCAATTATGTTGGAGAGGCAGTTTAACAACCACCTGAACATCACCTGATGGTCACCTGACATTCCTGGTGGGGGCCCTCTCCGGCCCTGCTCGTGTCTGCCTAGCTACCACTCTAAAAACCTAAGAACTTGGATGTATTTCTCCTAAGTTTGACACCATTCCTCTGAAGAGGAGAACACAATTAAGGAGGACTTACTGACTTACAGATGGAGAATGAGTGAAAGAAGAAATGCAACATGTCTAAGATTATGCAAAAAGCAGTGAGTGTTCAGAGGTAGGAACCAAATCTAATTTTCCAATTCCTGGAGCTAAATTAGGCTTAACTCATTAGTGTATGCTTTATATTTATTTATTTATTTTTGAGATGGAGTCTCAATCTATTGCTCAGGCTGGAGTGCAGTGCCACAATCTCGGCTCACTGCAACCTCTGCCTCCTGGGTTCAAGCAATTCTCTTGCTTCAGCCTTTTTGTATTTTGAATTTTTTTGTATTTTTAGTAGAGACGGGGTTTCACCATGTTGGCCAGGCTGATTGGAACCCCTGACCTGGGGTGATCCACATGCCTTGGCCTCCCAAAGTGCTGAGATTACAGGCATGAGCCACTGTGCCCAGACTGTTTTCTATTTTGAAAAAAAAAAAAATAAAAGACATGGGAATATCTGTGTGTGGTCAGAAAGACCTCTTTCCTCTTGAAGCTTAATAACTTAAAGAAAGTGGCTTACCACAGGCAACAAAAGGAAAAATAGATAAATGGATAAATGGGATGCCATCAAACTAAAAAGCTTCTGTATAACAAAGGAAACAATCAAAAGGGTGAAGAAACAACCTACAGAATGGGAGGAAGTATTTGCAAATCATACAAAGAGGTTAATGTCCAAAATATATAAGGAACTTGTACAACTCAATAGTAAGAAAACAAATAACCCAATTTTATTTTATTTTATTTTTATTTTTTGCTGTTCCTTGCAGAGCAGAGCTAATTTTTAGGCAGTGGGCCCAGAGTCAGCCCCAATTTTAAAATGGACAAAAAGCTCGAATAAGCACTTTTCCAAAAAAGATATACAAATGTCCAACAGGTATATGAAAAAATGCTTAATGTCACTAATCATTAGAAAAATGCAAATTAAAATCATAATGATATATCACCTTATGCCTGTTAGAATGGCTATAATAGAAAACACAAGTGTTGGTGAGGATGTGGAGAAAAGAGAACACTTGTACACTGTTGGTGGAAATGTAAATTAGTGCGGCCATTATAGAAAAGAGTATGGAGGTTCCTCAAAAAAATTAAAAATAGAACTACCATATGATCCAGCAATCCCACTTCTGGGTATATATCCAAAGGATATGAAATTAGTATCTCAGAAAGATATCTGCATGCCCATGTTTATTGCAGCATTATAAACAATAACCAAGATATAGAACCAACCTAAGTGTCCATCAATGGATGAATAAAGAAAATGTGGTATGTATACAATGGAATGCTATTCAGTCTTAAAAAAGAAGGAAATCTTGTCATGTTACAACATGGATAAACGTGGAGGACATTATGTCAAGTGAAATATGCCAGACACGGAAAGACAATCTGAAAAAGTCAAACTCACAGAAGCAGAGAGTAGAATTAGAATGGTGGTTATCAGGGGCTCATGGTTCCCAGTTGGTTGGGAAGGGTCATGACATAAGACAGGGGGATTGGAGATATAGATGCTAGTCAAGAAATACAAATTTTGAGTTAAACCTCGGAAATACATTCAGGAGATCTATTGTATGTCACAGTGACTATTGTTAATAACATATTGAATATTTGAAAATAGATAAGAGAGTTGAAGTGTTCTCAGCACAAAAAAAATAAGTGAAGTAATGCATATGTTAATTAGCTTGATTTAGCCATTCCACAATGTATGCATATATCAAAACATCATGTTGTACACCATACATATATACAATTTTTAGTCATCAATTTAAAAAAGGAAAGAAAATGTAGCTCACATTTCTCCCATTGAATCTTCTTTTTTTCTAAGTACAGTCATCCCTTGGTATCCTCAGGGGATTTGTTCCAGCACCCCCGAGGATACCAAAATCCATGGATGCTCAAGTCCCTGATATGAAGTGATGTAGTATTTGCTTATTATCTGAGCACATCCTCCTATACACTTTAAATCATCTCTACATTACTTATAATACCAACACAACATGAATGCTATGTGAAGCACTGTTATATTGTACTCTTTTAAATTGGTATTCTTTTTTATTATTGTCTTGTTATTTTTAATTTTTTTTCAAATATTTTATAACTGAGACTGGTTAAATCCATGGATGGTAAACCACAGATACAACAAAGAACCAACTATGATTTCACTTGTGTAAGTTCCTTCAAGCTTCACAAAAATCCCATTATTTCATTTATAAGTGAGGAGAATGAAGGGAAGAAAATTTCAAAGGTCACAGAATTATTAATTGACAAGGTAGTAGCTCAGTTTCCTGAAGTTCTAGCCAAGCTTCTTTGATATAGTAAAGTATTTATAAAGGAGTCAATGTTCACCTCTTATTAATATTATGAGTTTAAAATGTTTTCATTATCTAATTATACTTGGTCTCCTATGATTTCGTTACCACTCCCCACTCATGCAACATCATGCTCTCTTACTGGATACTTGATGGTTTCTTCCCTCTTATACTAGGATCTTTCCATTTGGCTCTACCAGGCAAATTTCATTTAAGCAAATTATTAGAATCAGATGAGAAATTTTAAAGGCAATGTGACACTTTTTGCCTAAGACTTGGGCAAATGTCTGAAACTCTCTATACTCCAGTTCATTTTAACTTCATAGCTGATTGCTTGCTCTTTATAAATACTCACAACAGAGTTATAATATCCCGGGTATTAACTAAGCCTGTAAAACTGCCTGTGATTTTAGGTGGAGGATTAAGGGGAAGAGACAGAGCTGATTTTACTGGGGATCCAACAGAGCTCTGATGATATGTGCTGCTTCCTGTTTTGCCTGTGAAGATTGTCCAGAGCTAAAGTAAGAAAACATGTGGAGAATATGGAGATAAAATATGAGACAAAAGGTAGAAAATAGACAAAAGGAAAATAATATGAGTATTACACATTTTGTAATTAAGAATGTAAAGGATTAGCTGGATGTAGTGGTGTGGGACTGTACCCTTAGCTACTTGGCAGGCTGAGGTGGGAGAATTATTTATAAGCCCAAGAGATGGAGACTGCAGTGAACTGTGATTATGCCACTGCACTTTAGCCTGGGCAGCAGAGTAGGACCTTGTCTCTAAATTAAATTAAAGAATGTAAAGGGGAGCCAGGCACAGTGACACACATCTGTAATCTCAGCTACTTGGGAGGCTGAGGTGGGAGGACTACTTGAGACCAGCAGTTTGAGGTCAGCCTGGGCAACATAGTGAGACCCCATCTCTACATAAAAGAAAAAGAAAGAATGTGAAGGAGAATGCTCAGGTGGTATTGCTATGAACTACACCGTTACTATATCAAACAGAGTAATTTTAGCTGTAAATGACAGAGATCTTAATCAATGGTGACTTAACCATTAGGAAAGTTCTTCCTCAATGGACAGCAATCTGGAGGTAGGTGACCCCAGTTTGCTGGGGAGCTCGTGGCATAGCAAGGGCCCACACTTTTCCCACCTGTTTAGTGGACCATCCTCTGCATGTCAACCAAGTTTCCCATTTTGATCATAAGGTGGCTGCTGGAGCTCCCAGCATAAATTTCTCACACATCAGCTCCTATCAATACCTAAGTAGGAAGGAAGTGGATATGGGTAAAGAGAGACTTTTCTTTTTCTATGCCTTTCTCTTAACTGAGAGGACAGTCTTTTTCTAAACTACTCAACAGAACAGAACTTGGTAGCATGCCCCTAGACCAATTACAAAGAGAAATGGGATTGCAATGTTGTAAACCAATCCTAATTCATGTCTGAGGATTAGACATACTACTACGAGAGAAGGTAGACTGGCCAATGGGTAGGCAAGTATCAGAGTCAGTCACACAAATACACACACACACACACACACACACACAAACACACACAGAATCAATCAACTATCAGAATTAATAAGGGATTTGGGCAAGGTTGACAGACACAAGACCATATTAAAAAACTGATTGCCTTTAGCCTCAATAACCAAATAAGAGTATTTTATAAATTACTGCCATTCATTTTTGCAACAAAAATAAAGTATCTTAAATTAACCCAGATATTTTGTTAACATTAGCCAATTGACCAAGAATACACAAGACACCTATGGAGGAAATTTTAAAACTTTTATAAAGGGCATAGATATGAATTTAGTACATGAAAAGACCATACTCTCAAACACAATATTTTAAAGATCTAATTACACTAACATAAAAATCTATTAATTAGTATATTTAAAGCAATCGATTAAAATTCCAGCTAGATTTCGTGGGGAAATTTACACTCTAGAATTTATATGCCAACTAATTTCGTAGACTAAGTTGCATTTTAAATGTAGACTCCTACTTTGTAATATTAAAACATAAACAGTAGTAATAAGGAGCAGGATGGTGTTTATATGAATAAGGAATTGAAAAGAGAAGCAGAACTTCTATTCATAGAATAATGGATTTACTATAGTGTTAGGCTTTAGGCAATTATGGGAGCTGGCAGAAGAGTCTATATAAACTTTTGCATTTGCATCTAGTGTTGACCTCAAGTGTTTATAGTTCAGACAGACTAGCAGATGGAAAGGAAAGCTAGCTGTGGCTGAGAGGATGGGCAGACTGAAACCAGTGAAGACAAACTGGAGCTGGAACTGGAACCCACAAGACAAAGCAGAACCAGTGTGTGTCTCTTGCCATTTCCAACATCAGTGCTATGAGTGATCAGTAGGAGAAGCTGGGACCTTTCGCCATGGAACTGTCCACACACTTGGGGCAGAAACTGGAGAATCTGGCAGAGATTTGACAGGAGCTGGAGGAGCTGGATGTCTCAGTTGATTCAATAAGATAAGCCAGCAGATCAGTAACAATGCATGAAAGATGTTGCTGTACCTGCCACTTTCCAAGGACCTTCAGAGCAGATAGATGATAGATGATAGATAGATAGATAGATAGAGTAGATAGATAGATAGATAGATAGATAGATAGATAGATAGATAGATGCCCCGTCACTTACCACTTTTCGAGTATCACACAAAATGCCTCCGGTGGCCAACACAAACTGAGGACCATACGGAAAAAATAATTACAGGAAATGTAATTCCAGTAAAACTAATCTCACACAGTTCAAAGCTATCACAATATTATATTGTTGGTTTGGTTCAAGAACAAACAGAGACAAAAAAGAACAGAAGTGAGTGACAGGGACATGTTTATACAGGAACTTAATAGATACTAAAGGAAAACTAGCTATATTCACACAAAGACTGGATCTTTATATAACATAAAAAAAAGGGACTCCAGATAGATTTAAGAAGAAATATGCTGTAATCCCAGCACTTTGGGAGGCCGAGGTGGGTGGATCACAAGGTCAAGAGTTCAATATCAGCCTAGCCAAGATGGTGAAACCCCATCTCTACTAAAAATACAAAAAATTAGCCTGGCATGGTGGTGGGTGCCTGTAATCCCAGCTACTCAGGAGGCTGAGGCAGAGAATTGCTTGAACCTGGGAGGCAGAGGTTGCAGTGAGCTGAGATCGTACCACTGCACTCCAGCGTGGGCGACAGAGCAAAACTCCGTCTCAAATAAATAAATAAATAAATAAATAAATAATAAATATGAATGTTATAACTATAAATTAATAAAACAAAATAAAATATAGAACATTTTTGTGACTTAGGAGTAGGGAAGCGTTACTTATACAAAACTTCAGAAGCACAAGCCATAACAAAAGGAAAAAAAGTAAAGTAATTTGATTACATCTAAATTGAGGCTTTCTGTTGAACGAAGAATACTTTGGACAAGATTGTGTAGTTAGGGCTGGGTGTGGTGGTTGACACCTATAATCCCAGCACTTTGGAAGGCTGAGGCAGGAGGATAGCTTGAGGCCAGGAATTTGAGACCAGTTTGGGCAACATAGTGAGACTTCATCTCTATTAAATTGAAAAATAAATATTTTTTTAAATAAAAATTTTTGAATGTAGAAATAAAATCACAGTTGAGCAAAGGAATACAAAAAAAAACACTCAAGTGTATTAGCTGGATGCACACATATTTATTCCTGCCCCCATTGTGTAAAAGCAGCCCTACTGCCTCCTAAAGAACAGGGTCCATGATCCCTGCCAAGATGATAACTTCTCTTCTTGTCTGCCGGTCCCTGGACACAAGGAGCATGGTGGCAGTTGTTGTCTACATTTGCTGGATCCCCTAGCAAAACCGTACCTCCTTTGGTAACCAGGACCTCTAACCCTTCAGAGCGTAGAGTTGTGGGGAGAGAAAGTTCAAGTCTCCACTAAGTCTTTAGGAGAGATGGTAAGTGGGGTCACTCCTGCTTCTATCCCTTAGTTCTTGGACCCCTGATTTTTATTACTGGAGATACAGTATCATGTAAAATTGTTTTGATTCAGTCTCCTGGGAGATGGAAGCCAATCTCTCCTGATGCCCAGTAGCTGGAGCTCTTTCCGGAGAATGAAACCCTTTTTTGGTAAAGTATTGTCTCTAAGCTAGCATTTCAACTGTGTCTTGGGCATGACATTTCAATGCTCTCCCAGGCTGCCAGCTTCTGAGTGGTGTGGTATGTGATATGACCAGTGGATCCAATTGTCACAGGCTCACTCCTATACCTCCTTCGCAGTAAAGTGAACTCCTTGCTCTGACAGTGTCAGGAAAGGATCCTTTCCTAAGGAGAAAACGTTTCACAAGTTCTTGGATGGTGATGGTAGCTGAGGCTGTGCATGCAGGAAAAGTAAACCCATTCCCAAAACGTGTGTTTATTCTTATTAGAACAAGCCTCTGGCCTTTCCAAGTTCGAAGGGGCTTGTAGTAGTTAACTTACCACTAAATTGTCTCCTTGAGAAACTATAAATCAGGTGCTCAGCATCAGTGTCTGCCCCTGACAAAGTTGGACATTTGATGCCGGCAACAGCTAAATTCACCTTGGTAAGTGGGAACCCATGCTCTCTGGGCCATACATAACATCTGTCTCTCCTACCATGCCTAGTTTCACTCATCAACCCATTGTTGCCAGCACTTGGGTAGCTGATGACAGAAACTGGTGGAGTAATGCTGTTTACTTGGCTGTTTAGATCGATCTCCATGGTTAATGCTCTTTGGTGGGCATCAATATGTGACACAAAGACTGTCTCACTTCATTCCTACTTCCATTTGTTCAACCACTTCCTTATCTCATTCCGTCAATCTTACTCTTTCATGCGCTCCTGCCCATGAGTCTGGATTTATTGTTACATCAAGCCACTACTCCTTTTACACAAAGTGGATCAACAGGTGAATCATTCCAAACTACCTATTAGGAGGATTGTCCCTGTCCCTCATTATAGTCTTTTAAAACCTCTTCAGAGTGAGACTGCAGTTCAGTTGTTTCCATTTTTAAGAACCACATACTAAACTCTTCCGTTTCTAAATCAAGCTTTGGATTTTGGTTCTTCCATTAGCTGGTCATGAGAGATTCCCAATATGATCATAGCGAGATGAGAGACTGGTCCTAGTATGCAGTGGTGAAATTCATGGGGGTCTGGCCTACATGCTTATGCTGCTTGTTTTTCACTAGTCCTTCTTGTGCTTGGAGCTTATGCTTATCTTTAGACAACTGCTGAGGCGCTTAAGCAACCTTATGATTTGGAGGTTCTGTGTGAATCAAGCTCATGATGGCCATTTCTTGGAGGTATGGCCATTGGTGTCTCCTGGTCAGGCATTTTTGTGAATTATGTGAATGCCTGGCAGTATCCCAGGAGTTTTGTTTTGGTTTTTTCAAGTACATAATTCTTTTTGCTCCAGAATCTCAGAATCTGACACTGTTATTCTCCTGTTGGGCTTACTGTAGCCCCATTGCCACTTTGTATCTTTTCTTGTTACTGGTATTTCTAATAGCATAGTATCTCCAGGGTCTTGTGGTCCAAGTAGTAGAGCTGCTAGTCCTACACCTTGGATTTGGTACAGAACTCTTTTCTGCACTAGGACCTTCTTAAAGATGGCAATATCTCTTTCTTTTTTTGTTTTTTCCTTTTTTTTTTTTTTTTTTTTTTTTGACAGGGTCTTGCTCTGTTGCCCAGGCTGGAGTGCAATGGTGGGATCACAGCTCAGTGCAGCCTCAACCACCCAGGCTCAAGTGATCCTCCTACCTCAGCCTCCTGAGTAGCTGGGACTACAGGCTCATGCCATCACACCAGCTGATCTTTTTTATTTTTTGTACAAACAAGGTTTTGCAATGTTGCTTAGGCTAAAGGTGGCAATATTTCTTATCAGTTGGTGCATGGGGGGAAGAAGTATTCCCTAGGCTATCTCCAGAACTGAGGGCAATGTCTTATGCATAGAGTTTCCTTCTTTGTAGTGGGAGGTACAAGATGTAATGATTTGTCTTTTATTTTGAAATATGTGCCCATATATATTAATACTTCTAACTACGGGACCCCTAAAATTTTGCTTACATGTCAGCCCCTGGTGCTCTACAGGCTTTATCTCATATCCTATGGAGCACATGTGTCTTACTAAGTCCTCTACTGCAGTAGCCATTTTTTATTCATTAGCTCCAATTAACATAATATCATTGATGTAGTAGGTCATTGTGAAGTTTTATGGGATGTCCAGATGGTCCAGATCTCTTTGGACTGTATTATTACAGAAAGCAGAAGAATTAGCATAGCTTTGGGACAAAACCATAAATATGTCTTGTTACCCATCCCATGAGAATGCAAACTCGTTCTGATCAGAATATAGAAGAAAGTTTTTGCCAAGTCAGTAGCTATGTACCATGTACCTGAAACCATGTTCATCTCCTCTAGCAAAGATATTAATTATATCTAGTCCTGTGGCTGAAATTAGAGAAACAACTTATTTAAGTTTGCAGTAAACTGACATTTTCCAGGAGCAATCTGGTTTCTTCTGGGGCCAAATTGGCAAATTAAATGGAAATATGAGAGCATCTATCATCTCTGCATCCTTAAAAGTAGTACTAATTTCTGCCCTCTACCAACCTGGGGTGGTAATGTTGTTTTTGGTCCTTTGATGATATCATAGTTCATTTGTGCTACTGCAACAAAATACCACAGATTGGCTACTTTTTAAAGAACAGAAATTTATTTTCTAGCAGCTCCAGAGGCTGGGAAGCCTAGGATTAAGGTGCCGAAAAGTTTGATGTTGTCAAGGGCCTGTTCCCTGTTTCCAGGCTAGCACTTTGTTGTTGCATCCTCATATGGTGGAAGAGATGGAAGGGAATAAACCTGCTCCCTCAAAGCCTTTTATAAGGTCCTAATCCTATCCAGGATGGCTCTGCCCTCCTAATTTAATCACCTCCAAAAGGTCCTCCATCTGGCAGATCACTTGAGGTCAGGAGTTCAAGACCAGCCTGGACAACATGTCGAAAACTCATCTTTACTAAAAATATAAAAATTAGCCAGGCATGGTGGCACGTGCCTGTAATCCCAACTACTCGGGAGGCTGAGGCAGGAGAATTGCTTGAACCCAGAAGGCAGAGGTTGTAGTGAGCCGAGATCACACCACTGTACTCCAACCTGGGCAGCAGAGCAAGTCTCTGTCTCAAAAATCAAAACAAAACGAAATACCTCCCTCTTAGTACTATCACATTAACCATAAAGTTTCAACACATGAATTCTGGGGGACACATTTAGACCATCTCAGATGGGATTGAGTAGATGATGGGGTATTTCTAGAGGCTTCCACTTGGCATTTCCCACTATGAGATCCCTTAATCTACAGGCCAAAGACCCAAAGTTAGGGTTGTCCCAAGTACTACACAGGGCAATCCCAGTTCTACTTTCGTGAACCAGAGGAATGACAGCTAGTTGGGAAAACAAACCCAATAGGCCCACTATAAGCAAGACTTTGGTCATAACACTGTAAGGCCTCATTCAACAGGGAGACCGTGATGCTACCTTGGGTCTCTGGATTTTGATATCACCTCAGCCTTTGCATCCCACAGTGTCCAAAATATTTGGGATACCTAAGTAAGTGGGCATTTGTCCCTTTAGAGAAAGATTAGCAGGTATTATTAACATGGATATTTGGCTGGGTATGGTAGCTCACGCTTGTAATCCCAGCACTTTGGGAGGCCGGGCGGACTGATCACCTGAGGTCAGGAGTTCGAGACCAGCCTGACCAACATGGAGAAACCCCGTCTCTACTAAAAATACAAAATTAGCCAGGCGTGGTGGTGCATGCCTGTAATCCCAGCTACTCAGGAGGCTGAGGCAGGAGAATCGCTTGAACCTGGGAGGTGGAGTTTGGCCGAGATGGTGCCATTGCACTCCAGCCTTGGCAACAAGAGAAAAACTCCATCTCAAAAAACAAAGAAACAAACAAAAATGTATATTTGGCATGAGGTTAGGGTCTATCATCCTGGAAACCTGGCCCTTTCTTCAGTCAATGGGTTCTGTAGCTGAAAATGAACTTAGATCCAGGAGCTAAATTGCTCTCAATTTAGTGGTCACCCATATTCAATTTCCTCTGATAGTACAAGCTGAGTTATCCTCTTATAGCCCATAGATTTTGCCCCTATGAATACTGTATTACAACCATCTCCTTTACTCTCTGCAGGTCAGGCCCTCTTGGTTATAACCCTATGATTCTGCTACTCCTTTAGATAATTATGTCAACCTGGCTTCTGGCAGTTCCTACCATTACACACCCTCTATTGTTTTAGAATCCTAACATCCCCATTGCTTTTATTGAGCCTACTCTGTAATGGCCTCTCCTACTATTAACCCTGTCTAATAAAGAAGTCCCAGTACTAAACATGTTAGTGATGCTGGTACCCCTCTCACCAGTGCATTATTGTGGCCTTGATAATGGTGTGCTCAGTAGTCCTTCTCATGGTACATAATCATCTGGTGAGTCTTTCAGCATTACATAGATTTGTAATGCCCATTTCAGCATGCCCATTCCCCTGAGCTTTTAATCCTTTCCTCCACTGCCTACCATAGCAATTCTGGCATTTCAACTTTAGTAGGGGTTATCATTTTCTGCATGCTTCTAGGATCTGTACTAGTAGTGAGTTGCTACCGTCTCCTCAGATCCTTGACAGAGTATTGAATCTTATATTTTTGGAGAGTATCCCAAATAAATAAAGTCTCTCCTATCCAATATATTTTTCCAGATTGCTTGATAGTGCACCCTCAGAATCCAGTGCCAATAATGCCAACCAATACATTCTGTTTAGGTCTTGCAATTCCTTTGGGTAGAGCTTCTTTCCATCCTTATCAAACCCAGCAAGTCTGAAGCTGCGTTATGTTGGAACTTAACCCTAGTTATAGATCTAGTGACCAGGAAGGGAAATGGGAGCAAATCAGGAGGCAGGCACATGTGGCTACAGGAAAAGGCCTCTCCATTGTCTTCAAGCAAGAAGGATGTGCTAACTCTTGGAGAGGGATGGTCACTTCTGCAGACCAGGAGAATTCAAAGAAGCCTAGGGGTTCAAAATCTTAAATGACATTCACCCAAATCTCCCCAGTTTAAGGGACAGTGTCCTGTTTTTCCTAATCTTGGCCCTAATCTTGGCATAACAGAATTGCTTTAATTCCACATTTACTCTCTTCCCATTATTATTACTAATTAAGAAAAAAGCCCTCTCTGTCTGTATGTGTACAAGTGTACACATATGCATGTACATCCAATGAAGTGCATGTGAATTTAAAGAAATCTCTAGAAGAAAATATCAAACTTTTAATACTGGTTAAATACATGGAGGGGAGTACAATGAAAAGCTCTGGAGAAAGAAATTTGCACAATTTTCTATACATTCTTCCATGTCTAAATATTTTTGCAAATATTTGTATAACATTTTAAAGTATTAGGAAAAGTAAAAGGATCAATCAATGTAGGGGAAGAGAACTGGAAGAGGGAAGAAAGCTTTAGCAATGTTCTTTATTCTCTCCTAAGAAGTTTGACCTTACTTCACCCAACCCAAGAGGAGAGAATGAATGGGTGATAGGCATTGAGAGCTTGTGTGATGAGTCATTTCCTTGCCCCTGGAGAAGGTGGGAATGAGGAGAAAGGGGCTTACTGTCCCTAGTCAGCTATACTCTTTCATTCCTCCTTCAGAAGGGGCCCAAGGGCTTAGGGATTGCAGCTCTGATCCAGGGACCATGAGAACCACATGAGAGGCATATGAACCTGGGTGCATTACAGAAGGATGATTCAACTAGGGACAGTTGTGAGAGACACCACAGGAGGAGGTGTATCTGGGCAGAAACAGCTCTTCACAGCTTTTTGGAACATTGGCATGGTAGGAAAGGGCAAAATAATCTATATAAATAAAATTAAGTTTCTGTCTATTAAAACAATTGATTAGACAGATTCTCAATACATTTGACAAAGGTACTTAGAATCACATATTGGTTTTCTGTAGCTACTGTAATAACAGATTACCACAAACCTCGTGGTTTCAAACAACAGGAATTTATTCTCTCACGGTTCTGGAGGTCAGAACTCCAAAATCAGATTCACAAGGCAGAAATCAGGGTGTTGGCAGGACCATGCTCCTCTGAAGGCTCTAGGGCCTTGACTCTCCAGTTTCTGGTGGCTGGCAGTATTCCTTGACTTGTGGCCATGTCACCCCAATTCTCCTCTGACTTCACATCATCTCTCTGTGTGGATAAAACTTCTCTCCCCCGCCCTCCCTCCTATAAAGGCCCTTGAGATTCCATTTAAGGTCTACCCTAAATGTAATTTGAATAATCTCCCCATCCCAAGATCCTTAACTTAATCAAATCTACAGAAACTCTTTATCCTTATAAATTAACACTTACAGGTCCCAGAGGTTACAACCTGACATGCTTGGGAGCCATTCAGCCTACTGCAGATGAACTGATTTAAAACATGCAACACACATGAAGTTAACGTTGGGAATTCTGGTTTTTCAAAGAGCAGTCTGCTTCTAGAGAACCCAAAATTGAGAAACAATAGCAGTTTCATGTATCTGTCAATCAGAAGAGAGCTATGGTATGTATTAAGACACCAATTAGAGAAAATAACTGGTGGCTTCAAAGTCAAGCTCTGCCTCCCCAACTCAACCTAGTGAGTAGAATTTCTACATATGATTCTTACCCTGACTAAAGGCATAAGAGTCGACACTGATGTGTAGGCTTCAGTTCACAGGCAGGCTGCTTCTCACATGAGCAACTCCCTATACCTGACTTCTCAGTAATAAGTAGGGATTTATTTGTGTAACCACGTATAATCCAAGTAGGAAGTCAAATTGTAGTAATAATGCTAGCTAACATTTATTGAGCATTTATTATATCCCTTGTAATGTGCTAATTGCCTCTCATGTATTGTCTTATTTAATTTCGAAGCAAACTTTTGAGGTAGCTTGACTCACTAAGGCTCTTTGATTATATCCACCACAATCAAACAAGATTAATTGAAAGGCTTCTAGGCTGGCTCACAAATCAGGAGAGCTGCAAAAACAGGGTTGGTAAGGACAGAAATAACAGCAGTTCAAGTGTGAAGAACTCAGTCACAGCTCTTGGTGCTTTTCTCAGTTTGTGGCACTATCATTGATAACTATCTAAATGACCTTTCACCTCTGTGGGTTTCCACTCAGAGTTTGAATTCCAAGCAGAGTTAATCTCACCCTGGTGGGACAAAGCCACAATCATTGGCATTGCCTGGGACAAATGCCCACCTTGGGCCAGCGGAGCAGGTTCAGACATGAAAAAAGAGTGAGGAGTCGGGTGCAGTGGCTCAAGCCTGTAGTCCTAGCACTTTGGGAGGCCAAGGCGAGCGGATCACCTGAGGTCAGGGGTTCGAGAACAGCCTGGTCAACATGGCGAAACCCTGTCTTTACTAAAAATATAAAAATTAGCCCAGTGTGGTGGCACACGCCTGTAATCCCAGCTATTTGGGAGGCTGAGACAGGAGAATCACTGCAACCTGGGAGGCAGAGGTTGCAGTGAGCCTAGATCATGCCACTGCACTCCAGCCTGGGTGACAGAGCAAGACTCTGACTCAAAAAAAAAAGAAAAAAAGTATATGTCTCAAACACTATTTTGCAAGCGTGAAAGAAGGAAGAGATAGAATTGTGATGTTAAGTTCCCCAAGTCACTAAGCAAGCTGATAGTGAAACTATAATATATCTTTCAGTCTGTGACCTTTGGAACTCTCTGATAAGATGCAGACTACTTTAGCAATGTAGTAGACAGCTAATGTTTTTGCTAGGCCAGTACTGTGGATTAAATTGTGTCCTCCCAAAATTCACTTGTTGAAACCCTAACCCCCCCAATGTAATGGTATATGGAGATAAGGCCCTTGGGAGATAATTAGGTTTAGATAAGGTCATCAGAATAGAGTCTTCTTGATGGGATTAATGCCCTTATAAAAAGAAGAAAAAGTTACCAGAGTGCTGTCTCTGCCATGTGAGGACACAGCGAGATGACAGTTTTCTACAAGTCAAGAGTGCGTCCCCACCAGAACTCATCCATGCCAGCCCCCTGATCTTGGTCTTCCCACCTCCAGAACTGTGAAAAGGGTCTTTGTTGTTTAAACCACCAGTCTATAGTATTTTGTTATAGTTGGTGCCCAAGCCAACTAAGACAACCAGCATCCTTACCCCTTATTTTGGAAGCAGCTTTCCAATTCTAGGAAGCCTTTTTTTTTTTTTGAGACAGAGTCTCGCCCTGTCACCCAGGCTGGAGTGCACAGTGGCACAATCTCGGCTCATTGGAACCTTCGCCTCCCAGGTTCAAATGATTCTCCTGCCTCAGCCTCTCCAGTAGCTGAGATTACAGGTGCCCACCACCGTGCCCAGCTAATTTTTGTATTCTTAGTAAAGACGAGGTTTCACCATTTTGGCCAGGCTGGTCTGGAACTCCTGATCTCAGATGATCCACCCATCTAGGCAGTCTTAATAGGAAAGTCAAGGCCTGGTGTGGTGGCCGACACCTGTAATCCCAGCACTTTGGGAGGCTGAGGCAGGAGGATCACGAGGTCAGGAATTCGAGACCAACCTGGCCAATATAGTGAAACCCTGTCTCTACTAAAAATACAAAGATTAGCCAGGCATGGTGGTGCGCACCTGTAATCCCAGCTACTCAGGAGGCTGAGGCAGGAGAATGGCGTGAACCCGGGAGGCGGAGCTTGCAGTGAGCCAAGGTCGCACCACTGCACTCCAGCCTGGGTGACAGAGTGAGACTCCGTCTCAAAAAAAAAAAAAAAAAAAGTCAAGCACAGGGCCCTTTACCAAACCAAGTCAATTAGACTCTCCAGGGAGAATGACAGAGAGACTCTAGGTGGGTGAAATGGGGTTATTTCCATGACATGACCTAAGGAAAGACCTAATGTATATTTCTGACTAAGATTCGGTAGCTTCCTGTTCCTCTTTCTTCCCAAGACCTGGCTCGTCAGTGTTTCCTTCAATTCTGTGAGCTATAAAGCGTCCTTCCAATAAATTCCTTTTTCCATCTAGGTGAGTCAGAGCTTCTTTCAGTTTCTTGCAGAACTGATTCAGAAATGGTACCTGGGAGTGAGCACTGTAAGCAACAGAACTTTGCTGTGGAAATAGCAGAATTAGGTGCAAGGCAATGAGAATTCTCCAATTTAGTTTAGAAAGCTGAAGCCAGTTATTTTTCTTGAACTTCCCAATTCATATATTCACCAATAAATTTCCGTTTTTGCCCAATCTAGTCCTGATTAATATAAGCTACTTATGCAAAATGCAAGGACTTATGCTAGTAAGGTGTTTCTCTTCTTGTGGTTATTTGGTGAATTGATGTGGGCTGCCATTGTGTATCTGCCTGGTAGCACTTTTTTTAACCCATTAGAGTAGCCTCAATGCACATCAATACCTGGCCCCAAACCAAGCCTTTGGCTTTTATAACCCTCAAACTAATAAATGAGAACTGGAAATGTAGGTGCATAGAGAAGTACCCAGCCACACTCCCCTTCTAAGATTATTGTATTAGAAAGAGCTTATGGAAAGCAAAAAGGTAGAGCACAGCGGGCGAGCATAATAATAATGATGACCACAATTTGTTAAACCCTTACTGTGTGCCAGACATTGGACTATTATGTCACTTAATCCTGGAAGAGCAATACCATTATGTTTTGTTTTATTTTGTATCTAAGGTTGAGCTGCAGAGGCTCAGAGCTGAATTGATTCAATCAGTCATTCTTTTCCGTTACAGGCATGATATAATCATCTGTCTAGACATGACCCCCATTTTTTCTTATCTTCTTTATCCTTCATCCCCAAGTGTATCTAATGTGTGTCCTTCCAATCTACTTTCCATAGACTTACAGATCCGTAAAAATATGTAGTATAGTGTCTGCTTTTAAACTGTATATAAATGAATCATACTGTATGTCTCACTCTGCAATTTGCTTTTTTTACTCAGCATTATGTTTCTGAGATTCATCCACGTTGATATATATAGAGAGAGCTAGTTCATCTGTTTAAACTGCTCCATTGTATATGATCATATCAATATACTGTACCTTACTTAGGTATTTTCTTCTGACAGATATCTAGACTGTTTCTAATTTGTATTAGGAAAATACAAAATAATAATAATAATAATAACTTCAATGAATAATCTTGCACACATCCCTCCAGGCATTGTGCAAGAGTCTCTCTAAGATTTACCTAGAAGTAGAATTGCCTTAGACTATATATATTTTCAGTTTTAGGAAATCTTGCCAAATTACTTTTCAAAGTAGCTTTACTAATTTACACTCCCACCAACAGTGTATGAGAGTTCTTGAGAGAGATACTATTTAGTATCTCCATTTTGCAGGTGAGGAAACTGAGGAAACACAAAAAATGTCCAAAGTAAAACACTGTATCTATCTAAACCATGTCTATCTAGCTCCAGAACTACACTATTCAATGTCATGATAAGATATGTACTAATTAACATAAGAAATACATTCAGCTGCAAGTGACAGAACCATCTACCAGTAGCTAAAGCAGTATAGGCATTTATCATCTCACTTAACACCATGGATTGAAGAGAGGTAGTTCCAGAGCAAGTCAGTAGCTCAGCTATGGCAACACAGCTACTCTTCAGTTTTTTTATTCTGCCAACCTTTAGCTGTTTTCACCCTTATCTTATCTCTTCTCAGTCCTAGGATGTCTGACATTGTTCTGACATTGTGTTTGAGTTCAAAGCAGGAAGAAAAGGGTTGGGGGTGGTGGTGCATGCAGCAGTGGCACCATGAAGCTCTTCGCTTGTTTTCTCCTTTTTATTGGAAAGAAAAATGCCTTCCTTGAATCTTTACTCATCTAAGCCTACTTCCTTTATTTGTCTCATTGGTCAGAATTTGGTCAGATCCCACTACTGAAAGAATTTCAGGTAAAGTGACATGAGATGATCATGCGTGGTTTAGATAACCATGACTCAGCTACTGGGACTACAGGAAGGATCTACTTTCCTGGATCTAAAGTCATCTTCAAGACTAAAACCTGTTCTGTTAGCAAGAAAGAAAGGAAACAACTCTTGGATATTGACATGGCTTTTCTTCCAACTTGGTATCTTCTTAGATTTCTTTGCTGACATCCTCATCCCACTGAGATGTTAAATTCTTGCTTGGTCCTGGTCCTCTTCTCTTTCCAAGATATTTAAAAGAAGGCCAACAGATGGCCAACAGGCCAAATTTGAGTTTTTAACCCCTGCTGTATGCTCCCTAGGCTGATAGTATCCATTTTTATAGTTTTAATTACCATTTACATATTGATGACTCCTAAATTTGTATCTCCAGCTTCCTCCTCTGCCTTGAGCTTCAGATCCATATGTACCATTGCCTACTTGGATATTCCTAAGACACATCAAAGTCAACGTATCCAAAACTGAGTTTTTCACCTCCCACCCAAACTTGCTCTTTCTTCTTTGGTGACTCCTATCTCAGTGAATACCACCCCCTTCCACTCAGTTACCCAAGTTAGAGACCTGCAAGATATCTTGATATTTTCACTCACTTCCCACATAATAACTCTCACATTTATCTGCTTTTCTTCATCTCCATTGCAACCCTGACCTAAAATTTTGTGATTCAAGTGTTTGTAGTGTGGACCAGCAGCACAGCACCTGGAAGCTTGTTAAAAATGCAGAATCCCAGGCTCTACCTGAGATCCACTAAATCAGAAATCTGCATTTTAACAAGGTCCCCAGGCAAATTCTTTAAAATTTGAGAACATCTCTTCTCGTCTTTTGACATAGTTTACTATGTCAAAGTAAATCTCTGGCCCCCTAAAACTTTTCCTTTACACTGCAAACCTCATAAGTCACCTCCCTCATTAAAGTCCATAACTAGCTCCCCATTGCTTTAGAGACAGAATGCAAAAGCCTACAGAGTACAAAGCCCTGCGGAAGTTCCCCCGCTGCCTAGTCTCCAGCCCCATTCTGTCTTCCCTTGTGGATGCCAGCCACATTAGTCTCTTTCCAATTCCTGTGCCAGGCTATATTTTTTCCAACTTGGGGCCTTTTTGCCCGCTGCCCACCCCATACCCAGCATGATTGCAACTGCCCTGGCACATAGCTAACTCCTACTCTTTTGCTTCCTCAAAAAAAGTCCCTTCTCTCACAGCCCAACTGACATTAGCAACTCTCCTGTTAAGCTCTCTTTGCACATCATGCTCCTTTAAACATTTATCACAGTTGTATTTAAATAATGAAGTGTGTGTTTCATCATTCAATGTCAGTCTTCCCAATTGAACTGAAGTTATACAAACAACTGTATCGGCTCTGTGCATTGTTATATCCTTTCAGCGCCTAGCACAGTGCTGGATGGACATTAGGCTGTTCAATCAGTACCTGTTGACTTAATGAATATGAATGAATAATCGTTCCCTGGGATTTGTCTTGGCTCAGGGTGGCCCCACTTTCTTAGTTCAACTGGAATTGAGAATCAGAAAAAGACCTCAGAGGGCCAAGGAAGTATAAATTGACCACCAGCAGCTAATCAGGGATGAAAATGTCCAATTCTGACTGATGGACCCCATGCACGTGCTGAAAGGAAAACAGAAGCAGCCCGCCTGAGGGTGATGGTAAACATTTTGTTCCCCAGCCAGTGCCCTCCTCCTCAATACACTCCCAAACTGACCTTTAGAAGCACTTTTGTATTGTGGGAGGTCTCTTTTAACCTCCAGTGAATAGGGGTATGAAGTGGTGTTTGCTTTTTGCCCTTTGTTCTCCAGCTGAGAAAAGTCTGGAGGCGGTGGAGTGAGGCTTAGTAATACAGTTGCCTTCCCTTTCATATGCTAAAGAGGGTTTTTCCTCCTGGTTTAGTATAATCTAAGAGTTGTGGAGGTCTGGAAGGGATCCACTCCTCTTCCTTTTGGCATCTCATTTCCTGCAGACTAGGGATAACTTTGCAATTAATAGAAAAACCAGAGCTATAAAAATATCATCAACATTGCTCACCAAGCAACTCTGTGAGTTGAGCCAGTGTAGGATCATTAAATGCTAAGTTTACAGGAAGGACATCCAGGTGAAATGTGGGAAAGTCCTGCCATCTTTGAAGCTGGCCAGAGGTCCTTGCATTCCTGCCATTCTCCACACCTGGAGGAATAGTTGAGGTTGACTTGCTCAAGATAGCATGTTATCACAGCCTTTGACTCTCATACAGGGGTGGATCTGGGTTTGGGGGCATTACATTTATACAGTTCGGAGGGTTCCCCAAATTAAGAAACAGAATGTTATGAATAAAATCAGGTTCCGGGCTTCAGAAAGATCTAGTGCAACTGAGGACAGGCTTTGCGACATATCCACGTCTACCCTCAGCTGAGTATACTGGAAAAACTAGGCTTCAAAGCCCTTGGGCAAGTGTCTCACTACCTAAAGGCTTTATCCAGTAATCTGTAAAATGGAACTCTCAATCTCTTCTCCACAGAGATAAGGTAAAGACAATGGCAGAGAAAGTATCCATTATTTGACAGGAAGTACTCAGTAAAAACGTTGTGGTGGAGACCTCTTTGGGAATTTACAAATCCCTTCTGGGCTACCTTCTCCTTCCCTTTAGTATCTCCTTTGCCTTTAAGTTTTTGCAGGTACTTCTGTGATCAATCTAGGAATCTAGGATGAGTATTCTTACTGGAGACTTAAGGAAAGCTCCCAAACAGGCAGCTGAAGTCAATACATTTGTTGGGATATCACAAGATTTTTTAAATAAATTTAATTTGCTTTACTTTTACTGTTTTATCCTTAGCTTTCTTTTTTCATATTTTTCTTTGTTTTACTTCATAAAGAGCCAATGCAATGTTATTTGTTTTGTTTTGTTTTTTCTTGTTTGGTTTGTTTAATCTGATTTTTCGTTGTCAGTCTAGAGTGTGTGTGTGTGTGTGTGTACTGAATTAGGTCCATATTGTTTACCATCCCTAATGTTTACCATCCCTTACCAGCTCCATGTTTATAATCCCGAGGGCATCTGAGTTTGTAATAAATCAAAATCAGCTAGCAAACACACAGAGGAGTAGGAAAGGAATAAGGAAACTGCTGGGAACTAATACATAGCAAGTAGGAAACAGCACTGGAGTTTGTGAGGGAGCCTCTGGCCTGGTACTACCTGGTTCAATTCCCACTTTAGCCACTTACCAGCTTTTAACCTATAGCTATATTCATTTGAACTTTCTAAATCTCACTTTGCTCATGTAGAACACTGGGATATTTATAGAGCTTTCCTTAGAGTTTTGCTGTGAGGATTAAATGAGAAAATCCTCTCGAAGTGCTAAGAATAGTCAGTGGAACAGGGTAAACCCTCAATAAATGTTAGTTATTATTAACAGCACCTCCTGTGTAGCCCATAGTGATCTTTATATATGTCACCTCGTGTCACAGCAGTGAGAGGTTAAATGGCCTCCCCAAGATGGGGAAATGTAAGAGTTTAGACAAAGAAGCTATTTTTAATGAGTTTCCATTTACTGCTTTTTACCAAATCAAAGACTCATGGATTTGTAAGATTTGTAATGCTTATTTTCAAGCATTAAAACTTGAGAAAAAGTATATGTCTCAGAAACAAAAGATAATAGTGCTCTTTCCACTATACTACATCATGTATCTCCCCCCAAATTTTTCTTCATTAGCACATTGTCCAATGGTAGATGTGCCCATTGCCAGCATTATTTATTAGCTAGATCATGTACAGATACCTCAGTCTGGAGTCCTGTAGCACTTATTGTACCTTCCATTGTCATCACTTCAAGATGTGATCCAGATATTTGGCAGATCAAGCTGGGAAGGTCACCCTTCTCCTAGCTAAAAAAACCCACTAGGCCACTGTATAGTAATGTTCAGTTTCTACCCTAATCCTGTGCTGACCTTCTCTGCAGAATACCTTAGTAGAGACTGGGGAGACCTGACTGTGGAAACTGCCCTGTAAAAAATGGGGTGATGTAGAAAATAAACTCAGAATTTGGTGTGAAGAACCTGAGTCGAGTGGCAACCTTTTCAACACAAGTAACTATGAGACTTGTGGGAAGGGACATCCTCTATAAAATGATGGGAATAATCCCACCCCACTTACTTCTGATCATCAGAGTGAAGATCTATGATATGCAGGTTGAGCATCCCTAATCTGAAAATCTGAAATCTGAAATGCTCCAAAATAAGAAACTGTTTGATCACTGGCATGACACCATGAATGGAAACTCCACACCTGACCTCATGTGATTGGTCATGGTGAAAACACAGGCACATAACACACAGTTTTTCAGTATTCCCAAAGGAAAAAAGACTCTCTCAGCCCCTTGTTAACTGTGACATCTTTTCCATACATGCCCAGATTTCCCCACACAAACACACCCACCAAGGTTCATAAAATGGCACATGTGCAGGCCAGACACGCCAATGGCAGGTTCCCCGTGATGCCCTACACAAGGCCAAAACCTACATGCATTACTCACTGTGGGTTTTTGCTTATTCCGTGCTCTGTGGTGTAAAAATTTGTTGAACATGTCAAAAGTGCCTGCGGATACTCCTTTGGGTAACAGTGATAAGGAAAAGAGGAAGCATTTATGTTTATCCAAAGCACACAGAAAGTCAAGCTGTTGGAGAAACTGGACAGCAGTGTAAGTGTGAAATGTCTTATACAAGAGTATGGTGTTGGAATGACCTCCATATGTGACCTGAAGGAAGAGAAGGATAAACTGTTTAAGTTCTATGCTGAAGCGATGAACAGAAGTTAATGAAAAATAGAAAAACACTGCATAAAGCTAAAAATGAAGATGTTGATTATGTATTGAAAGAGTAGGTCTGTCAGTGTCACAGTGAACTTATGCCACTTAACAATATGCTGATCATAAAACAAGTGAAGATCTTTCATGATAAACTAAAAATTGAAAGGAACAGGTGAATATTCAACAGACTGGTACAAAATGTTTATGAAACCAATCAACAATGATGTCCCTGGGGATCCATGTCTTTTTGTTAGCATAATAATGGACTGGTAAGAAATTCACTCCAGAACTTTAAGAAAAGACATAGCATTAAATTTTTGAAAATCTGTGGTGATATACCAGGTACAGTGGCTCGTGCCTATTATCCCAGAACTTTGGGAGGCCGAGGCGGGCAGATTGCCTGAGGTCAGGAGTTTGAGACCAGCCTGACTAACGTGGTGAAACCCTGTCTCTACTGAAAATATAAAAATTAGCCAGGCATGGTGGCACATGCCTGTAATCCCAGCTACTCGGGAGGCTGAGGCAGGAGAATCGCTTCAACCTGGGAGGCAGAGGTTGCAGTGAGCCGAGATCACGTCACTGCACTCCAGCCTGCATAACAGAGTGAGGCTCTGTCTCAAAAAGAAAAAAAAAAAATTATGATGGTAAAGCATCTGCTAATCACAAAGCAGTGAAGAAACTCATTGATGAGTTTGCCAAGGTCATTGGTTATGAAAATCGGATGCCAGAACAAGTCTATAATGCTGATGAGACATCGCTGCTCTGGCATTATTGTCCCAGAAAGACATTGACTACAGCTGATGAGACAACACTTACAGGAATTAAGGCTGCCAAGGACAGAATAACTGTACTGGGATGTGCTAATGCGGCAGGCATGCATAAGTGTAAAGTTACCGTGATAGGCAAAAGCTTACATCCTCCCTGTTTTCAAGGAGTGAATTTCTTACTGGTTCATTATCATATTAACAAAAAGAGATGGATCACCATGGAATCTTTTTCTGATTGGGTTCACAAACACTTTGTACCAGTGGCTTGTGCTTACTGTGGATGGCTTACTGTAGATGGCTTGTGCTGAATTAGATGATGACTGCAAGATTTTGCTGTTCCTTGACAACTGTTCTGCTCATCCTCAGTTGAAATTCTCGCCAGAAATAATGTTTATACCATGTACTTTCTCCCAAATGTGACTTCAGTAATTTAGCCATGTGACTCAGGTATCTTTAGGTCAATGAAGAGTAAATATAAAAACATTTTCTTGAACAAAATGCTAGCAGCAGTGACCAGAGGTGTGGGTGTGGAAGATTTTCAAGAGGAGTTTAGCATGAAAGATGACATATATGCTGTTGCCGACACTTGCAACACAATGACTAAAGGCACAGTGTACATGCCTGACACAACCTCTGGCCTGCCACTATGTTCAGAGTTGATGATGAACAAAGTGGTGACTTTCAAGAATTCCATATGTCGAGTGAGAAAAAAAAGTCTCTGACCTTCTTACATATACAAAAAAAATATGTTTTCAGAGGCTGTTGTAAGTAAGCTGGAAAAAGCAGATATTGAAGATATTTTTAACATGGATAATGAGTCTCCAGTTGTTCACTTATCAACCAATGCTGAAATAGCTGAAATGACTCTGAATCAGTATGATGGTTATAGTCCAGGCCTGGTGGCTCACTCCTATAATTCCAGTGCTTTGGGAGGCCAACGTGGAGGGTCACTTAAGCCCATGAGTTCAAGACTGGCCTGGGCAACATAGGAGACTCCCATCTCTACAAAAAATTAAAAATTTGCTGGGCATGGAGGTGCACACCTGTAGTCCTAGTTACTTGGGAGGCTGAGATGGGAGAATCACATGAGCTCATGAGTTCAAGGCTGCAGTGAGCTATGATCTATAATTTATGATGAAGCCATTGCACTCCAGCCTGGATGAAAGAGTGAGACCCTGTGTCTACAAAGAAAATTTAAAGAAACAACAACAACAAAAAGATGATAGTGACAATGAAGTTGATCTTAACATTACAGAAAAAGTGTCTATAGGCAGCATGCTGAAAATGTGTGATGGGCTTATTGAAGGATGAAAGCAGCATGTATTCATAACAGAACAAGAAGTCATGTCCGTTAATAAAATCAGAGGCTTCTAAGACAAAAACCATTGTTAATGAGGCAGATGACTTTGGAGGAAACATTTTAAAAAGCTATCCAGCAGAATGTCTCCTCATTGCTAGAGGACCCACTTCCAACTGCTTCTGATGTTTCTTCTTACCTGAAAAAAAAAAGTACAGTGTTCTATAACCTGTTAATCCAAACCTTTTAATTGTAGGTGGAGACAGAAAGCCCACAGTTGTTTGTTTTGCTGTTGCTTGACAGTTGATACAAATATCCTGATGATGTCACCGGGCTGCTCAGTTAGCCCAAACACATCATTTTTTCCCTGTATTAATTGTATGTCATACTTTTTCCTGTATGTATGTGTGAATAAGTGTAAGAAAACAATTGCTTATCAGTAGCATATAAAATCAAAGTTAAGAATGATGGTGATGCCAAAAAACCACATATTGTCCACATAAGATAGTGACACCTTTGCTTTCTGATGGTTCAATGTAACTGTTTTATACCCAAAAATGATCAAACATGTTGTATACAATTACCTTCAGGTATGTATATAAGGTGTATATAAAACATAAATGAATTTTGTGTTTAGACTTGGGTCTGATCCCCATGATATCTTATCATGTACATGCAAATATTCCAAAATTGGAAAAAAATCTCAAACCCAAAAAATTTCGGTTGCAAGCATTTCAGATAAGGGGTACTCGACCTGTAACACTTGTGAAATATAATATGTGTGGATGTGCTGTACAAATGTAACCTTTATTAATGTCGTTGTTAATTGCTGTAGCTTGTTACTTTTAGCAGAAAATAGGCAATAAGATGGTGGGAGTTGGGCAAATCACTTACAGAAAAGGTATATGCATATACGATTGTGTATGTATTCTGAAAATTCTAAAAGGATGTGTTCCAAATGGTGTATAGTAGTGGGGCTTACTTCCATATTTGTGGATTAAGTTGTTCTTACAACAAACATGTTTTTTATTTTTTGTTTTTTTAACATTTCTTTGTCAATATTCAATAAAAATAGGTAGTTTTAATAATAGTAAACTACATATTTTTTTATTTCAATGAATCTATAAAAACAACAAAGAATCCCATGCTATACAGAGGTTCTTTTCAGGCCAGGCGCGGTGGCTTGCGCCTGTAATCCCAGCACTTTGGGAGGCTGAGGTGGGTGGATCACCTAAGGTCAGGAGTTCGAGACCAGCCTGGTCAACCCTGTCTCTACTAAAAATACAAAAATTAGCCAGGTGTGGTGGCACATGCCTGTAATCCCAGCTACTCGGGAAGCTGAGGAAGGAGAATCGCTTGAACCTGGGAGGTGGAGTTTGCAGTGAACCAAGATCATACCACTGCACTTTAGCCTGGGTGACAGAGCAAGACTCCATCTAAAACAAACAAACAAACAAACAAACAAACAAAAAAACACAGTAGAGTTTCCAGAAACTGGTTTGACCAAACTGAATCAATTCTTAACACATCTTATTCCAGCCCACCACCCTGCCCCTGTAGGTTACAGATCATGTGAAAAAACAGCCCCTACTAACCAACTCTGTTTTAAATTCTATGGCCTAATTTTTTTTTGATGGAGTCTTGCTCTTGCTGCCTAGGCTAGAGTGCAGTGGGGCAATCTCAGCTCACTGCAGCCTCCACTTTCCGGGTTCAAGCTATTTTCTTGCCTCAGCCTTCTGAGTAACTGGGATTACAGGCGCCCACCACCACGCCCAACTAATTTTTATACTTTTAGTAGAGACGGGGTTTTGCCATGTTGGCCAGGCTGGTCTCGAACTCCTGACCTCAGGTGATCCGCCCGCCTCGGCCTCCCAAAGTGCTGGGACCACAATCGTGAGCCAGCATGCCCGGCTATGGCCTAATTTTTTTTTTTTTTTTTTTTTTTTTTTTTTTTTTTTTTTTTTTTTTTTTTTGAGGCAGAGTCTCGCTCTGTCGCCCAGGCTGGAGTGCAGTGGCCGGATCTCAGCTCACTGCAAGCTCCGCCTCCTGGGTTTACGCCATTCTCTTGCCTCAGCCTCCCGAGTAGCTGGGACTACAGGCGCCCGCCACTTCGCCCGGCTAGTTTTTTTGTATTTTTAGTAGAGACGGGGTTTCACCGTGTTAGCCAGGATGGTCTCGATCTCCTGACCTCGTGATCCGCCCGTCTCGGCCTCCCAAAGTGCTGGGATTACAGGCTTGAGCCACCGCGCCCGGCCTATGGCCTAATTTTTGATGGTTGTTAGTTTTGGTTTGTTTTTTCTTACAAAACTTTAGATATCTTCACTTAAGAAGGGAGTACCTCTTTTGAAAGAAAAACAATGAATTTCATACCACTAATTATTAAGATTTACAATCAAAAGAATCTCAATTTGAGCAGAGAATCAGCAGTTTCCTCAAACGAAAAGCACAACATCTCAGAAATTGGAAATTTCTCATACAATTATAAAAACCAAAACAATTACTTTTTTTTTTTTTTTTTTTTAGATAGAGTCTTGCTCTGTTGCCCAGGCTAGAGTGCAGTGGCGTAATCTCGGCTCACAGTAAACTCCGCCTCCCGGGTTCACTTTTTAAGAAAACTAAAACATTCATCATTTCGCCTCCATGGCTAGTCTATGACAGGCTCTTTTGCTGATAGGACTTCCTCCTCTCACCTTTGAGACTGATAACATGCTTATAGCTCTCTCCTCAGACCTGGTCTTCTAACAGGCTCTTCTTTGAAGATCACACATCTGGTACCACCTCTTTGCATATAATTTCCAAATATTATTTTCTGGCTTGAAACACCCTTTTCATTTCTGTAAAACTTTTCACTTATCAGTTAGCCCAATTTACATTCATTGCTAATATCTCATCCCAAACTTGCTCAGAGCCAAACTAATCTTTCCTTCTTTTTGTTTTGTTTTGTTTGTTTTGGTACACCATAATTCTTCCCAGTCAACCAAGACCAGCCAAGACTGACATGTTTTTTTCTTTGACCTCTTCCTTCTCTATGCCCCACAATTCTTTGCTTAGATTTTTATTATGCCCTTTGCTTCTTCCCGTGTCTATTCCCACCTCTCTGGTTCAGGCTCTTGCTTTCAAAGCAAGCAACACAAGTGAAGAGAAACAAGCAATAGGACGTGAGAGAAGCACTCACAATGGGTCTAGCATGTGACCAAGAACTTGAAAGATATTCTCCTTAAGTGAAATAGGTATTCCAAAATAATAAAACAGCATCAATAGAGGCACCCCAGGCACAGATATACCAGGCATCATGAGAGAAAAGGAAGAAGCTGGTGGGGCTTTTGTGTTGGGGCTGTATAAAGATTCTCAGGGATTAGGTTGGACAGGTAGGTTCATTCCAGAAAGACTTTGAATTACATTCTCTAAGCAGTGGAAAAATAAACTTATGTGGCAAGAAAATCTGTTATAAAACTGGTGTGGGCCAGGTGCAGTGGCTCATACCTTTTATCCCAGCATTTAGGGACACTGAGGCAGGAGGATCACTTGAACCCAGGAGTTTGAGACCAGCCCAGGCAACAAAGTGAGACCCTGTCTCTACAGAAAATTTAAACAAAATAACACAAAAACTGTTGTGATAGCCAAGGGAACAAATCATGGAAGTACTAATTATGGCAATAGGAATTGACACACAACATATTTGACTCTTAGAATCCACTGTTTTGGTGACTAGTTGCTTGTGGGAGAGGGGCAGGTGGGAGATGAAGAGGTAACTCTGAGTTTGGTAGCCTGGGTACTTAAAAGCATGATTCACCTTGAAGAGCAATGCAAATTGAGCTTTGCATTTCTGAATGACAGTAAAGCTCAGTTTTAGGCATGTAGACTGTGATGTGTCAGTGGGATATACAGGTGGAAAGGTCCAAAACACACTATTACCTCTGTGAGAATGATCTCCTAGGAAATCTATTCCTACATCCCTGTTGGATATATGCCTTTTATTTATATATCCCATCAAAACAAAGACAACCTGTCTAGCCCTGAACCTATCATGATTTGCCACAAACCACCTTCACATTCCCACTGCTCTATTTTGGATAATGACATTTTCATTTTCCAAAGTCCTTGTCTAGTACCTATAGGTTGTTTTCAATTCCTTTCTCCTTTAATGCTTCTCTTTACTTAGGCACCAAATCTTATTAATTTTTTCCTTTACAGCGTTTCTCACATCCACAAATCTTCTGCCTCATCTAACTGCTGCTGCCTAACTCTGACCCTTATTTTTTTTATAGCTTAGTAATCACTTCCTAACAGGACCCTTGCTGCCAGGCTGCCCTCTAACAACCCATTCTATCTCCCACAATAAGGTTACTCTTCCTAAAACCCTATATTGATCTTGTCACTCCCTTTCTCACAAACCTTCATTTCAAAGCAAGCAACACAAGTGAAGAGAAACAAGAAATAGGAGGTCAGAGAAGCACTCACAATGGTTCTAGCATGTGACTCAGAACTTGAAAGATATTTTCCTTAAATGGAAAAGCCTGGACAACATAGCGAGGCGCTGTCTCTACAGAAAATGTAAACAAAACAACACAAATCCTTTCTCACAAAATTTCATTGACTTTCTATTATCAACAAGATAAAGTTCAAATTCCTTAATATGATTCAATTCATGATATGTATAGTCTAGCATTTTCTCCAGCCAAACTGATCTGCTTAGCATCCTAGGAAACTACTCTACACTCCCCAGGTTTTGCTTCATTGTCTGCATTTTAATCAGAGTATATGGAGGGCAAAAACTAACTTTTTAAAAACACCTTGAAACGCAAAAGAAAGGTGTTGGTGTCTTGGCATAGTCTCAGATGGGACTCCATTGAACACATCTGGCCAACTTGCCATGCCAGGGGCTCCAATCACAGATCTAAAGACTACATAAAAGAAGGGAAAGAAAAAAATAAGAGAAAGTAGGGAAGAAAGGAATAAAGAAGAGATCAAAGAAAGAGATGTATAGGAGTTGGCCATAAACGACACACATCAGAGTTCTCATCCCTTTCTAAATAACCAGTCTTTATAAACTTAAAAGTGATTATCCTCCTCCCTTGGAGCGCCTCAAGGGTAGAAATCAAGCCTTTTTTTTTTTTTTTTTTTTTTTTTTTTTTGTCTCCAGCGCCCAGCACAAAGGCTGGCACATAGATGGTGCTCAGTAAATGATTCTCAAATGAATTGCCAGCAACTGACTCATCTTCAATTAAAGGATGTTGGTGACTTCATCATCCTCCCAGATTACATTCTGCACTTGTAAAGACTTCTTTTGCTTTCTGTGTGCCTTTTCCAAGATGTCCAGAACAACACTGAGGAAAAACACAGCACTCAAAAAGGGATTTTTAAAAATACAGTATATATTGGGAAAATTGATTTACTCTGACATACTCCTATTTGTTGGTCCTTTTTCTAGAATCATATTTGACTTTCTGTCTCATTTCCAGTTATGAGTAACTTCCACCATTAACTCTTTCAAGCAATAATCATTCATTGCCAGTCACTGTTCTTGCTATGTTGGTATAATCTGTTTTTCCCTCTTAATAAACGTATTACTCTGTGATAGTTGCTAATGAAGTTCATTCTTTCTGCCTCCACCTCTTCCCCATCTTGCCAGACCATTTGGAATTCTAATCCTGTCCTGGATGCTCGCCTTCCTAACTGACGATGGGTGTCATCTGCTAACAGCATGCTATCATCTGTCAGCTCTAGGAGCTTATTTTCTGTTCTATCCATGTAAATCATTGATGAAATATTAAAGAATCAGCCCCAGAACGCAGGCCTGTAGGACATGATTTCTAATATCCCTGAGTTTGACATGAATACCATTGACAATAAATTTGTCGTAAAACTACCTACCACAGAGCCAGACTTCCCCCAGTGTATTGGTGGAATACACAGTCTTGGGGAAGGTAATCAAAAGTCTTCCTGGGGCCAAATAGCCATGGAAAAGTTTGGGGAGAAAACTAATGTACTGACTGCCCACATTTCTGTTAAGCAGACACTTCATGTATGTTAATTTAATGAATCCCTCCACCATTCTATAAGGCAGTATAGTATAGTGGTTAATGCCAGGGATCCTAAGGTTAACATGTCTGAGGTTGAATTTTTACTCCATCACTTTCTAGCTGCATGAAATTGGCAAAACATTGAAATTCTCTGTGTTTAATTTTTTCATCTAAAAATAACAATAGAATTCACCTCAAAGAATTGTTTTGAGGATCCCATTGCATGTAAAGCACTTAAACAGTGCCTGGCACACACTGAATTTTCTACAAATCTTAGCTGTTATTATTATCACATATTAAAGTTGAGGAAACTAAGGCTGGTATGTAGCAGAGCCAAAATTTGAGACCTAAGTGTGTCTGACTCCAAGTCTCAGCTCTTTCTACTCTATTGTACAGACTTTTGGATTTATATTCAACATATTTTCAAAAGAGATTTCAGATGAAAATGACTAGCAGTCAGAAATGCATTAGATTGTACCTAAGCCTCATAATTTAAGCCACTATTTATTTGTTGGGGAGGTATTTATATTTGATTGAGTTCTGTTTGAAAAACAAGTTATTTTATAAGAGAAAAAAAAATGACCTAAGTATAAAATGAGAATCACATAATACTAGGTTTGAAAAACTTCAGGGATCAACTAGTTAAAACTATAGACTAATGGCTAATGAAGGGTTCTTCTGGGATTTTTGTTAAATTTTTTTTCTAATTACATAATGGTAAGTGCTCAAAGTAGAAAACTCAGAAAACTCTGATAAGCCCTGAGGAGAAAAATCACCCATAATTCAAATAATACTGATAATCACTATTAATGTTTTCATGTGTGTACTTTCTTTAATTTGATCTTTCTTTATAAACTGAAAAAAATAACAAAATGAAAAAATGTGTATTTGTTTACAAAAATTTTCTTTACAAAGTTGTATCGCAGTATGCATGCTATTTTAGTAGGCTGCTTTTTCACTTAGCAATAGATCATCAGCTGTACTGATTTTTAATATTTGAAAAATCTATTAGAAAAATCATAGGAAAGTACCATAAATAACTAATCCCCTTTTGTTGGACATTTAGGTTGATTCTATTTTTTCCCTTACTATTATAAATAAAACTGTCATGAAGAGCCTTGTATTATGTTGTTGCATAATTCTCTCATTATGCACAAATCCTTCTTATCCTTAACAGATGGTTAGCCAGCCTCTGTTTGATCACTTCCAGTAACAGGGAGCTCACTTCTTTGCCAGACAGCTCATTCCATTTATGGACAACTCTAATTGTTAGAAAGTTCTTTATTTTTAACCCAAATCTGTTCCCCTTAACTTACACTCATTGATTCTAGTTTTGTGGTCTGGAATTACCCAAAGCAATCTTTTTTTTTTGTACTTGGAAGCCCATCAAATACTTGAGGAAGGCCATAATGAAACTCCCTAAGTATTCTCTTCTTGAAGATAAATATCCACGTTTATAAGTCTTATGATAAAAAAGGATGAGAAATTGGTTGTGGTGAAGGGGTTCCTCAAGAAAGATATAAATTCAGTGACAGATCATATTTCCCTTTTTGCTTTGGCCTCCTGGAAGCTCAGAGCCTACTTGGCTGCCCTGTTTTTGTAACAGTGGATCCTTGTCACCTGTTTATATGTGCAGTATCTTTTCTCTTGGACCTAATCATCCTATTTTGCCTACATTTTTATGTCTATAAGTTTTCCTTAAAAAAAAAAAAAAAACTTACTGGTAGATCTCGTGAAGATGCAAAGTAGATTGGTGATTACTAGAGGCCAGGAAAGGTAGAGGGGTGGGGTGATAAAGACAGGGTAATTAAAGGATACAAATACACAGTACAATACAAGAAATAAGACTTGGTAATTTGTAGATCAGTAGGGTGACTATAGTTAACATTAATCTCTTATATATTTCAAAACAGAAGAGAATAATTAGGATGTTCCTAGCATAAAGAAAAATAGTTAAGGTGATGGATATTCTAATTATCCTGATGTGATTATAGGAATGAATCAAATGATCACATGTACCCCTGAAATATGTGCATCTATTATATATCAATTAAAAACATAAAAATAAATACACAATAACAATTTTAAAATTTACTCTAAGCTCTCATAAATCCTCTGTAGTACAAGATGCAATATAATCATGTAGGTTTCTCTATTATCTTTAGCCACTCTGTAAAAAATTAATTGATCCTTTTGGTTCCCTCTTAGTATTTTAGTACATATGCCCATCTTTAACTTCCAAAAGCTATCAGAGCAAAGCAATCGTTTTAATTCCCTGCCCCTTTTCTCTGGTGGGGGAACTGAATGGAATGGGAGGATAGAAAACAGACTCTCATTCCTCCAAATCATTAGTTGTTTCTATCAAATTTTCAATGTCTCCTCTGTCATCCAATGGCATCATTTTCTGTCCTTAAAAGACACTATAACACGTATCTCACTGACCCTCAGAGCAATGATCACCACGCATGACACTGCAGGGTCCACAGACTATCCATACACATGTGAGGATGGGTCATCCTTCCCGCAGCACCTCTGATAGCAAAGTACCATTATCCTCATTGCAACCTCGGAGAACTGAGGCTCAGAGAGGTCAGACTTGAATCCAGGTCCTCTAACTCTGAATCTGAGAGCCCATCCATGCCCCTACAGTGTATGGACTTCAGAAGAGCTCTGGACAGACCCAAGCCAAGAGGATTTCACTCCTGTTGGCCAGGAGGCAGGCAACTCTGCACGTTCCTCCTTTCAGTCAGGAATCCAGCTCTGATGATCCTCTTCCCACAGAGAGAAGCGTGCTGGCTGCCAGTTGCATATGGCTTGACGAAGATAGGAGAGGACATAAAGACACCCCCCTCCTCCCTGTGCCCCCGGAGGAGAATCAAGCAGATTGTTTCCTACGTGGAGGAAGTGGATATGAGAAACCCAAGGCAGCACGCAGACCTCAAATGGGTGAGAATCACAGTGACTCCCCTGACCCCCCTTGCAAGCTCTGACTTGAGGAGCCAGGTTCGAAGGCACCAGGGCTGCCTGTGGGCCAAAGAGCTAGACCATTTCAGCCCCAGGAGCTTCCTCCCTGAGATGCCCACCTGAAGAGAAGCCGCTCTTGCCTTCAGCCTCCCTGGAAGACCTCCGCTGCCGGCAGGCTGGTCGATGTAACAGCTCAGAGTTGAAACCCTCTTAAAAATAGCTCTGTTCCCTTCTGGGTTTAGCAACTCACACTTGAAAAGCTCTTTATTCTTTATAATGAATAGAGAGCAGGAACTTTTCATTGACAAAGAGGAACTAAAATACAAAATAAAGGCAGACCAATGGTAGTTATTCTTTTGAAGCGGTGGACAGAGAGGGCTTCAGTACTCAGCTTTCACAGATATCTACCCTTTCCTTGGGTTATTCCTGGAATAGAGGCATGAAGAGGCTTTTGAGCAGCTCTTGCTGTCAAAAGCTCGTGTGGTGGGCAGTATTTCAGGTGACAGCATTAGCTAGAGACCAGCAGAGCAGTTTGAAGTTGAAATTTCAATCTAATGGCCGGGCGCGGTGGCTCAAGCCTGTAATCCCAGCACCTTGGGAGGCCGAGACCGGAGGATCACGAGGTCAGGAGATCGAGACCATCCTGGCTAACAAGGTGAAACCCCGTCTCTACTAAAAAAAAAAAAATACGAAAAACTAGCCGGGTGAGGTGGCGGGCACCTGTAGCCCCAGCTACTCGGGAGGCTGAGGCAGGAGAATGGTGTGAACCCGGGAGGCGGAGCTTGCAGTGAGCTGAGATCCGACCACTGCACTCCAGCCTGGGCGGCACTCCGTCTCAAAAAAAAAAAAAAAAAAAAGAAAGAAAGAAATTTCAATCTAATTAATCGACTGAAGGAGAAAAAGACCTGAAAGAAGGACTTAACTCTTTGCTATCCAGACCTTCAAGACTCCTGACCATACTGAGGAAGGGCTGAGCAGGTCTGACAGTAACAGGATGGGAGTGAAAGGTCAAGAAGTCAATACTTATCTGGGTGGGAGGGACCACCATTAGGTACGTGTTGGGGAACCTTGTCTGTCAGTCCAGAATTACTCAATTTATGTCTTGCCCATAAATCAAAAGTAATACAGATGGAGGAATAATGTCAAATCTAGTTTCAAACTAATTTATTTTCTTTAAATCAAATGAAATGCATCTCTCAGAGTCCCAATGAGTTGGTGAGAAATTTGATCTCAGTTATTATTTGGGTCTTCCTCCCTCCTTCCAAATATAAACATCTGGGAGGCATATGAGTTACCTGGGAAAGAGGGAAAAGACGTGTACATTATGCAGGGTAATTGAAGCTGGTCATATGCCAAAAACTCCAAATCACATTGTCTTAAGATAGGATATTTATTCCTTGCTCAAAGTCCAACGTGGATGTTCATGATCAGGAAGTCATCCCAGGCAGCTCTTCTCCAAGCAGTGACTCAGAGATCCAAGCCCCTTCCATCATGGGGCTCTGTCATTATCTGGGCTTTGAAATCATTTGCTTCCTGCCACTCTGACTGGAAAGGAATTAGAGGTAGAGATAGAGAGATCATGAGGATATATTTACGAATCAGGCCCTAAAGTGGTATATTACTTTAGCCCACATTCAATCAGTCAGACTCAACCACTTAGCTGTAAGTTGATACAAGGAGGCTGGCAGAGAAATAGAATTTAACTGTGTGCCCACTGAAGAGAAATATCTATTGATAAAATTTAGCAATCTGTACCAATGTATCTAATCTTTGGGTCATATGGCTTTTTCTGTTATTCTTCTCGTTCATTCCACATGGTCCATAGAAGCTTGATGCTCTCTCTTTGTCAGAAGGATTCAGTGAGGCTGGAAACCACACCTGCTACAGTCTTGCTGCTGCTTCTACAGAGGGGCGTCATGGACCCATCAAATTCTAACTCTTCTTTTTCTCTTTCCTCTAAAGCATCCTTTTCTCTTCTCCTAGGATTTCTAGTATAACTTTTTCTTTTTTTTCTTTTTTGAGACAAAGTCTTGCTCTGCCGCCCAGGCTGGAGTGCGGTGGCACAATCTCAGCTCACAGCAACCTCTACCTCCCGAGTTCAAGTGATTCTCCTGCCTCAGCCTCCTGAGTAGCTGAGATTACAGGCACGCGCCACCACACCCGGCTAATTTTTGTACTTTTAGTAGAGACGGGGTTTCACCATGTTGGCCAGGCTGGTCTCAAACTCCTTACCTCAGGTGATCTACCTGCCTTGGCCTTCCAAAGTGCTGGGATTACAGGCATGAGCCACTGCACCTGGCTGTTCAGCATCATTTTCATACAGACAGAAAAGACATAATCACTGTGAAGAGAAAAAAGTAAGAATACGAAGCACACAGTTGAGACGGGCATGTTAGGCAGTTGGCTGGGCTCAGCTAGGCATGCTTATGTCACTTACAATTATGACAGTAGGCCAGAGTCCAATGCCTCAGCAAAATAACAAATTACTACCTACCATGTATTTCTGAGTCTATTCATAGTTGAAAACTATGCATGACAGTTGCCATAGTTTGTTTTAGTTTGCCCAAGAGAGACAAGATTTCACCTGGTGGTCTTTATGAGTTCCAGTGTCTAGACCTTGAGAATTACATTCCATGGTTCTGAAGGAAATTCAGGTACCATATAACTACTACAATGGGCAATCTCAGAGGAAGTGTGGCTCATGGGAGTGGTTTCCAAAGACAAGAAATGGGTAAGTAGTCTGATTTTCAGAAAGGAGAAAAAGTGGGAATCACAGAAAGTACAAATGTGTAAGTTTGAGGTTTGAGGCCAGTTCTTTATTTTTTATTTTATTTTTATTTTTTATTTTTATTTTTGGAGACAGGATCTCACTCTGTTGCCAAGGCTGGAGTGCAGTGGTATAATCATAGCTCTCTGCAGCCTCAACCTCCTGGGCTCAAGGGATCCTCCCACCTCAGCCTTCCGAGTAACGGGGACTACAAGTGCGCAACCACGCCTGGCTAATTATTTTACATTTTTTGTAGAGACAGGGTTTTGTCATGTTGCTTAGGCTGGTCTTGAGCCCCTGGGTTCATGTGATCTACCCAAAGTGCTGGGATTACAGGCATGAGCCACTGTGCCTGGCCCCCAATTCTTTTTAATACTCATCTAGATTTTACTAATCAACAGTTAATTTATAACTTTTTAAAAGTTTTAGGCTGGGCGCGGTGGCTCACGCCTGTAATCCCAGCACTTTGGGAGTCCGAGGCGGGTGGATCACGAAGTCAGGAGATTGAGACCATCCTGGCTAACACAGTGAAACCCCATCTCTACTAAAAATACAAAAAATTAGCTGGGCGTGCTGGCGGGGGCCTGTAGTCCCAGCTACTTGGGAGGCTGAGGCAGGAGAAAGGAGAATGGTGTGAACCCAGGAGGCGGATCTTGCAGTGAGCCGAGATCATACCACTGCACTCCAGCCTGGGTGACAGAGTGAGACTCCATCAAAAAAAAAAAAAAAAAAAAAAGGTTTTAAAAGAAACATAATAATCACTTCATATTATGATCAGTTTGCTCAAAATAAGTCATACTTTTGAACCAAAATGAATCAAACAGTACCTTTCCTTTTTTAGTTTGGACTATTAAGTTGTCAGGTTAGGGGACTATGACAGACTTACTTTTTCTGGAATTGGTTGAAGGCCTCAATAATAATGTGTTTTGATAGATTTTAAGCTGTTGAACAATCAATCTTGAGTGTTAAGATTGAGTTTTGCGAACAGTCCATTAATAACAAGTTGCTCTTACCCATCTAAGTTCTGAAGCAATGAATAAGTAAACACAGGTGTCAACCAGATGGGGGAAAAAAACCCTCACCTCTGCTTTTGATTAAACTGATAAGAGAAAGTGGCTTGTTGTGTGTCTACAATCTGGCCCTTAATCCTTGCCAATATTCCAGGCCTGACACAGTTAAATATCCCTCTCCAGTCATAGGCACAGCTGAACTGCCTCTGGCCTCCCATTCAGGGGCAGCTCAGTGATTGGTGGAAGAGGAGAATGTAGGTGTCCTGCACAGAGGCAACTTCAAAGAATTTGGAGAGGGCTTGTTGAGGCAGCTTCAGTTCCTTCTCCAATATTCACCAACCATCAAGCATGGTTTGAGGTAGAAGGAGTGAACTAGAAGCAGTAGAAGTTATGATCCTGACATTTCTGCAAGGGCAGAAGGTCTTATTTCATGGATCAAGTTAGGAATGCATAAAGGGGAACAGAGTGATTCCTTTTAGCAAACAATAGGGTAACCTAGAGTTCTTTCTGCTTGTGCTGTTACAGTCAACATTTTGCTATTTGATGCATATGAAGGCACAGAAGGAATGTATAGCTTTTTTGAGGTTCTTACCAAAATAGGAAGAATAACTGACATGACAAATGATGGAAAATTAAAAATCACCTCACCTGCCCGGGCGCAGTGGCTTATGCTTGTAATCCTAGCACTTTGGGAGGAGGTGGGTGGATTGCTTAAGCCCTGGCATTTGAGATCAGCCTGAACAACATAGCAAGAACTCGTCTCAAAAAAAAAAAAAGTGGAAAAAAAAAAATCACCTCGGCTGAGTGCAACCTATGCTGGAGTCTCCTAAACTCAATTATTTAGGTTAAAAGAAAATTTTAAAGGAAAACTTCATACACTATGCAATTGCTCAGATACAGAGTGAAGAACAACAGTGATGGCATCAATTTATGTTAAAATATGGCGGGCACGTTGGCTCATGCCTGTAATCCCAGCACATTGAGAGGCCTAGGCAGGCAGATCCCTTGGGCTCAGGAGTTCGAGATCAGCCTGGTCAATATGGCGAAACCCCATCTCTACTAAAAATACAAAAATTAGCTGGGCGTGGTGGCACGTGCCTATAATCCCAGCTACTTGAGAGGCTAAGGCAGAAGAATCTGCCTTAGCTTGACCTCTGAGGGGTAGAGTTTGCAGTGAGCGGAGATCGCACCACTGTACTCCAGCCTGGGCAACAAGAGTGAAACTTCATCTCAAAAAAAAAAAAAAAAAAAAAAAAAAAAAAAAAAAAAAACGGCCGGGCACGGTGGCTTTTTTCCACCACTTTTTTACAAAGTGCTGTAATCCCACCACTTTGGGATGCCGAGGCAGGTGGATCACGAGGTCAGGAGATCGAGACCATCCTGGCTAACACGGTGAAGCCCGTCTCTACTAAAAATACGAAAAATTAGCCGGGCATGGTGGCAGGCGACTTGTAGTCCCAGCTACTGGGGAGTCTGAGGCAGGAGATTGGCGTGAACCCGGGAGGCGGAGCTTGCAGTGAGCCGAGATCGTGCCACTGCACTCCGGCCTGGGCGACACAGCAAGACTCCGTCTCAAAAAAAAAAAAAAAAATTGTATTACAATTTTCTAGGGATTTTTAGTTCCCCTGAACTGATATAATTATTATGCATCCGCTAAAAATGTTAGTGTAGTCTCCAGTTGCATTTGTTCAACAAATACTTGTTTAGCATGTATTCCATGGCAGGCACTGTGCTGGGTGGGAGTTAATGGTACCACAGTGTCTGGAGTAATCTGCCCATTTAGTGGCACATACTTTAAGAGGAACATTAATCAATTAAGTTGGAGGATTGGTGGGTGGAAACCTAGTCCTGTTTCTTCAGCTTTCCATGAGGCAATTTCTTTTCCTTTGTGTGTGTGTGTGTGTGTGTGTGTGTGTCAGAGTCTTACTGTCACACACACACACTGGAGTGCGGTGGTGCATCTCGGCTCACTGCAACCTCCGCCTCCCTGGTTCAAGCCATTCTCATGCCTCAGCCTCCCAAGTAGCTGGGATTACAAGTTTGTGCCACCATGTCTGGCTAATTTTTGTATTTTTAGTAGAGACGGGATTTCGCCATGTTGGCCAGGCTGGTCTTGAACTCGTTACCTGAGGTGATCCGCCCACCTCGACCTCCCAAAATGCTGGAATTACAGGCGTGAGCCACCGTGCCCAGTCCCATGAGGCAATTTCTACTAAATCATAGAAAAAATATTTGAGTATTTTATTGGTAGAAATTATTTTAGCTGGAAATGACAGAGACATTGACATAACCAGCTTAAACAATTTTAAAAAATTAGTATTATTTTAAATAACAACAACAAAAGCCAAAGGTAGAGCAAGTGTCATAACTGGGGCTGGGGATTTATTGCTTTGCTGTTCTTTGAGCTCCTTTGTCCTCCAGATAGGGGCGTTTTCTTCAGGTTGCTTCCTCCTGGTGACTGCCATCAGCTCCTGGAACAGCATGCTTCCTCAGTAGAAAATCCTTTCCAGGCCAGGTGCGGTGGTTCACGCCTGTAATCCCAGCACTTTGGGAGGCTGAGGTGGGCGGACCACCTAAGGTCAGGAGTTCAAGACCAGCCTGGCCAACATGGTGAAGCCCTGTCTCTACTTTAAAAAAAAAAAAAAAAAACACAAAAGAATTAGCCAGGTGTGGTGGTGCATGTCTGTAACCCCAGCTACTTGGGAGGCTGAGGCAGGAGAATCGCTTGAACCTGGGAGGTAGAGGTTGCGGTGAGCCGAGATCACGCCATTGCACGCTAGCGTGGACAATAGAGTGAGACTCCGTGTCAAAAAAAAAAAAAAATCTTTCCTCCCACCTTTGAACAAAAGTAGTCTGATTAGGCTCGTCTGTATCACTAGTCCATCTCTTATCCAATAGCAAGCTCTAGGAGTCATGCCATGCACTGATTGGCTGAAGCCTAAATTCTGAAACCAATCACTTTGCAAGGAGATTAGAGTTACTAGGATTGGCTTCAGTTGAGGATAGCGCTGGCTTCCTCAGACACTAGGGCACCATGAAAGGGGTTGCGGTGGGGCTTTTGTAGATAACATTAGGGTTCTGTTTGAAAAAAGGAAAATGATGGGAAGGATGCTAAGGAGGCAACCCTGGGAGAAGGAAGTCTCTTGGGACGGGTGGATTTGATGGAAGAGAAGGTAGACATCTTTCCTTTCTCTCTTCCAGGAAAACCTGATCTCTCCTAGTGCTGTTACATTTCTTTATGTGGCAATAGCTGTAACTCATACCCTTAAAACCTTGCACAGTTGTGTGGAGTCAATTGTCCTGCTTCTTTGTATGTGACTCTATCACATAAATTCAATTAAGTGGGGGTTCATAGGAAGGCTGATTGTGGTCAAGGTCCAACTTCTACCCTCCAATCTATGCTTACTGGAAATATAATTGATCTTTTGATCTTCATCTGTTGGATTCCTAAATCTGTTTCTAATTAACTCATAACCGGGGGTGGGGGGACATGATTATCACCCCTGAAAACCTCAACAAGTGTGCCTTTCAGAGCAAACCAGAATCTAAAGGATTTGGAGAACTGTCACAAAGAGGAAATGTAAAATTCAATACTGAGACTTTATGCAGCCATCAGAAAAAATATCAAGACTTTCTGCTGCCATACATCAGCTAGATGTATCAGATATTTGGAAAGTTCAAAGGGCACAAATTTCAAGAGCATAGCCATCAAGAAAGCTGCACTGCTAGTAATGGGAACTCTGTCTTTGGAAGTATTCATGCAATGGCTGGATGACCATCTCCCAAGTGTGCCTAAACATGGAATTCTGCACATTTGGGAAGTGGAACAGTTACTTCCATGGTACAATCCAACTTTTGTTCCAAGTAATCCTGTTTTGCTAATTGTTTGACCTGTGGTTTTCAAAGTGTAGTTCCTGTAGCAGCATTAGCACCAGCTACGGAACTTGGAAATGCAGATAAACAGGTCACACCCTAGCCCTCCTGTTATGGGTGGAACTGTGACCCCAAAAGGATATGTTGAAGTCCTAACACCCAGTACCTCAGAATGTAACCTTATTTGGAAATAAGGTCATTGTAGATGTAATTAGATAAGCCAAGATGAGGTTGTACTCGCGTGGTGTGGGCCTTTAATCCAGTATGACTAATGTCCTTATAAGAAAAGGAGAGAGAGACACGGATACACAAGGGGAGACCTCCATAAGATGATAGAGGCAGAGACTGAAGCTATATACCCGTAAATCAAGGAACACCAAAGATTGCCAGCAAACTACCAGAAGCTAAGAAGAGGCAAGGAAGGATCTTCCTTACCAATTTCAGAGGAAGTGTGGCCCTGCTGATGCTTTGATTTCAGACTTTGAGGATCCAGAAATAGGAGCTTGTTTTAAAACACCTATTTTGTGGTAATTCAATATGGCAACCCTATGAAACTAACACACCCTACTGAATTAGGAACTCATATACTGTGGCCCAGCAATCTGTGTTTATAAGTACCCCAGATAATTCTGAAATATACTAAAATTAGAAAATCACTGATTCCTTCCTTCCTTCCTTCCTTCCTTCCTTCCTTCCTTCCTTCCTTCCTTCCTTCCTTCCTTCCTTCCTCCCTCCCTCCCTCCCTCCCTCCCTCCCTCCCTCCCTCCCTCCCTCCCTTCTTTCTTTCTTTCTTTCTTTCTTCTTCTTTCTTTATTTCTTTCTTCTTCTTCTTTCTTTCTTTCTTTCTTTCTTTCTTTCTTTTCTTTCCTTCTTGTTTTCTTTCTTTCCTTCTTTCTTGTAATTTCAACTTTTATTTCAGATTCAGGGGGTACATGTGCAGGTGTGTTTCATGGGTATATTGTATGATGCTGGGGTTTGGGGTACAAAGGACCCCATCACCCAGGTAGTGAGCAAAGGGTTTTCCAATCCTTCCCCCGCTCTCTCCCTCCCCGCTCTAGTAGTCCCCAGTGTCTGTTGTTGCCACCTTTATGTCCATGAGTGCCTAATATTTAGCTCCCACTTATAAGTGAGAACATGTGGTATTTGGTTTTCTGTTCCTGGGTTAATTTGCTTAGAATAATGACCTCCAGTTGCGTCCATGTTGCTGCAAAGGACATGATTTTGTTGTTTATGACTGTGTAGTATTCCATGATGTATATGTACCTTTTCTTTATTCAATCCACTATTGATGGGCACCCAGGTTGATTCCATGTCTTTGCTATGGTGAACAGCGCTGTGATGAGTGCATGTGTCTTTTTGGTAGAATGATTTGTTTTCTGTTTGTTTTTGTTTTTGTATTTGTTTTATTGAGACAAGGTCTCATTCTGTTTTCTAGGCTGGGATGCAGAGGTGTGATCATGGCTCACTGCAGCCTCAACCTCCCAGGCTCAAGCAACCCTCCACCTCTGCCTCCCAAGTAGATGGGACTACAGGCATGCCCACCATGCCTGGCTATTTTTTTTTTTGAGAGATGGGGTCTCACTACATTGCCCAGGCTGGTCTCAAACTCCTGGAATCAACCGATCCTCCCATCTCAGCCTCTCGAAGTTTGGGGATTATGGATGTGAGCCATGACGCCCTATCCTTCTTTCGGATATATATCCAGTGATAGAATTGCTGGGTAAAATGATAGTTTTGCTCTTAGTTCTTTGAGAACTCTCCAAACTGCTTTCAACAGTGGCTAACTAATTTACATTCCCACCAACAATGTATAAACATTCCCTTTTCTCTGCAGCCTCACCATCATCTGTTGTTTTTTTACTTTTTAGTAATAGCTATTCTGATAGGTGTGAGATGGTATCTCATTGTGGTTTTGATTTGCATTCATCTGATAATTAATGATATCAACCATTTTTTATGTATTTGTTGGCTGCTTGTATGTGTTTTTTTGAGAAGTGTCTGTTCATGACTTTTGTCCACTTTTAATGGGGTTGTTATAGATTCTGGATATTAGAGCTTTGTTGGGTGCACAGTTTGTGAATATTTTCTCCCATTCTGTAGGTCTGTTTACTCTGTTGATAGTTTCTTTTCCTGTACAAAACCTCTTTAGTTAATTGGTCCCACTTGTCAATTTTTGTTTTTGTTGCAACTGCTTTTGAGGACTTAATCATAAATTATTTCCCAAGGCTGATGTCCAGAATGGTGTTTACTAAGTTTTCTTCTAGGATTGTTATAGGTTGAGGTCTTACTTTTAAATCTTTAATCCACCGAGTTAATTTTTGTGTATGGCAAAAGGTAGGGCTCCAGTTTCATTCTTCCGCATATAGCTAGTCAGCTATTCCAGTATCATTTATTGAATATGGGGTCCTTTCCCCATTACTTATTTGTGTTGACTTTGTCAAAGATCAGATGGCTGTAGATGTGTGGCTTTATTTCTGGGGAGATCCCCTGTTTCCTTTCTACTTTCTTTAAAGTTTTTTTAATGAAACCCTTCATGAATTTGCATGTCATCTTTGCACAGGGGCCATGCTAATCTTCTTAGTATATATACTGCTGAAGCGAGTACAGAACCGGATCTCAGCTCACTGCAAGCTCTGCCTCCCGGGTTTACGCCATTCTCCTGCCTCAGCCTCCCGAGTAGCTGGGACTACAGACGCCTGCCACCTCACCCGGCTAGTTTTTTGTATTTTTTAGTAGAGATGGGGTTTCACTGTGTTAGCCAGGATGGTCTCGATCTCCTGACCTCGTGATCTGCCCGTCTCAGCCTCCCAAAGTGCTGGGATTACAGGCTGGAGCCACCTCACCCGGCCATAGAACCACTGTTTTCTATTCTAGATCTAGACCAATGCCTCTCTCACATTTGTGTGCATGTGAATGAATTGAGGATTTTGTTAAAATGCAGATTCTGATTCAGTGGATCTGGGGTAGGACCTGTGTTTCTGCATTTCCAGTATGCTCTCAATACATGCCCAATATGCTCTCCAAGGACTGGACTTTGAATACCAAGTGTCTAAATCAGTGTCGTCTGATAGAACTTTTCATGATGATGGAAATGTTCTATACTTCTACTGCCCAATATGAAAGTCACTAGCCACATCTAGCTACTAAACACTTGAAATGTGGCTTGACTGAGAACTAAATTTTAAATTTTTATTTCCTTTTACTTTTTTTTTTTAAAATTATTTAATAGAGACAGGTTTTCCCTATGTTGCCCAGGCTGGTCTCAAACTCCTGGGCTCAAGGGATCCTCCTGCCTTGGTCTCCCAAAGGGCTAGGATTACAAGCATGAGCCACCACACCCAGTCAAGAACAAAATTTTTAAATGCTATTTAATTTAAATAGATTAATAGCTACATGCATAATGTAGTACAGGTCATCAATTTCCTGTTTCTAGTCTTAAATGGCATGTTTTGCAAAGCCTTCAGGGCTCTCAACTTTTGTTCATCTTGAAATATCCATAATTTGATAGTCAGGACTGGTGGTGTTCCCTATGCAAGACTGTGTGTGCTCAGCAGTATATTAGGAGCCACTGGAGAGCATAAAATAAATAGATTGCAGGGTCTTTGCCCCTGAGGAACTTCCTGTTTATTAACCAGCTCTCATTGTGTTTTCTTCCAGTTTCTGCCAAGCCTGAAAGTATTCAATGTTAAAGGGTGGGGGGAGGAGGAAATTAAGCAATAATTAGGAGAGATGATGCTTGGCAGGGGCTTTTTTATCTCAAGGCTACCAGATTTTGTTCATGGAATTTGAGAACATGAGTGATTTGCATATGTTGCATAAATTTGCATCATGTATTCAAGAGACCTGACTCCAAGTCTATGAAGTACAATTTAATTAATTAGTGGAACCTACTATGGCTCTATTCAGAATAGAATTCATGGCATAACACACATGAAATTGCTAGCTGTTGACAGCAATTCAGGAGATCCCAGACCAGGTCAGGAGACCAAAAAAAAAAAAAAAAAAAAAAAAAAAAAAAAAAAAAACACAGAGCAGAAGAGGTTGACAGTTAAGGGGGAAGAAAAGGTACCAGGACCCTTGTTATCATCCCTCACCTCTGCCTTCTGTGCACCTCCAGCCTTTGTATATAGGGTCATTAATCTCCCACAAACAGCACTATGTAAAATGAAGTTGCACCAAAGAATGGAATTAGACCTCTTGTGCCCACTAGTGTCAGTTTCCTTATCTTTGGCATACCCCATACTTCCTGCCTTGCTTCTCTGCCTACAACTGAACTCTGCATGAGTGTTAGCAGATAGTTTAAAAAAGGAAAGATAGAGTGAAGGAGAGGATGTCTAAAGAAAAGAAGAGTCAGGTCATTTTTTCTGCTCTCTCTTCCCTTCTCTTTCTTCTCTCCTTTACTAAGCACCTACTCAATGTCTGTGCCAGGTCTGTGGTAGGTCTGGGAGATACAAAGTTAAAGTAACACAGGCTTTTTGTCTCAAAGGAGCTCAGCACTGCAGCAGGGGAGATGGACATATAAGCAGCAACTACCATACTGTGCATAGAAAGAAACGATAAAGGTATGTCCTAGGAAGGGGACCCAGAGAAGACAGAGATGCCTCTGTTGATGTGGAGAGGTAGAGGGGAAGTTTTCTCACAGGAAGAAAGGGAAAGGACTTGAAGAAAGAGAAAGGACTTAAAGAAAGAGAAGGACTGTGGTGGGGCAGAGAGAACAGCATGTGTAGAAACAGCACGATGTGTTTACTGTACAGTTAAGTATCACAAATGTGAAGGGGAGGAGGGAGGTCAGGGAGAGGTACAAAATCCAGACCAGCCTATAAATGCCTTATTAACTTGCTTTCAAGCACCAAGTGAATGGAACTAAAGTAGAGTACTTTAGACCACCTTACCTAGGAATGAAAACATGGCACCTACCCCAGCAGCAGGGCTAAAGGATCTTTCCCTTAGGAGTTAAGTCTCCCCTCCTAGCATCTCTTGACCAATGTTAGTTAGCTCTAGATTTGCCCTTAACATTTCCTACTTGTGCCCCTTTCTAGGAGAACTTGAATTCTATTATGACCCAAGATGACTAGAAATAGGCATCTCTATAATATATCTTCTATCTGTTGTCTGTAACCAAATATACCCCCTGCCTGCCAGGCAGCCTGGAGAGGTCAGGTGGAGGTGAAGGGTCATCCTAAAATGGTCGTGTTCACCACCTGAATGATTCTCCTGATTCTCTCCTCTCCCCATCGTGTGGGTATTTACTCCTTCTTTCTTTTCGGAAACTCAGAACCAAATGTGGCAACTGCATGTGGCCCCAGAGATACTAAAAACTCTCCTGCTCCCCCACCACCTCCATGGCCAAATCTGGGAGCCGTAGAACTACCCCTGACTGCAGAGCTAGTGGGATGGCATAAGGATAGAGACTGTGTCTGGTGCCTCCTCCCACCTCACCCATGCAACTCTATACTCTGTGGGAGAACTGGCTGCCATATTTCATTGAATTACTACTAAATGTTTTAGAAAAACAAAAAGCACAGAGTATACAATCACTAATTCATACTTGCTCCTCAGCTTAAGAAATACATTTCAGATTCAACTGAAGCTCTTCTGTTTCCCTCATTAATTACCTTCCTTTCCTTCCTCTTAAGAAGTAATCAGCCGGGCGCGGTGGCTCAAGCCTGTAATCCCAGCACTTTGGGAGGCCGAGACGGGCGGATCACGAGGTCAGGAGATCGAGACCATCCTGGCTAACACGGTGAAACCCCGTCTCTACTAAAAATAAATATAAAAAACTAGCCGGGCGAGGTGGCGGGCGCCTGTAGTCCCAGCTACTCAGGAGGCTGAGGCAGGAGAATGGCGTGAACCCAGGAGGCGGAGCTTGCAGTGAGCTGAGATCAGGCCACTGCACTCCAGCCTGGGCGACAGAGCGAGACTCTGTCTCAAAAAAAAAAAAAAAAAAAAAAAAAAGAAGTAATCATTATCCTGAATGTGGTATTTATTATACCAAATACTTGTATTTATATGATATTATGGTATATTGTGTTAAGAATTTAAAATTTTTTTTAAATGTTATGCCTCAGATGCCATCAACAACCAACTCTGTTAGTTTCTTGTGTGGGAAAGCTTCTGAATTGTGTGGTCTTGCCCCTCTGGACCCAATGGCTGTATCATAATAAAAAGATAGCTTTTGGAAAGACTTTATCTTATGCTATTGATCTACATTGTCTCATATTTTTCCTTTATTCTTGTATATTCTATGAATATGGTGCTATCCTGTCCTTCAGTTATTGTAATGTGTGTGAACTGCTAGGGACAGACTGATGTGAGTGCAGTTCTTAAACTTACAAAGCCCTAGACATCACAATATTGGTGTTCAAGGTATGAGGAACAGCTCTACAAACAGGGGTTGATTGTATTGAATATTCTCCCTGCTGAGCCTGCCTTGTGATGGTGGTTGCTTGGGGATCTTGGAGCAAAAGAAATGGCTAATCGTTCAATAATGGTCCTGTAATATTCATCATCCATGAGCAGTTATTAAAAAATGGCTGCAAAGCCAGAGTTAGGCTACTAACAAGGAATTTATGTAGATGTGCCATGTCTAGCCTGTGTTCTGGAACTATAGAGAAGAATAAGGTATGATCCATTCTCTTTGGAGGCTCATAATTGAATAGGGAGTATTAATAATTGAATGATTGCAATTCAGCATGGCAAATGCTAAAACATACGTATGTAGCAGCTATAATAGGAACAGAGTAATAGTGAGAGTCAGAAAGTATGGTCAAAACCCAAAAAAAGTCAGGTATGTAATATGTGTATATTTGGTATATACATGTAAACTCTAACTATGAGGTAATAATCTCTGGTCTGTCCTTATTACCTGTGTGGATTGGGCAAGTTACAACACTCAGCCTGTTTCTTCATCTGTGAAATGGTGATAATATCTAGTAGTGTTGATATATGGATTAAATGAGATAATCTAAAAAAATGTTATCCAGTGATATCCTGGTTTTAACAACAGGCTCTCTAGGGAAAAAAAGACAACTTAATTTAAAGCATCTGCCAGTTTCCATGCTTACATACTCCCACCATAAGCAGTCAGTAAAGAATGGCTGCAAAGCCAGAGTTAGGCTAATTCCAATGCCAAAGGCCAAATTCAAATGACCACATTGTGTCAGTGAAGAAGAAGTTAGGAAGAGACAACCCCAATACATGTGAGCCAGCTCTGGCACCCCACTGATTTATTATGCTCTATGTTCTTCATTAACTTGATTTTTTTCCTCAGCATTATTATAGTTGAGATTTGTTCATGTTGATACACATAGGTCTAGTTTTGTTTTGTTTTTGTTTTTGTTTTTTCTTTCACTTCTACTGCTATGTAGGGTTGAATGTATGAACACACCAAAATTTATTTTCCCTGCCAGGCACAGAGGCTCAGGCCTGTAATCCCAGTGCTCTGGGAGGCTGCAGTAGAAGGATCACTTGTACTCTGGAGTACAAGACTGGCTTGGGCAATGTAGCAAGACCCCTTCTCTACAAAAAAAAAGTTTAACAATTACCATGGTATGGTGGTGCACACCTGTAGTCCTAGCTACTCTGGCGGCTGAGGTGGGAGGATCACTGGAGCCTAGAAGTTTGAAGCTGCAGTGAGCTATAATCACACCACTGCACTCCAGCCTGGGCAACACACCAAGACCCTGTCTCAGAAAAAATTAATTAAATAATTTGTTTTTCCTTTTTTTTTTTTTTTTTTTTTTTGATGGATATTTAGGTTACTTTTGATCTAGGGACTCTTGAAAATAATGCTATAAAAATCGTTTTGAATGTACTTCATGGTACACAGCTGTAAAACGTTTCCCAAAATCAGAGTAGAATTCATGGGTTTTGGACATACATGTTCCAACATGAATAGATTTTGCCAGATTCTCCTCTTAGGTAGCTATGATGATTTACTTTCCCACTAGTATGTCAGTGTTTCCATTACCTTCATTTTCTCCTGTTCTTAGTTTTGACAGATGTTATAAACTGAATTGTGTCCTTCCAAAATTTATATATTAAGTTCCAACCCCCGATGTGACTGCATGTGGAGATACAGCCTTATGGGGGTAATTAAAATAAATGAGGCCATAAGGGTGGGGCTTTAATCCTATATAATTGGTATCCTTATAAAAAGAGGAAGAGACACTAAAGCTCCCCCAACAACTCCACTCAACTCCCACCCTCTCCCCACTATGTGTGCATAAAGGAAAGGCCATATGAGGATGCAGTGAGAAGCCAGCCAGCCACAAGCCAGGAAGGGAGCCCTTACTAGAACCCGAATTTGCCAGAACCTTGATCTTGGACTCTTAGCCTCCAGAAGTGTGAGAAAATAAATGTCTCTTGTGTCAGCAACTCAGTCTGTGAGATTTTTGTCATGGCAGCCTAAGCAGATTAATGCAACAGACTTTTAAAATTTTGCCTTTAAACAGATGTAGTTTTTCTTTATTTTAATTTTAGAAACTCTCTGTTTCCTTCTAATCAAGCCTCAACTCTTACCTAGTTTAAACAAACTCCCAAACTGACCTCTTCCTTTATAACCCACCTAATTTACTTATTCCCAATTTACTTCTTTTGAAATTGCTCTATTCAGGCTGATTTTCTCAGATTCCCCAAATATACCATGCTCATTCTTATCTCTGGACCTTCATTAAAGCGGCTCTACTTGCCTGGAATACCCTACCATTTTCCCTGGGCACATCAAAATCCTGCCCATTTTTAAAATACACAAGTCAAATCCCATTCTCTAAGAGTTAGGACTCCTTCTGGGTCAAATGAAAGAACATCCAAAGCAAACTTCTATGGCACAAAAAGGAAATTTGGTTTTATGAAAAACAGAGCAGCTTGCTTCAGAGATGCCAGGGACCTAGACAGTGCTATTAGGTTCCTATTCTCATATCCAGTCTCACTTTACCCTGCACTGGATGTATTCTCTCCTTCTATAGACATCATGCCTCCATACTGAAGGACCAGCACAGGGTCACAGAAAGCTCCACACTTACAACATCTTATGCATAACCCACAAAAGACTTCCTCTCTCCCACCCTCCATTTGTAATATCTTGGCTGCGGGGCGGGGGTGGGGGGGGTTTCATTGGCCTAACTTGGATCAAATGGCATCTTCTTGTTCAATCATTTCATCTAGAATGGTGGGGGTACTATGATAGCTAAGCCCAGGGTATATGCCCACATCTGTAGCCAGGGAGGTACAGTATTATGACTGTCAAACCCATTAAAACCACATGGAGTGTGGAAGATCAAATCCCCTTGCTATGGTCTGAATGTTTGTGTCTTTCTAAAATTCTTATGTTGAAACCTAATCCAGGGCTGGGCAGTGGTGGCTCACACCTGTAATCCCAACGCTTTGGGAGGCAGAGGTGGGCAGCTCAATTGAGGTCAAGGGTTCGAGACCAGCCTGGCCAACATGGTGAAACCCCCATTTCTACTAAAAATACAAAAATTAGCCAGGTGTGGTGGTGGGTGCCTGTAATCCCAGCTACTCGGGAGGCTGAGGTGGTAGAATCGCTTGAACCCAGGAGGCAGAGGTTGCAGTGAGCCGAGATCCTGCCACTGCACTCCAGCCTGGGCAATAGAGCAAGACTCTGTCACTAAAGAAACAAACAAACAAACAAACAAAAAACGGAAACCTCATGCCCAACATGATAGTATTAAGAGGTGGGGCTCTTAAGAAAGGGTGCAGGTGAATCATCTTGAGCATTGGAGTTTGAGATCAGTCCAACACGGCAAACCCCTGTTTTCTTTCTTTTCTTTTCTTTTCTTTTTTCTTTTTTTTTCTTTTCTTTTCTTTATTTTCTTTTCTTTTCTTTCTTTCTTTCTTTCTTGTCTTTCTTTCTTCTTCATTCTTTTTTCTTTCTTTCTTTCTTGCTCGTAGGCCTGCTTTTTTCGTTCCGTTTCTCTCTCTTCTGCTTCTGTGCTGTGTTTCTTTCGGCTCTCTTCTTTTTTCTTACTTTCTTCTTCTTCCTTCCCCTCTTTCTCTCTTTTCTTTCTTCCGTCCCTCCCTTCCTTCCTTCCTCCCTCCCTCCCTTCCTTCCTTCCTTTCTCTCTCTCTCTTTCTTTTTTCTTTCTCTTTCTCTCTCTCTCTCTTTCTTTCTTTCTTTCTTTCTTTTTTTCTTTCTTTCTTTCTTTCTTTCTCTTTCTTCTCTCTTTCTTTCTCTCTCTCTCTCTCTCTCCTTTTCTTTTCTTTTCTTTCATTTTTGAGACAAGAGTCTCACTCTGTCGCTCAGGTTGGAGTGCAGTGGCGCCATCACTGCAACCTCCACTTCCCAGGTTCAAGTGATTTTCGTGTCTCAGCCTCCTGAGTAGTTGGGATTACAAGCATGTGCCACCACGCCGGCCTAATTTTTGTATTTTTAGTAGAGATGGGGTTTCGCTATGTTGGCCAATCTTGAAATCCTGGCCTCAAGTGATCCACCTACCTTGGCTTCCCAAAGTGCTGGGATTAAGGCGTGAGCCACTGCGCCTGGCCACAGAACCCTGTTTCTACAAAAAATACAGAAATTAGCTGGGCATAGTGGCTTGTGCCTGTAGCCCCAGCTACTGGGGAGGCTGAAGTAGGAAGATTGTTTGAGCCCAGGAGGTCAAGGCTGCCATGATCTGTGATTGTGCTACTGCACTCAAGCAGAGAGCAAGTGTTTGCCAGACACCAAATCCACTGCTGCCTTAGACTTCCCAGCCTCTAAATCTGTAAGAAATAAATTTCTGTTGATTATTAATTGCCCTGTCTAAAGTGTTTTGTTATTGCAGAATGGACTAAGATACCCTTAAAAAAGGGTCCTTGACAGACACAAATGACAGAATCTATCACATGCATTATCCATGAAGCTACCCCATTTCTTCAGCCCTCATAGCTCCTCTTTACTTTTGAATTGTTACTGTATCTAGAGCATCTCTCACTTAATTATCAAAGTATCTTTTGTTTTATGTTAAATCATAATCTTGTTAATATTAGGAATCATGTCTTCACTTACCATGTATCTTTCACGGTCCATTTTTTTTTTTTTTTTTTTTTTGAGACAGGGTCTTGCTTTGTTGCCCAGGCTGGAGCGCAGTGGCGCGATCTCAGCTCACTGCAACCTCTGCCTCCCAGGTTCAAGCGATTCTTGTGCCTCAGCCTCCTGAGTAGTTGGGACTACAGGCGCCTGCCACCATGCCTATCTAATTTTTGCTATTTTTTAGTAGAGACAGAGTTTTGCCATGTTTGCCAGGCTGGTTTTGAACTCTTGACCTCAAGTGATTCGCCTGCCTTGGCCTCCCAAAGTGCTGGGATTACAGGTGTGAGCCATCACACCCAGCCGTCTTCACAGTCCTTAACAGAGAACTGAGTATGTATCAAACACCTGACAAATACTAATTCTCAGAACCTGTGGCCTGCTATTTCTAATGGAAGCAGATCTTTAAAATCCACTCCTATTGACTTCAATTGTAGTTTAGCTGAAATTTGAATTTTGAAGCTATGATGCAATTTTGGAGATATCATGGCCAAAAATGTATATGGTGCATAGCAGTTTAGAAAATACTTTCACATTCTACGATCTTCACAAACAGACAGAAGGCAGGTTCTGCCCCTTAGGAAACTGAGATTTACCCATCAATGCATGTAATTTTTTTGCCCAAAGTAGACTGGCTAGTGAGTGGCAGAAACGGATAAGCCACAGTTTGACTGGGCCTTGGGAGAAATTTACCTTTTGTCACAGCCCTATAGAGGGCTGAATGTTCTGGGAGGTGTGTTGAGAGACTCTTCTAGAAATAGTGCTCTAGGGGGCTGCCTTCAAGAAACCCTGATTGCCCCTCCATCCTGTGAGGGTTGCATGAATGAATCAGCCCATGGAAACTCTACCTACATTTGGACACCCACTGTCTGGAACATGTGTTTGGCGCCTGGAACCAAAGCATCTCTGTGGCCCCGAATGCTACTGAGGAGAGATTCAGCCCACATCTAAATGCCAGATGATAGAAGCAAGTGGCCAAGCAGTGCAGGCATTTTTGCCAAGTTGGAATGGGAGCAAGTGTGACTAAGCCAATGGGACTAGAGGTGGCAAACAATTCGTGTCTGGTTGGAATCAAGCACTGTGTTGGTGATAACACTTCCAGAACAGGCAAGGGTGACCATAAACTTGCATTCCAAGGCACCCTGTAAAGGAATGAGCTGTATACGCTCATGCTATTTAACAGAAATTCACCAGTGAGGCCCATCTTTTAACGTCAGCTAGAAAAGCAATGTCGACAATGGCATCACTAGCCTTCCCCTGCCTGCTGCTAGCCTAGCAGAAGCTTGTAAAGGCAGAACTTTCGGGCCCAGACGTCTTGTTTCTGTTGCTTTTGCCAGAGAGTTGCTCCAGAGGGGGGTTGCATTGTGTTATAATCACATGGTTTGCAAAATGATAGTTAAGAGTCTGTTAGCATTTCCACCCCAAACCTCATATTTTCAGCTGCTCAGAGTGACTCAAATATAAGAATTCTCTTTAGGCTGAAATTTGGCACACAGGGTCTCAGGCCCAGCTGGGGAGCAATTTCAACCTTTCTTGGGACCGGATTTCAATAACATCCATTTGGCTGTTTTTGAATAACAGCAGAAGTACAACAGAAGAGAAGTTAGCATTTTTATAGCAAAATGTTGCCATTGTGTGACTCAAGAATTGGTGGTGAGGGGTGGGTGGGTCCCACCCACCCCAGCAACTCCCAATAAACCCTGGCAGGTGATTAGCCTTAGAGTGGACTAAGCATGTATACTTTTGTCAAGTATGTATTAAAAAAACCAACTGCTAGTCTGTTGTTCAGAACAGAGGGGAGATTTTGTTTAATAACATATTGTGTTTTTGAAAAGCAAAGTTGACTCAGGAACAATGACACATACCAGTGGATATTGAATTTCTACTACACCCACTCCTTGGTGCAACTGGGGCAGTGGCAAATTGTAGGATGCAACTGAGTTCCTGAATGTAAAGGAAAAAACTGCGAGGGGGCAGGAGAAAGGGAGGGGAGGGTAGTGCCATGACCGCAAACATGGTATGAGGAATATTCTTGATGGTCTAAGCTCTCAGATCTGGTCCTTCCTTCTGGAAGGAAGAAGACATCGGAACTCAGTTCCTCTTCTGCACCTCCCCACTCACTAATGACAGTGCATCAAATTACAAATGACAGATTCCAAAAAGGCAAAATGATACCAAGTTTTTTTTTTTAATGAAATATTCCAGGAAAAAAAACATAGAGAGTAACAAAACACACATTCATGTGCCCACCACTCAGTTTATGAAATAAAACATTGTAAACATAGGCCAGGCGCAGTGGTTCACACCTGTAATCCCAGCACTTCGGGAGGCCAAGGCAGGTGGATCCCTTGAAAACAGGCATTTGAGACCAGCCTGGGCAACATGGTGAAACTCTTGTCTCTACTAAAAATGAAAAAAATTAGCCAGCATGGCAGTGTGAGCCTGTACTGTAATCCCAGCTACTCAGGAGGCGGAGGTGGCAGGATCACTTGAGCTCGTCTCAAAGAAAAAAGAAAGCCAATACAATCAAAGTCCTATCTGTGTATTTATCAGTATTCTTGATGATTTCCTTGTTTCTTGTTTCTTTTTTTTTGTTTGAGATGGAGTCTTGCTCTGTCACCCAGGCTGGAGTGCAATGGCACGATCTTGGCTCATTGCAACCTCTGCCTCCCAGGTTTAAGCGATTCTCCTGCCTCAGCCTCCCGAGTAGCTGGGATTACAGGCGCCTGCCACCATGCCTGGCTAATTTTTGTATTTTTAGTAGAGATGGGGTTTCACCATGTGGGCCAGGCTGGTCTCGACCTCCTGACCTCAGGTGATCCACCTGCCTCAGCCTCCCAAAGTGCTGGGATTATAGGCATGAGCCACCACACCCAGCAATTCCCTTGTTTCTTAATATGAAGATTTATTATTATTCTCTTTATATAGGATGTTATATCTCCAGTTTGTATTTCATAGGAGTAATTATCTATGATCCTCCTCCTCTTTTTTCTACGTTATTCAGATTTATAGAAATTCTGTTTAAATTTATGCCTTTTCTTTCCAGAAGTTCCTAGTTTCCAACACTGAATGGCAATCAGCTATAGCAGATTTGCCCACGTGGGATCCAAAAGCACTTTCCTGGTTAAAGTCAAATGAAGACAATTTTCCTCAACCTCTGCTAAAATGATACCCCAACATACCTTAAGAATTTTCTGGCTGTTACATTATAGGGATTGATACCCACAGTCTCTAAATTCTAGACTTCATATACTTTCTGCTACATCAAAGTGTCTTTTCTGCAGTTTAGGAGACTGCCCCCTGCTGTAACCATCAGTTCTATCCCTTCTGTGCTATCAATATCTTTGCAAATAGAAACCTTGATTTACAAGCCCCTTATATTCTGCGTAAGCCACCTCCAGTTCTATCCTGATCTCCTAACCACGACCTCAGGGAGAGCTTCTAACTATAATACAGTGGTTTTTACCAACTCAGTCAATTCTCAGATTTGAAGATACATTGGTCCCAATGAGCAGGCTATAGAAGTCGCAGTAGTTTCCCCTCTAGAAGTCATCCCCACCCATTTTTGGGTCATAGACCCCTGATTTTGTTCAGGCATCAGGTAGCCACATGCTTCAGGAAGGCTGGGCCCTTCTCCCGCCCCAGAGCCAAAAGACCAGCACTGTATTTCAGTTAAGAGTCTGGTCTCATTATTCCTCCATAGGCTCTTGTGTGATCTTAGGTAAGTTACTAAAACTTTATGTGTCTTGGTTCAATTCCTCTTGTCAGGGATTGTTGTACCTGACTTGCTGGGGTTGGCAGAATTAAAACAAACAAATAAAAAATCTGAGAATTTGTTAATGCTGCCGAGTCACAGAATTGACCAACCATAGAATATAATAAGCTCCCTGAAGGCAGAGATTATTGCCTGCCTCATACATCACCAGCAGTGCCTGGCACTTAGTAGGTGCTCAATAAGTACTGGTTAAATTGCATTGACTTGAATCTCAGACTCACTAAATTTCAGGCAAGACTTTTTGTTATGTGACATGATAAATACCCAGCCCAAAGCATTTTTTTTCTTTTTTTTCTTTTAGACGGAGTCTCGCTTTGCCGGCCAGGCTGGAGTTCAGTGGCATGATCTCAGCTCACTGCAACCTCCACACTCCCAGTTCAAGCAATTCTCCTGCCTCAGCCTCCTAAGCAGTTGGGATTACAGGCGCCTGCCACTGCGCCCAGCTAGTTTTTGTATTTTTAGTAGAGATGGGGTTTCACCATCTTGGCCAGGCTGGTCTTGAACTCCTGATCTCGTGATCCACCCACCTCAGCCTCCCAAAGTGCAGGGATTACAGGTGTGAGCCACTGTGCCCAGCCACGAAGCATCCTGATACATAAATACCCTTTGTCTAGTCAGTACCATTCTTTCCTAGGAACTGTCCCCTCCACATGTTTACAAATATGGCAGCGATGGGAGCTGAGTTAATACATTGTGACCCAGTGGCTACCATTAATTCATTCAGGGGTGGCTACCTGACCCAAACGGGATCAATCTTAACCCTTTCCCAGGAGTTTGGAATTAGACTAAGACTCAGGCCAGTCTTGCTGCTGTTTGAAAAGGAAGAAACATAAAGATGTGGCCTATTGGCAGTTGCGTTTCCCATGTGCACGCATGAGCACTACAGCAGGTTAGCTGGCAGTGAGCAAAGAAGGAAGCCGACTGGCAAAACAAAGACAAAAGATGGACAGAGAGTGCTTGTGGTATTTAAGTGTGGTTAAGTGTGACCCACCTACATTCCAGTTCTTGGAGTCTGGGAAACACATGGATTTTCTTATGATAGTCTTTTCTCCTTAGGCTATTTTGAGTTGGGCTACTGTTAATTGCAGAGAAAAGATCCTAAGAGGTTTTTTTTTATTGTTGTTTTAATTATAGCTATGAATTCTGAGCAAACCACACCTTACTTCCTGTAACTATTATATGCACCCATGAAAAGTAAACACTTTTTAAAAATTAGGGCCGGGTGCAGTGGCCCACGCCTGTAATTTCAGCACTTTGGGAGGCCAAGGCGGGCAGATAATGAGGTCAAGAGATCGAGACCATCCTGGCCAAGATGGTGAAACCCTGTCTCTACTAAAAATACAAAAATTAGCTAGGCGTGGTGGCATGTGCCTGTAACTCCAGCTACTTGGGTGGCTGAGGCAGAAGAATTGCTTGAACCTGGGAGGCAGAGGTTGCAGTGAGCCGGGATCACACCACTGTACTCCAGCCTGATAACAGAGCGAGACCCCATTTCAAAAAAGAAAAAAAAAAAAATGCTGAGGGACAAATATAACCCAAAACATAACCATAAAACCTTTGGAAACTTAAATGAGAAACAATATCTGAGTACAGTTGTCTCAAGTCTACCTTTAAGCCATCCTCTACATCCCTTGCAATCCAGTCCTCTTCTTTTGTCCATGCAAACATGGTGACCCATGAGATTCTTCACTGTTTACGATGGCGTGCTCCTCTGTCATCCCCTGGTTTTTCCATGTGGCAAACTCAATAACTGGAAACCCTTTCTATTCTAGCTGTTTAGTACCTAACTCCTAAAGTTCCCTCTTCTCTTCAGCTTTAAATGACTTCATGGTTGGTTTTGCTTTTATTTTTCTCTGAGGTTTCAATGTACAGTTCCAGGAACTAGCTATCTCTATCAACCTGAAACTGTGACCGGGTTCTATGTTGATAATTTTTTACCAAGCCACAGGGACCATCTGGTCTAAGGTCATGACTCTGTTTGCCATTTGTGCAGCTGTCTGCACATCTGTAGGTTCCGATGCATTCTTTTATTATTGTTTTTCGATTGCATGTTGTCAAAGGCCTGGGGACTGCATCTGTTTGAATTTTGTCTGTAGGGCTCCGAACATAGAGCAGTGTGTGGTTGGGAACTCAGAAAACATTACTTTCAGCAAACTGGATTCATAAAGAGTCATGATGAATGGAAATGATGAGGGAGATTTGAGCCCAGGAATAGGGACTGGATTTCCTATTTACCTCCTCACTAGCAATGATGATTTTAAATGTTCTCGCTCTGAACAACTAATGCTTTGAGCTGAGACCCACTCACATAATGATTATTTCCTTGTAAGTACTTATTATTTAGTTGAGTTAGCTGTTTAAATATGAAGTTTTTATACTAGTTTTTAGAATTGTTCACTATACATTCTCTTTAATATGCATTCTCTTAGTCTCTCTCTCTCTTTCTCTCTCTCTCTACACACACACACACACACACACACACACACACACACGTGTTCATTTGAAAACTCAGGTTTTAAGGCTGGGTCTATACTTGGCCAACATCTTCAAGGTCACTAATGTTACTTCTTGCCTCTGCTGTGTGGGAGCCAGAGTGTGAGTCATCAGGGTGAATAATGCCTCTGTAATACTACCAGATTGTGTTTGTCTCCACTTCAAAGCTCTTAGTTTTAACAGAATAGTATTTCTCCATCCCGCCCACCCAAACAGCAGTCTAGATGGCTGAGAGGCAACAGTTCTATGAACAGTACTATCATTTCCATAGGATGGGCTACTCCCCACCCAACCCATACCCCTCAAAAAACCTGCAGGACCCTTTATAGAAGTTATCAGGCAACATTCTAGTCAGGTTTTGTTGACTAGAGATTACAGCTCATCACCTCTTTTTTTTTTTTCTTTCCTTCCTTCTTTCCCTCCCTCCTTCCCTCCCTTCCTCTGCCTCTTCCTTTCCCTTCCCTTCCTTTCCCTTTCCCTTTCCCTTTTTGAGATGGAGTCTCACTCTGTCACCCAGGCTGGAGTGCAGCGGCGCAATCTTGGCTCACCACAACCTCCGCCTCCCGGGTTCAAGTGATTGTCTTGCCTCAGCCTCCCGAGTAGTTGGGATTACAGGTGCTACCACCACACCCGACTAATTTTTTGTACTTTTAGTAGAGACGGGGTTTCACCGTGTTAGCCAGGATGGTCTCGATCTCCTGACCTCATGATCCACCTGCCTCGGCCTCCCAAAGTGCTGGGATTACAGGCACAAGCCACCACGCCTGGCCTCCTTCCTTCCTTTTCTTTTCCGTTCTTTTTTTTGCCTCAGATAGGTCTATAAATCTATTTCTGATCCATCTTCAGTGACTTTTTTTTTTTTTCATAGTTCACTGCAGCCTCGAATTCCTGGGTCCAAGCAATCCTCCCATTCAGCCTCCCAAGTAGCTTGAACTACACAGGTGCACCATGGCACCTGTTTTTCAGTTACTGCTCTTCCCTTTAGTCTTTCACTTTCTTTTCCATTCACCAAAGACTTTATGACTGAGTTTGTCAAAAAAAGAAAGAGAATCAGTGAAAGGAAGAACAGAAGAAAGGAAGAAAGCAAGCAAGTAAGCAAGACAGAAAGAGAAAGACCAGACGTGGAGGCTCATGCCTGCAAGCCCAACACTTTGAGAGGCTGAGGCAGGTGGATTGGTTGAGTCCAGGAGCTCAAGACCAGCCTGGGCCATGTGGTGAAACCCCATCTCTACAAAAAAGACAAAAATTAGCTGGGCGTCATGCACATGTAGTCCCAGCTACTCAGAAGGGTGAGGTGGGAGGATTGCTCAAGCCCGGGAGGTTGAGGCTGCAGTGGGCTATGATCATACCACTGCACTCCAGCCTGGGTAACAGAGCAAGACCTCTCAAAAACAAAAACAAAAACAAAAAGTCTTTACACCCAAGAATCAATTCCCATTTCCACAGCCTCCCCATGGCTCCTCTCACAAGAACACTTTATTTTAAGAGTCACGTGACTCTGGTGAAACTATAGTGCAGAGTGGCCACGATGGAAAGAATAATGGTGGAACTGCCATCATTGAGCACCTAATCACAGTGCCAGCTGGTTTACACACATATTTCATTAACTCCCCAAAACTGAAGTAAGCCTTTTTATCTTTTTTACGCATGAGTAAAGTGAGGTTCAGAGATACTCAATAACTTGCCCAAGATCATAGCCATTAAGCAGAAAGGAGGAAAATAACTAACTGTACGGTGCCGAGATTCATGCTTTTTTTGGCGGGGTGAGGGGGGCTCAGATGCTTGGTGAGAGAGGAGATATTAACCTGTCTAGACTTCCTAGTTTTTCCATGTCCTGCTTTCTTGCTGCTAATTTATGGGATAACGTGAGAGTGTAATTTTCCCTGATCATTCCTATGTCACTTCCCAAAGCATCTTCTCATTGTTGTCAATGGTATCTGGGTATATTTCCCCATACTCATGAATAACTCATGAATAACGTATCTTAGAAATTTTGCCAGTCCTCATTCATGTCCTACATGTGTTAATCAAATGTCTTCTAGGCCTAGGGTAATGGTATATAATCTATCATCCAAATGCTTTTGAGATGAAAAAGAGTGCTATTAATAATTATGCTGGGAACACTGGGATGTATGACCACCCATTTAGAAAAAGCTATAGTCAACCTAATGTCTCCTATGGACAAGGAAGGTATGAGTAGAATAGTCCAGTCTTAACTAGACAGAGAACAGAGGTGGTGGGGGAGAGAAGCTAAATCTACCAGATTCCAACCTTTTTGTCTCACTAGCAGTTGTTGTATTTCTGGGCCTGAGTGTGTGTGGTGAAAGGAGGAAGGTAGCTGAAAACCACTCAGAATTAGAATTATCACTATCTCCATTCCTTAAGGAAGTGGTGCTCAAACTTCAGTGTGCTTAAGAATTACCAGTCGTTTTTAAATAAAATGCAGATCCCTGAACTATATGCCTTAGAGATGCTGAAAATACAGTCTGAGATGGGCCCTGGAAACTGCATTTCAACATGCTCCTGGCCGGGCGCGGTGACTCAAGCCTGTAATCCCAGCACTTTGGGAGGCCGAGACGGGCGGATCACGAGGTCAGGAGATCGAGACCATCCTGGCTAACACGGTGAAACCCCGTCTCTACTAAAAAATGCAAAAAAATTAGCCGGGCATGGTGGCGGGCGCCTGTAGTCCCAGCTGCTCGGGAGGCTGAGGCAGGAGAATGGTGTGAACCTGGGAGGCGGAGCTTGCAGTGAGCTGAGATCTGGCCACTGCACTCCAGCCTGGGCGACAGAGCAAGACTCCGTCTCAAAAAAAAAAAACAAAAAAACAAAAAAACAAAAAAAAACATGCTCCTGTAAAGATTTTGATCTAGGTAATTTATACATTACCCTGCAAAGAAAAACAGTATTCCTTGATAGAAAAATTCCTGCATACTCACTCTACAAAGACAGGCAAAATTTCAGAAGAAGTCCTTGCAGGACTCAATAACACGACTGTTTACAACACTGATATTTGTTCAAAGATACTGTCTATATGACCTGAATCACTATTTGAATCAAATAATTTAAACCACATTAACCTTACAATTACTTTCAGCATAGATTCTTAGGGATTCCTAGCCAAATATATATAATTTATCTTTACATATATGGTGTTATATATATTCTTCGTATCTTTATATTGTAGTCAAAGGAAAGAGAATAACATTTTCTGTGCTTTCTGGTAATCACAGTAATAATAGTTTTTATATATGAAACATTGCTCTTGTGTCAGGCATTTATATACATTACCTTGAAAACAAAAAGCCTTGAAAGAAGTCAGTCAAGCGAGCTCTGTTTTGGACAGGAGGTACTACAGGCTCAGAGAAGCTAGGTGACTTGCCTGAAGCCTCACAGCTAGTAACTGGCAGAGTTGCCATTTAAAACCAGGTCACCTGCCTCACACTTGAAATATTTAGTGAACTCATAAGCGCCTTGTGAATACTGAAAAATACTGGTTGGAAGGCCACATCATGCATGTAAGCTAGTATGACCTTTCTAGAATAGTAATTCCTAGAGAGAGAGAACAACTGAATGGTGACTTTGAGACATGAAAAGGCATTTCTCTGAAATAAAAGGCTGAAGAAAGCTGATGATCGCTTAACATTTGGGAAACTCTGAGGTACGGCTAACCATTTGCCAGGCTAGCCTTTGGATTTATTTCTCTTTTGTTGGCTGTGCCGCTGCTACGCTCTTTATTCATATTTTCAAGGAAACACAAGCAAAGCGAATGTTCTCTAATTGCGCTCCCTTCCTGCAGTAAGCCCGCTCCTCCTGAGCACCCGGGCTGGTTCCATACGCAGCTCGTTGTGTGGAAGGGCTGGTGGCAGCTGCAAGTTGGTGTGTGACACATTGAGTAGTCATATTTCTCTTCTCTGTGGCCCTCCAAAGCCCTTTCCAACATAACTTTTCCCCATCTGTTCTCGTTTGCACTGCATAATAGGGGACAGGTTTTGGAACTTGGGATTCAAAAAAACATTAAGAGAAAATAAAAATGAGATGGAATTTGAGTAGAAAGAAACTCACTGGCTTTCCCCACCACAGCCCCCTTCCTTAGTTGCTGGGATCATTACCAGAGTAGTAAATCGATCAAGTTTTTACTCTTGTCTAGTTGGTTCTCTTTATGGGGTAGTAGGGAAACGTGAGGCCATTAAAAAATCTCTTCAAACTGTCTGCAATAAAGTAAGCGCAGGGCTGAGTCATTAGTAGGAACAATGTTGCCCAATATCTGACAAAGTTTTTCCACATTTGCTTAGAATCTCTAATAAGTTACATTAATCGTCTCCTGCCTCAGGTTCCTTCTCTATGAAAGGGATGCCTGAAGTGAATTTTAGGAATATTTAGAGACAGTGTTTTCCCGAGTGCCATAAGCCCATCTGTGTTGTATGCACTAAATAATTTTGGAAATGATACAAACATTTTACAATTTTAATAGTAATAATTTAAGAAATTTTAATAGTAATAATAGTAAAAAATTTCTTCTAATATACATTAGGAAGAAAACTGGCAATAGCAAAATATACCCCTGATTTCACAATTATTTTTGCTTAAGTAGCGGCTAAACTGGGCATGTAAGTTTAAAAAGTGAACAAATTTAAAGAGGAATATTCAGTAAATAATAAAAGTGAATATGGCAAAACAGAGAGTACAAGAATGGGTGCTTAAAAAGCAACTATATCAAGGCAGTGGTTCTTATATTCTTTATGTTTGTGGAAAGCTTTACTGTATGGTATGGGCCTCTGGTTCTCAGGGTTGGATTAATCATAATCCTTGGGTCATGGCATATGCTATCATTGTTGGTTTAGCAGGGGCTTGGAATCCTTAATGGATAGCAGCCTTCTTTGAGAATCTGATGAAAGTTGTGGGTTACCCTGGAAAAATGTATATTCCCATATACAGACAAACTTACATAGAATTTCTGGGGTTTCAGGACCATTTGGAGTGCATCTGTGAGCTTCTGGAAGTTTCAGGTGCATTCAAGGTTGTGTCCACTTGCTTCTCTGCTTTCTTAAGCTCACAGGCCAGCCAGCAGCTGAGCCTTTAAGTCACACCTACTACATTTCTGCAAGGAACAGCATCTTCCCTCACTGCAGGCACCACCCAGCCTGCTGCCTAGGATCATGTAGATGGTACAGAAAATATCCACCCCCAACCCACCTCCCCACTTTCGCCTTTTCAAAAACAGAGACACTACAAAAATGTCAGTAGCCAGGACCAGTTGCTGTGTTTGCCCAGTTCACCTCCTCATCCACTGAGATCTGTTCCTCCTCACTCCAACAGCTTGCACCTCTGAGCACTGCTATTTCTTTCTCACTTGTCCAGAGACAGGCACCTACCCCAAGCCAGACCAATCAGCATCTTTCCATTTTCCACATCAGAACTTGGAAAGAGAGGTACACGACATGAAACTCAGTGGGGGTGCTTGTTTGTTAATTCTGCAGAGAAGAGCACTAGGTACAGACAGGGGGGGTCTATACATGCTTCTGATGATATTGATTCCTTCAGCATGTCTTTGGAGCTGAAAAATGTTTAAGTAATCACTTCCATAACTCCCACCACAATAGTGCGCACTGTTCTTCAAGTACCCAGTTATTTATGAGAAGGTTGGTGATACTATTAATCAGAAAGATCACGGTAATGCCTGGCATCTACTGGACCCAGGTACTGTGCCACCTCCACTGCATGCTATATGCATGCCTTCTCGCTCATGAGGCAGGTAATATTATCTACTCCACTTTACAGAAAAGGACTCTGAGGTTATGGTGTCAGAAAGTGCTAGAACCAGATGGGCATGGTGCCATGTGCCTGTAGTCCCAGCTACTCACAAGGCTGAGGTGGGTGGACTGGCTGAGCCTAGGAATTCAAGCTTTGCTTGGGAAACACGGTGAGACTCCATCTCTAAATAATAATAATATATACATATACATATATATATGTGTGTGTGTGTGTGTGTGTGTGTATATATATAAAGGTGCTAGAACTAGTATACAGAACCAGGACTGCCTCACTCCAGACCCTACAACTTTTTCTTCTTTTCAATTTTTGAATAGGTAATTCGTTCACATAGTCTTTCTTTTTCTGTTCAAAATAGTGAAACATCTTGCCCTGTCCTTTCCTTCCTTCTCGTTGTTCAAAGCCCCATCCACTTCTGAGAATTTGTGTCCAATTATACTACCCAACATAGACGTGTATCTCTTTTTTTATTTAAATGATAGCATATGGTAGCATACGATCTATTTTGCTGAACCTTGCAGGATTTTTTTTCCTACTTACTGCTAATTGAGGAGCTCAGTTCATATCGATACATTGAAAACATCTTTATTATTATTATTTTTAAAAAGCGGCTTCATAGTGTTCCATTTTAAGAATGTTTCATAATTTACTGACTCAATATCCTATTGATAGGCAGGTTGTTTTCAATCTTTTGCTTTTATATATAGTGCTGCAAAGAAAACCTCCTACATCTGTCATTTCAGAATTGGGTGAGTATATGTGTAGGAAATATTCCTAGAATGAAATTCCAAGGTCAAAGTGTATGTGAATTTATAATTTTGCAAGAGAATGTCAAATGCCTTCCATGGACCTTGTATCAACTTCCACTTTGACCACAATGTACAAGAGTAACTTGCAGTATTCTTGATGATTTCAAGGTCTTCTTCTACTCTCACATTTAAAAGTTTCGTCCTCTCTAGAATGTCTTAAATTGCTTTTCTAAAAAGAAAAACGAAGAGCTGGGCATGGTGGCTTGTGCCTGTAATCCCAGTTACTTGGGAGGCTGAGATGAGAGGATCACTTGAGGCCAGGAGTTAAGACCAACCTGGGCAACACAGCAATACCCTTCTTCAACTGTCTCTATAAAAAACTCTAAAAAATAACAACAGAAAACCAAAAGTCTTACAACCAGTTTCTCCCCTGCCTCCAACCGGCACGCACACACATACAGAATTTTTTTCTGTTCTACATTTTTACCTACTTTGCTTAGAGCTCCCCCAACTTTGAAAGGAAGCTATGAGGATAAATGGTTTAAGGGCTTGGGATTCTATCAGCAAGTCAGTCTTGCTTAACCACTCAACGAGCCGATGCTGCAGCTCCAAGCCATTTACCACGAAGTCTTTCAAGGGGGTCTCTGATACCATTTCCCTGTTCCCCATCGCCAACCCTCCCTCCATCAGCTCACTGTCAGGCATCTCCACTGCAAAACCCCTGCCTCCAGCATTCCTGATAGTTTGTACCAACTACATCTTTGGGGCCCTGCCACTCCACTTACTATTCTCATTCTTTGGGAGGTTAATGACTTTGTGGAAATCTGAAACAGCCCCTCCTCAGGAAGTGGTAAAAGTCTCTTAGAATAACAGAAACAAGTCTTGAAAGAGCTCTTGAGTTCATCTGCATTTTAGGCCAATTAAAATCCCTAAAGAAACAATGATATGCATAAAAACTCAAGATTATATAATTGGCAGTGGCCAAAATCTCATAAATTTATATAGATACTGTCCTTTACAAACAATGAAAACATATCTAAAGGGGGAACACAAGCATTCCCCACTCTCTCTCTCTTCTTCACAAATTAATGACCCTTTCCCTGCTTTAAGTCATTTTAGATATCAATTATTTAGCCAAGAAGAACCAGAAGCAGTATCTTCTTTGTAGTAATGAGGCTTTGTCTTCACAGGAACTCAAGTTCAGTTCAGAAACTTTCAAACATGGTTTTAAAGGCTTTTGTGAGTCAACTGTTAGTGAATCACACAAAGGGGGCCTTTATTAATAAACATATTCTGTTCATTATAGAGAAATGAAAGCCTCAGAATAATTCGCCAAATGTTTAAAGAGAAAACAAAAACAATGTGGTAAACATATCAGGCCTTGATGAGCTGTCTAGGTAATTGGTTGTTTCTGTGCACCTGGTTCCAAAGACAATATTTAATGTGTAATCTGTTTCATTTGCTTGGGGAAGTAAGTGTAACTCTACCCCCTGGATCACATCTGCATTAAAATGAGGGGAGGCAGAGTCTTGTTTCAGCGAGTGGAAATTTATGCACATGAGTTGTCTTTTACATGGAGACAGCAATTATACCCCTAGAAATGCAGTCTGTGGGAGAAAATGACATATTCAATACCGGGGAACAAAAGCCTAATGCTAAGAGGACATTAACAAGGTTGGGAACCCCCTCCCAACAATTAACATGATCATTTACAAACTCTGCAATCTATAAAATTATTTTTAAAACATGTTTTTCAAAACAATGTGGTTTTTCTCCTTCTTTCTCAAAGAAATAAAAAGATTCAGCCGCAACCATACAGAATCTATTAGCTATTCCACAATAACAAATAACGTTTTAAAATCTCTTAAGATATATCTGGGGATTGAAACAAACACACACCAGGGAATGACAGGTGATCCCTGGTTTAACAGCCTTATAACGACTGAGGGGAAAAGTGTGGCCAATAATTTTTCATTTTTATGTAAGAAAGTTATGGTGTTTGAAAGCAACAATCAGAATTCTAGAACACAGACTTAAAAAAAAATAGAGCATATGCAAATAAAAGTTGTCAGTTAAAACTGTTTTTTTAAAAAATAATTTGTTGGTTGATTTTCTTAAAGTCCAGAAGGGCAAAACTGGAACCATTTAAATGAATTTAAGTTTGTGCTTCTCCCTGTCTTCTCTGGAGACTTTAAGAAACAGATGAGGAAGGATTTGCTCTCTCTCCTCAATGCCTCTGTGTCCTTTCCACTTTTGTGCTTCCTGGACACACAGAAAGGCTTTATTTCACACACCATACTTTATTTCATGTACTAATTGTTATCACCAACAGAAAACTATGTGCCCTGCTTAACTAAGATAGAATACAGTAAGTCAATGAAAACTCCCATTTGTTTTTGAATTTTTCTAAGTTGATAATGCTTAACCTTAAGTTTTGGTGCATACTCTTTAATTAGTCCTGCTACAAAATCTGAGTGACAGCACTAATACTTTTTATTGATTTACTCTGAGATTATTTATTTGGGTTCTTGGAAAACTTAAGGTTTTCTATCAATTTTGGAATATTTTCAGAAAGTAACATTGAAAGAGTAACTTCAATGGGTCAGGCTTTGGGGAAAAGCAAGCTGCAAATTCTAAATCCCGACTACCTTTTGGAAAATACTAGGAATTGTAAATGTAAACAAATATGGAAGAAGGAGTGTTTAAAATGTTTTTAATATATTCTGAAACACCATAGCACTAAAATCATAGATATTGTAAAATTATGGCATGGCAGTATGATATATTATAGAAAACAGCATGATAGAATGGAATTAGAAAACCTGAATTCTACTCTGCATTGGGTAACTACCTCTTTTGGAGGAATTAATTCAAATTTTAAGCCTCCATTTCTTCAGCAATTGAAAAAAAAAATAAGTAAAATGGAGGTGGAGTCCACTGACCTGGTTTCATCAAGTCAGTAGCATTGCCATCATGATCATCATTAACAACAACTCTAAATATGGGTAGGGTTAGGGGAATAGGGAGGACTAACTGATCTCAAAGTTAAAAGAGACCTAAAAGGCCAAACAGATAAATGCAGTAAGTGGTCACTGTCTGGATTCTGATTTGACGAAAGACTTTCCTGAGAAACTTCAGGCAATTAGAATCTGAACTGGGGATTAGAGGATACCAAAGAATCATTAATTTTGTTAGATGTGATAATAGCATTATGGTTGTGTAAGAAAATGTCCATATGCTTGTTTATTTATTTATTTATTACTTATTAAGATACTGCCTCACTCTGTCGCCCAGGCTGGAGTGCAGCGGCCCTATCTCGGCTCACTGCAACCTTCATCTCCGGGGTGTAAGTGATTCTGATGCCTCAGTCTCCCAAGTAGCGGGGACTACAGGTGTGCACCACCACACTCAGCTAATTTTTTGTATTTTTAGTAGAGATGGGGTTTCACTATGTTGGCCACGCTGGTCTTGAACTCCTGGTCTCAAGGGATCTGCCCATCTTGGTCTCCCAAAGTTCTGTGATTACAGGTGTGAGCCATGGCGCCCAGGTGTCCATATGTTTTAGACATGCTTAGTGAAAGATGTCAGGATGGAATCACATGATGGCTAAACTTCACATCAAAATACTTTCAAAAAAAAAAAAAAAGAGAAAGTGGGAAATAGACAAATCAAGTAAATCAAGTCTGGCTTGATATTGATTGTTGTTCAACCTGGTGATAGATATATGGCATTCATTACACTATTTTTTCTCTTTTTGCTTATATTTGAAACTTCATTAAACAGAAACCCTAATATCATCAAATTTTCAAAAAAAAATTGAGGGCTGTATTAAATTAGTTCAAAATTCTCTTCAAAATAGAAAATTCCATCATTCTACTTCAAAGACTGAGTAGTGATAATTGTAAACACCTAAAGCAATTTTTGTTTTATTTTCAAGATCAAATAGTATCTAAGTAAAACTGTGTTATGATTATGAAATTTCACTGGTGCCTAATATCTATCTAATTGAGAATCAAGTGGAAGCAGAAAATTCACTGCAGAAAAACTTTTGATGAACACTTGATTTGTCAACAAATCCACACTTGATTTGCCAACAGGGAACTTCTGACCTTTAGCAGCGACAGAGTAAGCTTTTCCAATTGAAAGCTCATCTCAGCTCTACGAGAGGTTGTGTGGAACATGTTCATCCAGATCAATAAATTGCCTTTTTCTTCTCCTTTATCACCAAATAGATTATGTGGCCATTTTCTATCTAGAAATAACCACTGGCACCAACATTTTTTTTCCTTCTTGTATGCGTATTTCTTTTCCATTTCCAAGTCCTTTCCATTATGAAGAGATTAAAATGTTTTCACAATTCACATTTTGAAACTCTAAATTCTTAGATGTGATCAGTAACATCTTTAGCTGTTAAAGAGTGGGACGTTTATTTCCTTCATTCCAAATTGGATTTCTGTGTTAGAAACTGGAGGATTTGGTAACCTTTTGTACTCTGTGGTAGAGCACTAGGAGGAACTGAGTCATAGTCAAACTTCAGACTGTTCATTGGTTTAAAAATTCATGTTCGTCAAAGAGAAAAGTAAAGCAAGATTTGGTAAATTTTATACTCTGGTACTATTTGACTCAGTGTTGATGTTAACCTTGATAGGGATAGATGAATTTGGTTGAACACAATTTTTCTGGTTACTTAGGAAAATCAAACATTACTTAATGCAGTTTTTATATTATTGATAGTATATACAATATTATTTTGGAAGCTTTAGAATAAAATTGGCAAACAACCATTTTATCAAAATAAAACAAACTTTTCAGACTGTTCCCTCCCTCATCACTGGTGACTCCTTCAGTATAATGGAAATGAAAAGAGTTCCCAAGAGAAAGGGAGCCAGCCCCACTGCAAAGATGGGAAAATTAATAAGTGGGAACTAAGTTAATCTTTAAAAGTTGTTTACAGATTAGAATTTCTACCTGGTCAGTCCTCAGCAGGAAAAAAAACTCAAACCGCTTTATACTATTTTCAACAAAAATAATACTAAAGTGCTAATGGAACAGCATGCAAAGGGCCTTAATGAAAAAGAAAATTAGAAAAATAAACAGCTAACATATATTTATGAACAAGGTACAATCTCATTAGCAATCAAATATTCAGATTGAAGTAACTAACTTTTAAAATTTCCAAACTGGCAATGATAATAGAAGGTGTGGTAACAAAGATGTGTGGTAAGATGGACAACCACTGCAGAGAGTTCTTATTACTGGACAATTGGAAATATGATCTGGAGTCCTATTTTTAAGAATCTATCCTGCTGGGCACGGTGGCTCACACCTGTGATCCCAGCACTTTGGGAGGCCAAGGCGGGTAGATCACTTGAGGTCAGGATTTCAAGACCAACCTGGCCAACATGGTGAAATCCCGTCTCTACTAAAAATACAGAATTAGCCAGGCAAGATGGTGCGCACCTGTAATCCCAGTTACTTGGGAGGCTGAGGCAGAAGAATCACTTGAACCTGGGAAGCAGAAGTTGCAGTGACCCAAGATCGTGCCACTGCACTCCAGCCTGGGCGACAGAGCAAGACTCTGTCTCAAAAAAAAAAAAAAAAAAAAAAAAAAAAAAAAAAAAAGAGTCTATCCTAAGGAAACAGTGAGATTCCCCATCACCATCATACTCTCATAGACTATCTAATGATCTGGGACAATGCTCACAACAAAACTCGAGGAGTCACAGAAAACCATGTGTATTTGTATTTACATATAACATGTGAATAATGAAAAAAGCAAGATAAATTTATCTAAAATATCATATCTACTTACATTGGACAGTAAAATCAGTTTTACCTGCATTGAAATACTTTTCTTTTTTTTTTTTTTTTTGAGACAGGGTCTCACTCTGTTGCTCAGACTGGTGCCTAGTGGCACAATTTTGGCTCACTGCAGCCTTGAACTCTTGGGCTCAAGCAATCCTCTTGCCTCAGTCTCTCAGCCTCCTGCATAGCTGAGACTACAGGTATGTGCCACCATACCTGGCTAATTTTCTTTTTCTTTTTTCGAAGATACAGGGGTCTCACTATATTGCCCAGGCTGCTCTTGAACTCCTGACCTGAAACAGTCCTCCCTCTTCAGCCTCCCAAAGTGTTGGGATTACAGGAATGAGCCTCTGTGCACAGCCTATGTTTATTTTTTATAGTATATGTTGCATTATTTTAACTTTATTTCTAACATGTTTATTTTTATTATAAAGTAACAATTATTGCAAGACTTTTAGGAAATACAATATATGAATAAAAAACATATGACTACTCAATATATCCATGTAATAAAATTGCACTTGTACCCATTAAATTTATACAAATAAAAAAATTAAATTGTGGAAAGATGTATAAATATGTTGAGAAACTGCTAATGGTTGCAGGAATTCTTTCTGGGGTAACGAAAATGTTTCAAAATTGATTGCAGTGATGGTTGCACAACTATTTGATATGTGAAAAACCATTGTACACTTTTAAATGGGCGAATTGTATGGTATGTATATGTATATTATATCTCAATAAAGTTGCTGTCAAAACCCAAAAAAGAGGCCGAGAGTGGTGGCTCACATCTGTAATTCCAGCACTTTGGGAGGTTGAGGTGGGCTGATCACTTGAGGTCAAGAGTTTGAGACCAGCCTGGCCAACATGGTGAAACCCCATCTCTACCAAAAATAATAATAAAAAATATTAGTTGGGCATCGTGGTGCATGCCTGTAATCCCAGCTACTCATTAGGCTAAGGCAGGATAATTGCTTGAACCCTGAAAGTGAAGGTTGCAGTGAGCTAAGATCGTGCCACTGCATTCCAGCCTAGGCACAAGGGTGAGACTCCGTCAAAAAAGAAAAACGCCCAGAAAAGTATAAGAGTATAAGATCATCAGCACTGCCATCATCCCAAGATTACCACTGTCAGTATCTTGGCATATAGCCTTTCAAGCTCATTTGTACGCATCATATATGGTTGTTTAAAGAACAAAAATTAAATCTTACCAGGCATACCATTTAAGAAGTATTTTTAGCCCAGGCACAGTGGCTCATGCCTGTGATCCCAGGGCTTTGGGAGGCTGAATTGGGAGGATAAATTGAGGTTAGGAGTTCGCAGCTACGGTGAGCTATGAAAGCGCCACTGCACTCCAGTCTGGGCTACAGAGTGAGATTCTGTCTCTAAAACAACAAAAAAGTATTTTTTATTACAACATGTATAACTTCATAATCACAGAAGAACCAAGTTCTAGTTCCAGCCTTGCCGTAACCTGCTATGGAACCTGAAGAGTCACATTGATTTTCAGGGACAAACTTTTTCTGCGTAAAAGGCAGGCTGGGACTAAATGAGATCTTCTGTCCCTTCCAAGTCTAGAGTTCTCTGCTTCCTTGAGGGAGGTGGCCCTATAACTACAGTACACGCTTGGATGTAACAACTGTGTTGAAATAATGAAGACTGTTTATCAATAGAGAACTACTAATCTTCAAGATAAACCTTTAGGTTAATTTTTTTTAAAAAAAGCAAAGGATAGAAGAGTGTGGATAGCATACCATCTGTGTTAAGACAAAAGAGAGCCGGGCGCGGTGGCTCAAGCCTGTAATCCCAGCACTTTGGGAGGCCGAGACGGGCGGATCACGAGGTCAGGAGATCGAGACCATCCTGGCTAACACGGTGAAACCCCGTCTCTACTAAAAACTACAAAAAAAACTAGCCGGGCGACGTGGCGGCGCCTGTAGTCCCAGCTACCCGGGAGGCTGAGACAGGAGAATGGCGTGAACCCGGGAGGCGGAGCTTGCAGTGAGCTGAGATCCGGCCACAGCACTCCAGCCTGGGCGACAGAGCGAGACTCCGTCTCAAAAAAAAAAAAAAAAAAAAAAAAAAAAAAAAAAAAAAAAAAAAAAAAAAAAAAAAAAAAAAAAAAAAAAAAAGACAAAAGAGAATACATGTATACTTTCATATGTCTAGAATATCTCTTTAAGGATACATAGAAGCTGGCATTATTGAGAGGGAAATGGGTAGTTGGGAAACAATGGTGGTTCTGGAATTTATTTTTCACTATACAATATATCCTTTTGTGGGTTCCATGGTGTAATAGTTAGCACTCTGGACTCTGAATCCAATATATCCTTTTGTACTTGTACGTTTTCGTTTCTTTTTTTCTTTTGGGGAAAGGGTCTCACTCTGTTGCCCAGGTTGGAGTGCAGTGACATGATCTTCCCTCACTGCAGCCTTGACCTCCAGGGCTCAAGTGATCCTCCCACCTCAGCCTCCCGAGTAGCTGGGACTACAGGCTGGTACCACCATAACCATCTAATTTTTGTATTTTTTGTAGATATGGGGTTTTGCCATGTTGCCCAAGCCCTGAGCTCAAGCAAATCCTCCTGCCTCAGCCTCCCAAAGTGCTGGAATTACAGGCATCTGCCACTGCGCTGGCATACTTGCATTTTTTCTTTCTTTCTTTCTTTCTTTTTTTTTTGAGACACAGTCTTGCTCTATCGCCCAGGCTGGAGTGCAATGCTACGATCTTGGCTCACTGCAAACTCCACCTCCTAGGTTCAAACAATTCTGCCTCAGCCTCTTAAGTAGCTGGGATTACAGGCGCCCACCACCATGACCAGCTAATTTTTTGTGTTTTTAGTACAGATGGGGTTTCACCATGTTGGCCAGGCTGTTCTTGAATGCCTGACTTCAGGTGATCCACCCGACCTGGCCTCCCTAACTGCTGGGATTACAAGTGTGAGCCACCACTCCCAGCCTTTCTTTTTTTAAACAGTAAAATAATTATTAGGAAAAAACATGATTAATAGAGACATACGGATGTACTGGGTATAGTGATAAGCGATGTAAAGCAAATTTGTCACTCACTTCCTTGCTTAAACCCGTTTTTTTTTTTTTTTTTTTTTTTTTTTTTTTTTTTTTGAGATGGAGTTTTGCTCTTGCTGCCCAAGCTGGAGTGCAATGGTGTGATTTCAGCTCACCACAATCTCCGCCTCCCGGATTCAGGCAATCCTCCTGCCTCAGCCTCCCAAGTAGCTGGGATTACAGGCATGGGCCACCACGCCCGGCTGTATTTTTAGTAGAGATGGGGTTTCTCCATGTTGGTCAGGCTGGTCTTGAACTACCGACCTCAGGTGATTCGCCCGCCTCAGCCTCCCAAAGTGCTGGAATTACAGGTGTTAGCCACCGCGCCCGGCCCACTTAAACCCTTTTAATCACTTCCCTTGATGGTGACTTGTGAGACCTGCATAATTGGCCAGGCTACCTCATCCTCCTCCATAGCCATTTCACCACATGCTCACTTCACTCTAGTAACACTGGTCTTCTGTAATTTTCTAGAAATTTTAAGCTTTTCTTCCTCAGAAACGTCAAATGCAGTATCAGCAACTTCAAACAATTAACTTCCTAGGAATTCCAACTTAACTTGAGGAATTTCAAAATGCAGAGACCTCCAAGGTGCAACCCACCCCTCACTCTACACCTGAGGAAAAACTAGGCTCTGAAATCTGAAGTTACTTGCCTAGGGTCACACACCTAGTTCTCCACTACATATATGTAATTAACCTTAGCAGTTGCTCTCTGGAGTTTCACTGAACAAAAGTAGGTTAATAAAAAGGAAGCCTTTGGATTTTAGATATTGGTAGAATGGGGCTACATTAGGACTTAGAAAATTAATCTGATTTCTTATCCATGAAAATGTCTTCATGATGCCATTGCTCAGAAGATCCATCAGGAAAAAGAATGCTTCCTAAAACTGAAAAGCCACTGTGGTGCTGGATTCTACTAAGAGCCACACAGTTATATTTGAAAGACATTTGTTTAATTTCAGGAAGAAATTAATTTGATCTTCCCGCCATGGGACTAGCTTTTAAAATCCACATCTCAACAACGTAGCTAAATTAACGTAATTAAGTAAATTAGAAACTCAAGAAGCTTCAGAATGTGAGCAAGACCATGGACAGTCCTGATGGGCATCTATCCCTTGAGGGTACAAGGAGGTTGTCACAAAGAACCTGAGATGCAGGCAAAAGAGGCAAGTCAAAGCTCTATGAGTTCTCTGAAAAAATTTCTTCTGAAAGAGATGGACCTACTACCAGAGAACAAAAATGTCAAATTTGAATTCCATTCACAACACCGCACCTCCCACTTCACAAATAAAAATCCATATGCATTCCTTACCAGTTAGGTCTTGTCCCATGATTGTCAGACCCTTTAAAAATATGTGCATTGCTATTTTTATAATGTTTATTATTTCTGCTTATAAAAGTAGTATGTTATAGAAAAATTGGAACACATAGATGTGTAAAGAAGAAAATAAGTCAGTCATAATTCATGTAAGTATTGCACATCCTGGAATATTTCCTTCTAGTCTTTTTTCTTTGTGTATACATTTGATGGAGGAATGTGCTTATAAGGGTTATGGAATTGGAATACTACCTTTGTTTTTGATTTTTTTTCAACTTAGGCTTTATTGTTGGAATTTCAGAAGTTATTAGATAGTAATTATTCTTTTACATAAATTTTTGTGCAATAATAATAATAATTATTTTCATGGCATAAGTTTCTGAAATGGGATTAAAATGTCCAAGGGTACAAATCTTTTAAAATATTTGATACATATCACCTAATTATCTTCCAGAATTGTTTCCCAGTTTACACGTTCCATAGCAACTACGTCCTTTATAAAGTCAATTTCGCCACTACAGAATATGTTTAATTGCTGACAAATTGTGTGAAATAATTATATTAAATATTTTTTCTCAGTTTTGTTTGTATGTATTATCTTTTCTTAGATTTTTAGAAAGGGTAAACTTTTTTCCTAAATCTCATATGTAATAATTTAAATTTTCCTTGTCTAGTCATACTATTTGCTTAACGCTCTATTAGATGGTACATTTTGTTTATTTGAAATTTTTTATAATTAAAGATTTTAACCCTTTGAGCATGTGTTGAAAATACAAAGAAAAGAAAAGGCCAGGCACGGTGGCTCACGCCTGTAATCCCAGTACTTTGGGAGGCCGAGGTGGGTGGATCACCAGGCCAGGAGATCTAGACCATCCTGGCTAACACAGTGAAACCCCGTATCTACTAAAAACACAAAAAATGAGCCGGGCGTGGTGGTGGGCGCCTGTAGTCCCAGCTACTTGGGAGGCTGAGGCAAGGGAATGGCGTGAACCCAGGAGGCGGAGCTTGCAGTGAGCCGAGATCATGCCACTGCACTCCAGCCTGGGTGACAGAGCGAGACTCCATCTCAAAGAAAAAAAAAGAAAATATCTTCTTTTGTTTGATTGTTCCTTAAAAATTTTTAGGGAACATTTTGGACAAAAATCAAAATGTTAGGGAAATTTTTTCCTGTAGTCAAGCAAATCAACCTTTATTTCTTCCATTGCTTTTATTTAGAAAGTTCTTTTCCCGGCTGGGCGCGGTGGCTCAAGCCTGTAATCCCAGCACTTTGGGAGGCCGAGATGGGCGGATCACGAGGTCAGGAGATCGAGACCATCCTGGCTAACACGGTGAAACCCCGTCTCTACTAAAAAATACAAAAAACTAGCCGGGCGAGGTGGCGGGCGCCTGTAGTCCCAGCTACCTGGGAGGCTGAGGCAGGAGAATGGCGTGAACCCGGGAGGCGGAGCTTGCAGTGAGCTGAGATCCGGCCATAGCACTCTAGCCTGGGTGACAGAGCGAGACTCCGTCTTAAAAAAAAAAAAAAAAAAAAAAAGAAAGTTCTTTTCCCATCTAAAGATAAATATTTACCTACATTTGCTTTGAGTTAATTTTATGATTAAATATATGTATATATATTTAACTTTTTATTCGTTTTGGAAATATTTTCAGGAATGGCTTGAGGGGAGGCACTAACAGAATTTTTTTTCCAAGTGCCTCAATACCATTTAATAAATAATTGGCATAATTCTGTAATGCCTCTTATATCACACTGTTGGCCCATAGTCACACAGTGGTTTGTATGTAGTCTGCCATGCCAGAAGTGACTGCATTGACCTCCCATTTCAACTACAGGCAGCTTGAGGACTCTGTGTATAACTCTCACAGTTCCCTGAATATGGTAGGTGGCCAGTGAACTCTTATATGAAATGCACAATTAATGAGTCATTGATATACCTGGGAAAGTTTAACTTGGAAGATAAATAAATGTCTGTCCTGACTGGTTTAAATGTTTACCTTTTGAGAAAAAGGGTGCCAAGCCAGACAGGGCTTTTAGTGATCCTTTCTGCTTATGATTTTCTCTTCCACCCCCCACTATTTTGATCGAGTTGCTTAGATCTTTAGAATATAATATTGGTTTCTTAGGGCCTCAGGATTAGGACTAAATTTCAGATCTCAGGGCCTTTTAATTCATTATTCTCTAAGAACAGTTATGATGCATCTGGGCTAGTATTTCTCACACTTGAGTGATATACATAGCTTTAAAATGTATGTACCTTTTTTTTTTTAAATGACCATGAACCTTCAGTAATGCCTTATTTTTATTAAAACATCATTTAAATAAGGTGGATGTCCTTTTAGGCACATAGCAAAAAAGGCAATGGGGTCATAGTTGCATGGTAGACACTCATATGCTCCACAATATACACAATATGAATTTCTTTAATATATTGTTGTGAAAACGTGATTGATGCAAAAGCACAAATTTCAAGAATTCATAGAGAACCTGGAGACCTCCCTAGGAGTATATGTCATTATTCTAGTCTAACAAAATAGAAATTGGAAAATTATTTTAACCATATACCACATTCAACCCTCAACCTTTGCCATTTTTCTAGGTTGTGTGGATGTCTACCCGTATAAACTCATCTGCATATATTGTAACCACTATATAACTATGAAACTAAAACTAAATATAAACAACACTATATAAAACCTGTGCTTCAAATAACCTTATTTAATAAGACGGATGATATTGTTTGCTGAATAAAAATCTGTTCACATCACAGACATGGTCTTCTATAAGGAGGGATTTTTTTTTTTTTCGTTCTACATGCCCATTACTTAGTGAATAGACTTATCTGGATTTGTTTGTTCCTTCCTTCCACTATTAATCTTTATTTTTCTTTAAGAAACCTTTATTAAGTTGAACAGCACATCAATCCATCAGGATTTTTATGAATTATCACCAGCTCTCAAATATCCCACCAATATTCTGAAGAATCTGCTTCTGGAAGTTGATAATTAAGCTGATTTTTGTGTTATAGATTTTAAGAAAACGTTTTTTTTTTTTTTTTTTTTTTTTTTTTTTTTGGGACAGAGTCTCACTCTGTCGCCCAGGTTTGAGTGCAGTGGCCCCATTTTGGCTCACTGCAACCTCCGCCTCCTGGGTTCAAGTGATTCTCCTGCCTCAGCCTCCTGAGTAGCTGGGATTATAGGCACGTGCCACCAAACCTGGCTAAGTTTTGTATTTTCAGTAGAGACAGGGTTTCACCATGTTGGCCAGGCTGGTCTTGAACTCCTGATCTCAAGTGATCCACCCGCCTCAGCCTCCCAAAGTGCTGGGATTACAGGCGTGAGCCACTGCACCCAGCTAAGAAAACATGTTTTTATCCCATTATGACATAAAACCTCTCTCTGAAACCAAAAAGAAATGGTTCCAAGATGAAAGAAAAGTACTCAGTGAGGTTAAATATGTTAAATAAAATAATTTAAAAAATTAAGACATATACTTACTGTATCACAATCTGAGCACAAAGAGGATGTGGTTATTGTTTGTAAGTCTAAAAGCTTAACACACTGTGACAGAGAAGCTGTCTGCAAAATTTTATAAAATAAATTCCCCCAATTTTATAGAAAAATATCATACAGGACTCTTATGTTGCTCAAGACCCTGTTTCTTAATAGTTTTTGAAAGCTGTTGACTTTTAGAAATGAACATGTTGATCTGGGCGTGAAGAAGGAGGATATGCAGAAAACAGAAGAGATGCCAATTCACAATGCAGCAGGCAATTAATTAGCAAGAGTCGTGCTCCTTGAAACATATGATTGAGGAGATCTGAAAATCTTACAATAACAGAAGATGTATTTCCTCCAAGTAACTTTACTAGTGTGATTTTCCACCAGAGTTCAATCAGTGAATCAGATCTTAGAGTAAGGTTGCAGTTCTCAACAGGAGGTAGTTTGGCACCCCCTCCCAGAAGATATTTGGCACTGTCTGGAGACATTTTTGGTTGTCACAACTGTGATGGGAGGGTGTTCTGGCAGTTAGTGAGTAGAGGTCAAGGATGCTGCCAAACATCTTACAATGCACAGGACAGCATTCACAACAATTACCCAGTCAAAAATGTCAATAGTGCTAAGGCTGGGAAACCCCGGATTAAGGTATCCAAGCCAAAGGGCTGTATCTCTGTGTGCACAGGGCTTGTGTGGAAGGCTGTATCCTGGTGGAGGAGTGCAGAAGCCTTTTGCCTCTTGCTTTACACACACACACACACACACACACACACACACACACACTCTCTCTCTCTCTCTCTTTATGTTAAAAGGCCACAAGTACTGTTACAGGACCCCAACACTTACCCAAAGGTAGCTGCTGGATCAGGGTTTCTGCACTGAAGTCCCATCTGTGGTTGCCAGGTATATGTTATAGGGCAGGGGTCCCGATCCAGACCCCAAGAGAGGGTTCTTGGATCTCACGCAAGAAAGAATTCAGGGCGAGTCCGCAGTGTAAAGTAAAAGCCAGTTTATTAAGAAAGTAAAGTGGTGAAAGGACACCTACTCCATAGACAAAGTAGGATGTTGCTGAAAGTAAGAGGAGGAACGATTCCATGCTAGGTACATCACTTGTATATACCGGGAGATGTGCTCTGCTATAAGAGTTTGTGATAAATAAATTAATTACTATATTTTGCAAGAATCAATATTACTTTTAAAGCAAAATTAGGAATACCTTTGTTCTCCAGATATCGGGATATCTGGACACTCCCAAGTCTGGGTTTGTTTAGTAAACATTATTAATTTGTTCCCTTAGCTGTAAACGTCTAGAGGCTAGGAAAGCCTGACTTTCTGAGAATGCAGTCCAGCCAGTCTCAGCCTCATTTTCCTAGCCCTCATTCAAAATGGAGTTTCTCTGGTTCGAATGCCTCTGACAGTACCATCCAGAATTCTCCCAGTCTCCTGGCACACAAGTTAGTCACAGGAGGTTGAGTTAGAGGGTTTTTCACTGAGCCAGCCACACAATAAGACCACTATTGAAAGAACTGCTTAAGGAGCAAATAATAGGAACTCTTCAAAGCATAATGGGATTCATTAATTCATTTACCTACTCAGCAAAATTTTATTGAACACCCACATGAACCCTTCTGCTAGGCATTGTGATACATGATGAATACAACCAGACCTGGTCCCTGCCCTCTTGGAGCTTACAACCTAGGAGGGAACTCTAAAGGTTACCAAGAAGGGGCTAGTTTGTACAAAGAGGACTCCACGAATGTACATGATTGAGCTTCACAAGCTTTCACGTTTGTAATCTCATTTGAACTGTACAACCACCTCACGAGACAACCTTTATTCCCTTCTTAGGTTAAAAATGTGCCCCAGGTCAAAACAGTTTGTAAGTGGCAGAGCTGACACTTCAGCCCAGTGACAATGAGGGCCCTGTTATATCATTGTATAGAGCAGGGACACATATAGGTGCTCTTGCCTTGATTGGTACTGAACTTGCCTCTCCTGATCCTCACCAATCGTACAGGTACAAAGCCCTCCTCTTTATGAAAAAAATGCCCCCACCTACTCCATCCTTTTGCTTACAGCTGGGGACTCTAGTTTTTTCACGTATATATGCCTTGTGTTTCTAATTAGATTGTAAACTCCCAACCTGCAGGGATCAGATCTTCCATTTCCTTTGCAACCTTTTGCAGTACTGCAGTCACCCAATAAATGCCCTCTGCATGAATGAACCTGTAGAGATAAAAATACTTCATGGCATTCCCATTTATAGGTTTCATGTTTTTATTTTGCTTTGTGATAGGACTGTACATTATAAGCTTCTAGAGGGCAGAGAAAATGGCTTAGTGCTTTTCTTTACACTCAGCAGGAACCAGGCAAAATTTGATCCTTGCTTGCCTTTTTGATGCTCTGGGTAATATTAGCACACTGGGGCGTTTTTGTGTATCTAAGGACCGAGGTTATCAGCCTCTCTGCAGCGGAGAATGTTCCTGCTTTTCCACTGTAAGCTCCCATGGCGCCTAGGACAGGGCTAGATCACTGCAGAAGCCCCTCCATGCTTATTTCTGTTACCAAGGAAGCCAACGGCGAACATGGCAAGCTCTTGCATAACCCTAGACCTTGTGAGGAAATGAGCAAAGTGGAAGGGGATTTGAAGGCAGGTCAGAGATGGCCTGGATGAGAATGTTAAGGCTTCTCTCTGAGAATCCAGCCCAAGTCTGACATGCAGGGCTCGAGTAGGTCGCCGCCCGCAGTCCCTGGGCCTGGGATGCCCGCCCGTCCGCCCGCCTGCCCCGCGCGCCCTCGGGAGCTGTCCAGACGGCCCCGCCCGCGCCTACCTGGGCACTCACCCGTGCCGCGCGGCCTCTTCTCCTCCCACCCCGGCCACAGGAGCCCAGCTCGGGCCTGCCCCGCCGCCTCCGAGGAGCCCCGCTGGCGGCGCGCTTGTAGCTTCCATCCGGCGGACCGAGCGACCGGCCAGACAGCGCCAGGCGCCCCGGGGGCGGCGCGGTCAGGCTCGGCGGGACTCGGCGGGCTCGCCCTCGGCCGGGCGCCTGCAGGGGGCGCGGGGACGGCCCCGCCCCGCCGCCTCCTCTCTCCCCTCCCGGCTCCCTGGATCCGCGCCGGGAGGAAATGATGTGTTGCTGCCTGGTTAATCACAGCTCCAGACACTCATTGGCCGAGCGCTCCGCAGCCACTTCCTCCTCCTCCTCCTCCCGCTCCTCCCGCTCCGGCTCCTGCTCTTTGCAGCCGCCGCCGCCGCCGCAGCCTCCCCCTCGGCGCTGGGGGAACTTTTCTACTCTCTGTGACGGTCTCCCCCACCGCCCCCGGGGGCAAGTCCCGCTGGTCCGCCCGCCCCGCCCGCGACCGTGCTCCCAGCCCGAGCCTCTGCGCCTCGGGAAGTTTATTCCGCCCGCCCTCCTCCCCTTCCTCCTCCTCTTCACCCCGCCTCCCCGCCCTCCCCCGGCTCTTTCCCCCGGGTGGCTGCCGCTGCCGCCGCTGCCGCTGCCAGCCTGCTCCTCGGCCAGCCGCGCCGGCCCCAGGGCTGGGAAGCCCCCGGCCCCACGCACCGCTCCGCTGCAGCCGCCGCAGCCGCAGCCGCAGCCGCCGCCGCTCTGGGCCGGCCCTCGGTCTCCGGCTGCCGGCCCCGCAGAGTTCCGGGCTCCCTCGCCGGCTGCACCGCCCCGCCCCGCCCCGCGCCGCCCCGCGCCGCGCAGACCTGCAGCGCCCGGCTGCCTCGCACTCCGCCTCCCCCGGCTCAGCCCCCGGCCGCGGCGGGACCCGAGGTGAGCGCAGGTCGCCTGCCGCGCCTGCTGGAGCCGGGAGGACCGAGGGAGGAGGTAGCCTAGCGGGAGAAGAGGCAGGGATCGGGGGTGGCAGGGTGGGCGTTTGCGGTGCCTCCCCCTCGCTTTCATTCCTTTCTCCCCCAAGCTTGATCCCCACTCCGTGGGGGAAGCAGCCGCGAAACAAAACTGTCTTGCTTTGGGCCTGAACTGCTGGTGGGATATGGGGGGGGGGAGGGCAGAGGCGTGGAGCTGGGGTCTCAGGTTTGCACTGGGGTGTGTGTGCGTGCGTGTGTGCGTGTGTGTGTGTTGTGAACTCCTTCAGGGTATGCGACTCTGACTTGTAAATCGATCTGGCCGCGGGGCCACGGGGCTCACCTTCCTAGCTGAGCTTGGTAGAGAGTAAGGAGATAGATAGTCGAATTTCCCCCACCCTCAAAATATCCATCTCTTCCAAGAGGAATTTTCTGCTGGAGAGACAGCCAATAAACTCTGCTCAACTCCCTCCCTCCCTCGGTTCTTCCTAGCTGCAGTTTCAAAAAGCTTCAAAGCCAGGAATGTGGGATTCATCTTCCGATCCCCAGAAGGCAAATGTGGTTACAGATGTTGCACGGTACTTTGCCAAGTTTAAAACCCTTCCTTCAGCACTGTAACCAAAACAGTGAGGCTAGAACCTCGGGCGCCCTAAGAAGAGATGTGGGCCTCTGGGGCCGCTGGATTCAGTAACTTCCGTCGGGTTCTAGACTGGCTCGGCTCTGTCCAGTTTGTGCCAGATAGTCTCCCACCCCCTCCCCTCCCCTCCTTTCCCCTGGAGATTTGAACGCCGCTTGCATGGAAGAGAAGCTACTTAGAGAAGAAAACGTTCCACTTAGTAACGTAAGAAAAGTCTTGATTAAAAAGTTGTCATGAATTTGACTTTTGGGGAGAGGCAGCAAGGTAATACAATGGACTTGTCAATTTTATTGGGCTTTTCTTTCTTTTTTGAGGGATGTATAAGAGTTAGATGATGGGCAAAGGGGCCGTTCCATACGTGTTTTTACATATTTTTGAAAAGAGCCCCATGAATTGAGACATAACCCAGTGGTTTTAAAGAATCCTGTCCCAGAGATGCAGATTGCTCTGACAGCCCAAGGGAAGGCGGTGGCAAAAAATAGACACCACCTCCCTTTTCCCCAAAAAAATTCTTCCTGGAAAGGTGGTGTTAAGAAATTTCAGAGATGGGCTGATCCAAGTGGCGGGCCTTAAATGGAAACACTATAGTATGTCCTGGCACTTGTCTCTGGAGGTGGGTTGCTGGCCAGGGGCCCAGGCTTGGGCAGCCAGCAGACACTAGACTTGTGCTGACCTCAGACATCGGCCTCTCCATGCAGCTTTATAGTGTGCAGACTGCTTAAGTTTGGAATATGGGCCTCATCCATTTCACTGATGGGGACATAGGGGGAAGGTTATCTTATGCCTGGATGGGACTTCGATCACTTGTTTTGTGATTCATTTGTTTTTATTTTCTGTCTTGGAATTTTAAAAAACGGAATTCTTTTGAAGCTGAAATGTAGGCCTTAAGTTGATGTAACTGGGTGTTGGATAATAGCACTTCTACTGTTACCCCTTATGCGGGTACTCACAGGTGGTGAATGATGTATAGATAAATTTCGGATAAGTGACAAAGACTAAGGATTGGGATGATTATAGATTGGGTTCATGCCCTCCCTTTCCAGCTGTGTTGTAGAGTTTTACTTGAAATGGAGAGGGTGATTTTAAATAAAACCTGAGTTAGATAGTAGTCTTAGAACTTCTGTACTTTGGAAGAGAGTGATCATTTGAATCCAAGCAAGTTTGTTGTTATCTGTGAGAAATTTAAAGGACTATTAAGGATTCAGAGTGAAGATGCCATATTCAGGAATGTAATGTATTAATTTCAGAAGTGAGGAATTTAATTTGATTAATAGAATTGTAATGAATTTTTTTCAAAGTAGTGATTTCAGATTTTCTTCATGTGTCCAAGAAAGGTATAACAGAGATTGAGTCAGGAGATAGAGGTTATGCCTCTATCTTGCCCTAGATTGGACTGAACTAGTCCCATGATGGTCATGATAGGCTTCTAGGTAATTCTCAGGCTTGGATTGAGTAGTCCAGTCTTCTGAGGGAGAGGGGACAGGACAGAAATGGACTTGAAAAATGATCCTGCTCTTCAAGGTCATGAGGTGAAGATGGAATCAGTGCTGGGACTGGGAGCTGTCGTCTGTGGCTTGTTCTGCTCTTGGATCCTTGCATCTTGATTTATTTTTATGTGAAGAGATCTCATGCCCAACTCAGTAGGAATTCTGGAGAAGCAAACCACTGATGGTGGCAAAACTCTTTGATATGTTTGGGTGGCTTTAATGACAGGATAGTTTAGGGGTGCTGGATATGTGCTAGGCACTGGGCTTTACAGGTGCTTTTTCATGACATTTCCACAAATACCATATGTCTTATTGTTACTTTACCTTTCTACAATAAGAAATTGAAGCTTGGCAAATTTCAGTGGTAGAATGGGGATTTGAACCAGAGGTCTGCAGGACTTCAGAACTCATGTTCTTGGCCACTTTTGTCAGTGATTGTCAAACTTCATTCACTCACATACTGTCTTCCTGAGTTTACCATGGCTGAGTCCCACTTACTCTATTAATATTTTTCTTTAAAGCAACGATTCACTTAAAAGAACCTAAAGACATCATTTTTTTAAAAGAGGAAATTATGTATTACTACCGTATTTGGAAAGCCAACTCACTTGTTAGGAATAGGAGGTAGTCATAAATATGCGTTTGTACTTGCACTGAAATCCCAACTTCAGAATAAAGATTATGTGGAGTGTGTGTATGTTGCAGGGACCTGGAATAAAAATGGAGGAGGTAGGTAGATGATACAGTATTGGTGATGTTCTGGTTTTTGGATTGGGTGATGGGTTCATAGGTGCTGATTTTATTTTTAGACTTTATAACCTACATACATGATACTTTTTTTGTAAAATGATAAAGAAAATTAAACACATAACCATTAACATAATGATTATTTAGGGAATATTTTACTGCACTATGCTGACTATAGATTTAGCTTGGTGCCTTGTATGCAGTAGGCACACAAGAACTATTGGCTGATTGACAAACCCCAGGAAATAATTGTAAAGCAAGCTCATTGTTTGTTATATTTGAATAAGGTTGAGGTGTGTCCCCCTCCTCCCCTATTTTCTCCTGCTTCTACTCTCCTTTCCAATATTGCAACTAAATAGCGTGGGCTGCAGTGAGGTTTCACCTGGCTGTAGTTATGGGAGACACAGCCTGGGCTGAAGCTAGCACTTTTCAGCATCACCTTGTCTTATATATCTAGCACTTGGGATGGGGCAAAGAATGCTGTCGTGAAGTGTTAAGACACTTTCCTTTTTACCCAGTAGTAAGGTGTGACCATTCAGAGCTGGAAGCAGTATTTAAGTTAAAGCAGGGCCTGGATGAAATGTTAGCAACATTAAACTGGTGAGGCTGGGAAATAAAGCCGTCAGAAATTTTAATTGGAATCCGCAGAATCTCCTGTTTTATTTTCCCAAGCAAGCACTGGGCACTGTGGCTTTATTCCTGGAAATGAGGATTTGGAATTGGGTTTCCTGGTACAAAATGCCTTCTTTGATCTTTTGGAGTGAAAACTTTGTGTTTCTTTCTGTGGCCAATTCCAGTTCTCAGAAGAACCAAATGGAAGATTTACCTCCTCATTTTTAGCAGTTGACCATGGAGTGTTCTTGCTTGCCATGTTAAGTTTCAGAATCAGAAGTTCTAAACTAGGATTTGTCTGTTGGAAGGACATTCAAATGAAAGACTGCTTTTGAAAGAGCCTCATCAATTTGGTGTGGTTGGCACATCACAGCCTTTGGTTCAGATGGGAGGTAGTTTTGCTTGAACTCACACTCTCAAAATTAAGTAAGAGATTCGGCAGCTTCCTTTTCTGAGTTAACACAAATACACCCTCTGTCCCTAATATTCAAACTGACCGCATATGCGAATACTATTCCTGTGCTCTTCTAGTTCTGGAAATGTGAGATTGTTTATATGTATGAAGGCTCGTATAGTGATCCGTCAGCTTTGTTTTCCAGAGCCACTGCTCTTCAGTTGTTTGATTTTTGGGTTTCACTCTCTGACCAACATTCCACTTTGCCCACTAGAGTTGCTTCATTGTTGACTCTGGGTATTTGGCCTTTATTTCTGTGACTGGGAAAGTAACTTTAAATTTCAGTCTTCCTAAATTTTGTGGAGGTTTGTGCAGTAGGTGAAGGTTGTTTTGAAGAGGGGGGATCCGGGTGAGACTTTTAGCATAGGTGTCCTGAGGGATCGCCCAAGGTCAGTTCTCATTCATCTTGAGGCCAAACCCTGGCTGTTCTGGTCTCTCCATTGCCCCCCACTTCCCTCCTTTTTGGGGGACCCAGATTCTTCAAGGCTCAGAGTAATCTTACTAAGCAAGACTGCTTTCTGGATTTTGCCGTTTTGCCTTTCGACAGTCTCCTAGGTTTTATCATCCCCATTTCTTATTCTGGGATGTGATTGATCTCTCTGAGGGCAAAGACTTCAAGTTGTTCATTCCTCCATTGATTCTTTCTGCACAAGTCATTGCCCTTCACCAATTTAAAACCTTTCAAATCCTCTCTCTAGGCTCCTGGAGGCAAGGGACTGTTTTATTCATCTTTTGTGTAACTTTTGCACCTAACACAATGCTTGGCCTAGACCACATGGTCAATAAATCGTTTTTGAATTGCCGAGAGAATGAAGGGATGATTGCATGTTAAGGGAGCAAAAGGGACCCAGTCCTCTAGGGAATCAGGGAAATCGGGGACAAGATGATACCAGTCACTGTGGTCTGTAAGGATGAGTTTGGAAAGTGGGAATGACAGACATTCTATGTAGAAGGAACAGCTTTTGATACCTCTTCTTAGTGCTTAATGTTATAACCTGTGCTTAGTCAATTCCACAAACATTTATTGTGTTCTTTTCAGCATATGTTTCTTTCTTTGTTTTTATATTTAAGGATGATGCCTCCATTTTTGGGAAGAATATCTCACTAATTTTTTATATCCTACAAAGCAGGGAATCCTTCATTATTTATAGTTAGGACCCAAACACTCAGTGAATCAATTACTTTACTCGGACTTTTTCCTGCTGCGTATGTTTCCAAACAGTTGACCGTGATAATATAGTGGTGGGCAATGCTTGTGTGAGCAGTGGAAGAATGTAGGTGACCTCTTGGAAAATGGATGGAATCCAAAGTAAACTCCTCTTTTGAGAGATTTTAAGGGCTGAAATCAGTGGACATACCACATGTAACTTTTCATCTTCAATACTTGATGGCTGTGTGTTTTTGCTCATCTAAGAAAGCCAAATTGGCTATTAATATCACCATGCCATCGAAAAGCAAGGTTGCTCTGGTTTGGAGGATTCCTTTTTAGCCAGTTATGGAAGAATATTGATAGGCCCTCCAAAAATATAACCTTGAACTTTAGAAATGTGCAGAGGGGAGAATGAAGGTGAGGTGATCTTGGACAAAGTTGGATGTTAGAAGTGGGATGATACTTGGGAGTTTGGAAAGTGGGTACTGAGGAAAATGTGCAATAAGAAGAACTTGAGCATTCTGGAATAGAAGGGATGGGTTGAAGTGATGTTTTAAACCAAGTTCCGAAACTTCCACTATTGCAACTATTAATGAGTGTTGACTACGCTTGGAGTGAAAGTAAGATGTGCTTGATTTACTCTCTGTAAGTAGTGAGTTAATGTGTATAAGCAAACATGACCATAAAGGCTGGAGCTTAGGGAAGAATATCCCTTGTCCTGATGTCAGGGACTTACACAAGATAGAAATATGCATACGAGTGAAAGTGTACGTAGTTATCTAGAGTGACACCTTCCTTTTCACGAGTAAGGGACACATGTGCCCAATGCTATTTTTCATACAGTTTTCATATGCTTATCTTGAACTTGAAGAACCCAAGTTGTTGTGAACAATAGGTGGCAAGAACAAATATCTTACGAGGATGGCCTAGTAAAAAACAGAAAAGCTTAGTCAGCAGAGATTACTTTATATAAACATAAATGTTCTATTTCAGTATTTTCAAAACATGTTAACACTCAGCAGTACATTTTATATCATGACCTGGTACACACACAAACATACATGCATGTGCATGGGTGTTAAAAATAAAGCTGAATTACAAGTTCTACAAAAAATATTATAATGCTTTTTAATTAATATTCAATTTTTATTTTAAAAATTCTAGTCTTTATATATTAAACTGATTTTACAACTTGCTAATGAGTCCTAATAAGCAGTCAGAAAAAAACTATTCTAAGTATTGTGGAAATTAGCCTTAATTTGTTTATTGAATAGTTGCTAGTCTGGATGAGACTTTTGTTTTTCTTTTTGTGTGGATTTCTGTCATTCTACAGAAAGTTCATACCCCTATGCCCCTCTCCCTCGCCAGATTATTTTTTCTGTGTAAGGGTCTTTACTTGTTTCAAAATCAGATTAAAGTGAGTAATATGTGATTTGGACCAGCTCCAGTGTGCATCGTCATCATCATCATCTTGATCCCCATCAGCATCAAAGGTGGGACTGATTCATTTAGAATGGTGGCAGGAGCCACTTAACTCCCTGTTTATTTAGATTATACTTGAAGAGGTTGTTGACTTTCAGGAATAAGGAGAAGCCAAGGTTACACATACCCAAAGGATGAGAGGGAGGTAGGGAAGATGACCCCCATGTATTGTTCAGAAATAAAAAATGAAAGCAAATCGTTAGTAGGGACAGCTCTTTGCATTCAAAGACACAAGAGCTTACTTGTTGTCATTGTCCTTATCATTAAAATCTTGCTTTCCTCCTCCTTCATCTTTTCCCCTCTTCTTTGTCCTTTATTTATTGAGCATTTATCTAGTCTTCCTGTAGGTGAGGCTGGGCATAGAAAGCTCAGTTAATATCAAGTTAATATTAAGGTTCACTTGAGTAAGGGAGTGAATAATTACACGTCTAACTATTAGTGGCAGAACTCTGAATATCTTGGTCACAAGTTACAGAGGGATAAGGATCAACCTACACCTTTAAGGAGGTGGCTGTTTGGCCTCTGAAAGAGGTACCAGTTGGATGTTATTTTGAGAGGTATCTGTACGTGTATAGGTTGTAGCATAGGCAACAAACCAAAAAGAGAGAATGGGACAAGTAAATATAAGGGAGTTGTTTTTTATTTAGAGGCCAAGTTGTAGAAAAGATAGTTGCACATCTTTCTTTTTAAATCTTTTTTTTGAATCGGAGTCTTGCACTGTTGCCTGCGCTGGAGTGCAGTGACGTGATCTCGGCTCACTGCAACCTCCGCCTTGGGTTCAAGTGATTCTCCTGCCTTAGCCTCCTGAGTAGCTGGGATATAGGCACTTGCCACCATGTCCAGTTATTTTTTTTTTTTTTTTTTCATTTTTAGGAGAAATGGGGTTTCACCATGTTGGCCAGGCTGGTCTTGAACTCCTGACCTCGTGATTCACCCACCTTGGCCTCCCAAAGTGCTGGGATTACAGGCGTGGGCCACCGTGCCCAGCTAAAGTACCTACTCTTATGCCTATTTTATAGAGGGAGAAACTGAGGCCTAGAGAGGTGATATAAATATCTAAGGTTACACATCTGAACTTTAACTCAGGCTGTAAATTCCTACATCACCATCAGTGTGCACCAGAGCAGAGGTTGAAAACTGGTGGTCTCTGAGCTCAGTATACCTCAGAGTTCTGTCCTGTTTGATACTGTATTTAAGACATTTTTTAAAAAACATGGTTGCTAACATGTAAAAATGGGGGACATTTTCATTTTTAAAAAATCAAAATGTCCAGCTGCTCCTGCAACATTGAAAACTCTGGCAGCCCCAGGGCGGTATTCCTTCCTACGAGAAACTGCCAGATCTTCTTTTGACCATGTCTGTCTGAGGGAGACATGTGTGCTGTGGCTGCTACTGTCTCAGTTCATCCTGTTTTCTCCCAGACGCTGAGGTTCGGTGTTAGTTGCTATTTATTGTTCTTGCACTGACAGGTTTGTTCATTTGTTTGTTTGTTTGTTTTAAACTCCTCGCCTACCTGGTTCCTGTAGGCTAACTGGATTGACCCTATAGGTGTATGAGTTTGAGGCCCTGGCACATAGCCTTCTCTTAGTCAAGGATGATTGTTCTAGTGGAGTGGGAAGCCCAGAAGCCAGGAGAAAATGAGAATAGATGGAACTGGGGTTTTAGCCTTGGGCTGGAGAAGCCATAGGGCTTGGTGAATAAATTACTTTTGCGATGAGAGGGTTGGGCAAACATATGACTTTTGGAACCTGGATGACGGGGAGAACGGTGTTGCTCTTAAAAGAAAATGGAAGGTTGCCAAGAGGACCTGGCTTGGAATGGATTGTGGTGTTGGGTTTGAGGTTCTGGTAGAGCAAGAACCCAGAAGAATGCTTCCATGAGCCCTGTGAGAGGCTGGGACTATGGTACTGGAACTCTGGAGATAAGGGTTTGGGGCTTTGGCTTTGTATTGACTGTTGGATTTGTACTGGTGATTGGTGAGAGAATGAACATGCCGTGGGGGAGAGCTTCCTTTTGGAAATGGGAAGAAGTGGGTTGAGGTCTGAATGAAAAAATGAACCAGCTACAAACAGTTCAAAGTCTCATATTGACTTTTTGGGGTCAAGTGCCTTATCTTGCAAATAAATCAACTGTTTATCTGAATAGAGGAGTAAAATAACAGTCTTCAATTTTTGAACATGGGAACTGATAAAACCTCTGCTCGGAGAATCAAAGGCAGATACGCTGTTTGATGGGTGACACCTGTAACTTACGTCTGTGCCTATTTCACTGAGCCTTATTAAGGTAAAACTGATTCTAATAGTGACCTTTTCTTGGTGTCATAGATGATACAAAATGTGAAAAAGAAGTTGCTGGAGCCCCAAGATGGGAAAAAAATGCCAGAGGAGAATGCTCTGTGCTTGAGATTTATCCTTGCTTTTAACCAGTTTAGAATGGAATGTCCTTTTCAAATTCAGAGAAGCTTTTTTTTTTTTTTTTTTTTTTTTTTTCCCTCCTTGGCTTGTTTGCTTAGGATTCCCTCCAACGTATTGTTTCTTAATCAGCTATGTCCACCTCAGCTCCTCTGTCTTCTCCTACTTGGTTCCCTTTTGATCCCTAAAGATCTTGTTGTTTTAGGACATTCTAAGCACAAGTAGGGTGAATCTGTCTCAGATGTGAGTGTTGTACATGGAAATCTTCCAGGAGGGCATTTCTTTTGTTCTCATAGAGACTTGTCTCCTTTTGGGGCCATATAACTCTGACATTTTTAGTTTAATTCAAATTGGTGTTTTTATTTTTCGTTCCTGGATAGATTTATTTCATTACATGTGCACAGTAATATGAGTTCCTATACATTTTTTCCTAGAAAACAAATAATTTTATTATGTTGTTTTAATTTTGATACTAGTCGTATTATGACAGTAATATGTGTGCACAATACAAGATTTGAAGTACAGGAAGGGTGTACAGTAAAACCATTTAATTCAGGGACCGTCCATAGATAGAGTTCAGTATTACCTGAGGTTTCAGGCGTTCACTGGGGGTCTTGAAACATATCCGCATGCCTACAGAAATCTATCTATGTATCTATGTATCTATCTATCTATCTATCTATCTATCTATCTATCTATCTATCTATCTTTTTCTTTTCTTTCTTTTTTTTTTTTTTTTTTTTGAGATGGAGTTTCCCTCTTTTTGCCCAGGCTGCAGTGCAATGGTGCGATCTTGGCTCACTTGCAACCTCCACCTCCCGGGTTCAAGCGATTCTCCTGCCTCAGCCTCCCGAGTAGCTGGGATTACAGGCATCCGCCAGCATGCCAGGCTAATTTTGTATTTTTAAGTAGAGACAGGGTTTCTTCATGTTGGCCAGGCTGGTCTGGAACTCCTGACCTCAGGTAATCTGCCCGCCTTGGCCTCCCAAAGTGCTGGGATTACAGGTGTGAGCCACCGCACCCTGTCTGTCTGTCTGTCTGTCTATCTATCTATCTATCTATCTATCTATCTATCTATCTATCTATCTATAATCTATCTCCTGTGTATCTGGAGATAAATACCAAGGATTGGAATTGCTGAATCAAGGGATAGTTGCATTTTAAATTTCAGTGTAGGCTGTGCCATGAATTGGGTTTTTGCTTTGTATTTGTGAAGCAATGTGGTGTGGAGATGACCCTAAGACTCAAATGCTCGTCTGTTCTCTGGTGTAAACCAATTGTGTGGCCCAAGAAAGTCGTTTTCTTTTTTTTTTTTTTTTTTTTTGAGACGGAGTCTCGCTGTGTCGCCCAGGCTGGAGTGCAGTGGCGCGATCTCGGCTCACTGCAAGCTCCGCCTCCCGGGTTCCCGCCATTCTCCCGCCTCAGCCTCCGAGTAGCTGGGACTACAGGCGCCCGCCACCGCGCCCGGCTAGTTTTTTGTATTTTTAGTAGAGACGGGGTTTCACCGTGTTAGCCAGGATGGTCTCGATCTCCTGACCTCGTGATCCACCCGCCTCGGCCTCCCAAAGTGCTGGGATTACAGGCTTGAGCCACCGCGCCCGGCCGAAAGTCGTTTTCTTAACCTTTGTCTTTGTGGTGCTTTCCTTTCCTCATTTGTTAAGAAGGGCACAGACTTAGTTATTTCTAAAGTTTAGTAATTTGTTGATTCTCTCAGTCTCACTCTTTTTTGGTCCTTCCAGTAAATGGAGCTTTATGATTTTTTTTTTTTTTTTCTGTGTAAGTTTGAGTCTGTAAAGAACTCTGGGCTTTGGAAGCCTTGCTAACCACAGCTTTACTTTGATTGTTTTAAAGCACTATGTCTGGTGTGTTGCTGTACGTTAAAAGCAGAGCTTATATGGCTGATTACCTTTTTTTAAAAAAAAAAATATGGTGAGTGGTAAGTAGCCAGTTAGTGACCAGGAAACTCATATAGTCAGCTTTTTATTATTGATCAAGAGTGGAGGCAATGGATTTTTAGACTTAAGGAAAAAGTTTTATTTTTATAATAGCTGTAAAAAAAAGCAGTAGGGCTATGATAGACAGTTTTTAAGAAACAGCAAAATTTTATTTATGACTTTGGAACAGACCAGAAGAGGTAGCTTTTGATCTTTTGAATTGATCTTTTGGATTTGATCTTTTGAGCTTTTGATATTTTGTAATGTGAAGGTAAAATAGGAATTTTTGGAAATTTTGAGATATTTAGCCAGTATTGTGTAAAAAGATGATTGGATTACCTGGTGATTATCAAGCTAGATCTATTTAAAAACTGAAACCCAAGTAAACAAAGTTTCATGGGCATTTGGCCAACCGCGGTGTCCAGTGTGGTTACAGTGGGTCACTCCTGTGATCACAGCACTTCGGGAGGCCACGGCAAGAGGATTCCTTGAGTGCAGGAGTTTGAGGTTAACCTGGACAACATAGTAAGGCTGTGTCTCTACAAAAAAATTTTTTAAAAATTAGTAAGATGTGGTGGCATGTACCTGTATACAGTCCCAGCTACTCAGGAAGCTGAGGTGGGAGGATTGCTTGAGCAGGGAGGTCAAGGCCGCAGTGAGCCGTGATTGTGCCATTGTATCCCATACAGCCTGGGTGACAAAGACCCCGTCTCAAAAAAAATTAATATAAATTTATGTTTATTTCCTAGACTGCATTTTTTTTTTAGAATTTGCTTCTGTAAGGCTGGACACGGTGGTTCACACCTGTAATCCCAGCACTTTGGGAGGCCGAGGTGGGCAGATCACGAGGTCAGGAAAAAAAAAAAGAATTGGCTCCTGCAACATTAAGCAATGTATTTGGATTCCAAGTTAAAAGACTTGGAATTTGGGTTGTTAATATAAATGCATTTCTTCTGGAAAATTTTTGAGCCCTTAGTTACTCATTTTAGGAAAATCACTTACTAAAATCTCTCTCTCTCTCTCTGTCTCTTTTTTTTTCTTGAAATGGAGTCTCGTTCTGTTGCCAGGCTGGAGTGCAGTGGCGTGATCTCGGCTTACTGCATCCTCCGTCTCCTGGGTTCAAGTGATTCTCATGCTTCAGCCTCCTGAGTACCTGGGATTACAGGCATGTGCCACCACATCCAGTTAATTTTTTTATTTTTAGTAGAGACAGGATTTTGCCATGTTGGCCAGGCTGGTCTCGAACTTCTGACCACAGGTGATCCACCAGCCTCGGCCTCCCAAAGTGCTGGGATTACAGACCTGAGCTGCTGCGCCCTGCCTAAATCTTTTTAACTATATAAATGTATTCAACTAGGTGTAGAGTAGCTAAAAAAAAAAAAAAAAAAAAAAGAGAGAAAGAAAGAAAGAAACAATTTAACTGTTCTACAGGCCAGGCATGGTGGCTCACACCTGTAATCCCAACCCTTTGGGAGGCAGAGGAGGCCAGATCACTTGAGGTCAGGAATTCAAAACCAACCTGGCCATCATGGTGAAACCTTGTCACTACTAAAAATAAAAAAATTAGCCAGGCGTGGTGGCGCACGCCTGTAATCCCAGCTACTCGGGAGGCTGAGGCAGGAGAATCATTTGAACCTGGGAAATGGAGGTTGCGGTGAGCTGAGATCATGCCACCGCATTCCAGCCTGGGTGGCAGAGTAAGACTCTCTCTGAAAAAAAAAAAAAAAAGGTAAATGTTCTACAGCAGAGGTTAGATTTACATATATTCACAGAATGGAATTTTATGTAATCACTAAAAACACTATTTTTGATGAATTTTCAGAGACAGATCTCATTTTAAAGGTAGTTACCTTTTCAAAGAGGCTTTTGTTGGCTATTCCATCTAGTTTGAGCCTTAATTATTTTCCGTATCTTACATATACTACCTTATATATATTATCAGTAAATACAAGGTATGTCTATTTTGTACTATGTGTGTGTGTGTGTTTATCCTGTGCCTACTATACTGTCTTATGCATAGGAGGCACACATAACTTGTTGCAATGAATGAATGACCATAGAGAGTACACATAATATTGTAGAGAATACACGTAATATTATGTGAAAAAAGCAGGACACTAAAAACATAGTATAATTCCTTTCATATAAATTATGTACAGTTCTGTAGTATAGTTCCATAAACATAAACATAGTACACTTTCAGATTTGTAGTTAACATATATATATGGATGTAGAGGAAAAAAGATTGGTAGGAAATAATCCTAAATTTTCGCTGTTACCTCTGTGCTGTGGGTCACGCGTAATTTTGAAGAGACAATCTTTAAATACAAATGGGTGAAGTAAATATTGAAGATTATGTCACCTTGATAATGTATTTTACCCTTTCCACATTAAAGGTGGTCACCTTACCTAAAATGATATATTACAATACCGTGGCCTTTTCTCCTGAGTAAAATGTACTGTATCTCTGTAGTGTGACAGGTTTTATATCTACTTTAGGATTAAATTATGATTTAAGAGTTGCACTTTTAAGAAACTGGCTTTAATTTCACATCAGTTGAAGTTAAAGGGTGGTGAAAGTATATTAGACCTGCTACAAGTGTGTAATTATAATTATTGACACATTTTCAACTCTTAAGTGTGATGCATTGCCCGTGATTTTGACAGCTGTGACTACATTAAACCTGCTGGAATACTCTTTTCACAAAGATTTGTTTAAACTTAGAATTGTCAGAAGGATTCTCCATAGAGTGGATGAACACAGATTTAGAGGTGAAATGGTGGTTCATTTCCCACTGTGCCTGTTGATTTTTCGTCTGTTAAATGTTAAACAGAAGATTACCTGGATTTAGTTTTCATGTCAAGAAACCTGGGAATTTTATTTTATTTTTATATAGTGTAAAAAATGTGTGCTGCTATTCCTCTGTGATAGGACTCTATGCAGTGATAGCGTAGAATCTCATTCTGTCTCCTGCTGAAGGTCCCCAGCCACATAACTCCAAACTGACAGACTTGGTGTTGCATAACATCCTTATTTTCTGAACGCTCCTTCAACAAAGTTCACATATTATCTCCTTTTCATGGCCATTCTATCTTTCCATAGAGATTTATTAAGTAGCTACTGTGTGCCAGGCACTGAGAATATAGACAGAAAGACTGTCAGAGAGCTCAGCTTGGCAGAGGCAGAAAAAGAAATAGCCAACGTACAGTAGAGTGAAGCACCACATTAGAGCTCTAAACGTAAAATTGAGATGTACAGTTCTGTTTGAGGGCACTGGAGGTCATCTCAGGGAACGGATGTTCTTGAGTATCTTCAAAGTTAAGTAGGATGTTATCAGGTAGGGAAAGGACCTTCTAGGCACAGAGGCTTTCAGTAGAGACAGCGACCTTTAAAACTGAATTTGGCTAGAACCTTGCTACTCAGCGTGTGGTCCTTGGGTCGGCAGTGATGGCATCAATAGAAATAAAGAGTCTTAGGCTTGCCTGAAATCCTGCTGGATCAGAATCAGCTTTGCAACAATATCCCCCAGTGATCTGAATGCTTCCAAAAGTTTGAGAAACATTGGACTTGAGCATAGGAAGGGGTAAAAGATGGGAGAGCTTGGAAAGTAGACCACCTGCAAAGGAGATTGGATTTTTTTTTCCTAGCAAAAAGTTGATAATGGAGAAGTGACATTATCAGATTTATACTTTCTAAAAATTGTCTGGAAGTACATATAGAGTAGCATCTGCCAAGAATGTTTCTTGAAACCTTAATTGTATATAAGGTGCTTCACCAAAAAAGGTCCTCAGATAAGTTTGAAAAATGCAGGATATTATATTCTTCTCTCAGACAATATAAAGTATCATAGTAAATTGAAAGTTTTGAGAAATTAACTTTGAAGAAAACCATTAACTTAACCACTTATCCTGGAATATCCCTAGGGTGTTCCACATTTATTCCACAGTGGAACTCTTTGTAGCCTCACAGCTGTTAATACCCTAGGGATGGTGGATAGCATTCTGCTGAACTCATTTTGGAAAATGCTAGCGCTGCTTCCTAAACCTTAGACACTTTGCCTTATCTGAATAGGGTAACTGACTGTCCAGGTTTAGCGGAGATCCTGGGATGCCAGACTTTCACTGCTAAACTGGGCAAACTGGGGTGGAGTTGGGTACCCTTCCTAGCAGTTTACCACATATATTACTATTTACTTTATTTTCTTTAGGTGGGCTCAGCCTTCTTTCCGTCAATTCCTGTTTTAGTCTCATTTTCATGGACTGGTCCCCCAACTTGTCTGCATTGGAAGCACCTGGGGAGTTTCCAGACCTGAGCCTGTGCCCACCTCATGAGGTTGTGATTTAATTGTTCTGGGGTATGCATTGGCCCTTGGGGTATGAGGGAGACTTTTCAAAAAGTCCTCAGGTTATTCAAACGTCATGAAAGTTTGTCCAAAGCAATTATACCTGTGAAAACGTAGTCTTGAAATGCTACTTAAGAATTTATTTTAATATATAACACAAAAAAAGACCATTAAAAAGAAAAAAAATAGTTGAAGAATCACCTAGCAGCATGTGAGGCAACCACCAGTTGTACATGTTCCACACTTTGGGAAACACCTAGGGGAATAATCGAAGTGTGGGCAAAAATTAGGGGCTGGAGCTTATTTGGTGAGTGGTGTGGCTGGAAACGATATTGCAGATTTCAGGGCTGTTTGGGAGTCTGAGCCCATGAGATGTGGTGACTGATGTGGTCTGTAGGGTGGAATAGAGTAGGAAAAGGAGAATCTGGTAACTGCAGGCAACCTGGGGGTACATGATGATCATGTTACTGCAAAGGGGTCCCAATCCAGACTCCAAGAGAGGGTTCTTGGACTCACGCAAGAAAGAATTGGAGGTGAGTCTATAAAGTGAAATCTAGTTTATTAAGAAAGTAAAGGAAGAATGGCCCTTCCGTAGGCATAGCCCCCCAAGGGCTGCTGGTTGCCCATTTTATGGTTATTTCTGAATTATTTGCAAAACAAGGGGTGTATTATTCATGTCTCCCCTTTTTGAGACCATATAGGGTAACTTCCTAATATTGCCGTGGCATTTGTAAACCGTCATTGTGGGAGCATGGCAGTGAGGATGACCAGAGGTCACTCTCATTGCCGTCTTGGTTTTGGTGGGTTTTGGCTGGGTTCTTTACTGCAACCGGTTTTATCAGTGAGGTCTTTATGACCTGCATCTTGTGCCGACCTCCTATTTCATCCTGTGACTTAGAATGCCTAACTGTCTGGGAATGCAGCCCAGTAGGTCTCAGCCTTATTTTACTCAGCCCGTATTCAAGATGGAGTTGCTCTGATTCAAATGCCTCTGACAATCGCATAACAGAGCAGGAAGGTGTGGGGAATGCAGCAAGGTGACAGGCTCTGTTTGAGAGGACTTGGGATGTCCAAGTAGAGCTGTCTGGTGGGTTGTCAGAAGAAAAACAGACGGGGCATGCTGGCTCATGCTTGTAATTCTAGCACTTTTGGAGACCAAGGCAGGAGGATTGCTTTAGGCCAGGAGTAGGAAACCAGCCTGGGCAACATAGCAAGACCCTATCTCTATTGAAAAAATTAAAAATAGGCCAGGTGCAGTGGCTCAGGCCTGTAAATCCCAGCACTTTGGGAGGCTGAGGCTGGGGGATCACCTGAGGTCAGGAGTTCAAGACCAGCCTGGCCAACATAGTGAAACCCCATCTCGACAAAAATACAAAAATTAGCAGGGCGTAATGGTTATGTAATCCATAACCAATAGTAATCCCAGCTACTCTGGATGCTGAGGCAGGAGAATCTCTTGAACCCGCAAGATGGAGGTTGCAGTGAGCCGAGGTCACGCCACTGCACTCCAGCTTGGGTGACAGAGCGAGACTGTGTCTCAAAAAATAAAAATAAAAATAAAAAGAAGAAAAACAATATTTAATAGCTTAGAGAGGAGAGGGCTGGATAGAGATGAGAGCCTCTACTTCCTGGTACAGGAGGCAGTAAAGTTCAAATGGGGATCAGAATCTCCCTGGAGAAAGGGGAGAGGGTGGATCTGTCCCCTCGGTCCAAGGGATGAGTTCTTGGAGAAGGACATTGAGAGAAGAGTCTGGGAACAGCCTGAGAGGTAGGAGGAACACTGAAGAGAGGCTCCTGTCATCATAGACAGGAAGGGAAGGCTCCTCCCAGGTAGCCCTGAGAACCCTGTAAGAGAAGAGCTCAGGAGGGTGTTTTGTTGGAAGTTAGTCATCATTAGTAGTGTTTGTAAGTTTAGCATAAAGGAGGAAACCAACTTTTCGTGGGTTGAGAGGGAGGAGACCACTAGATCAAGTGACTTTTTTTTTTTTTTTTTTTTTTTAAGTTTTTACTGAAGAAAAAGCCTGGCATAGTGTGGGAACCTTAGGGAATAAGTATGGGTTTCTTTGGGGAGTAGTCATCTTCTGGTTACTCATGAAGTTATGTCAACAAGGAAGAAAAAATTACAAGAAACATTCACATATTCATAGAAAAAGTGCCAGAGTTACCTGGGGCTCCATAAAATCCGTTTATTTTCAAATCGTAACCTCTCACCTTTTCTCCCCATCTTCCCTAAAGTTTGCTTTGTTATTCTCTAGACACAACAATCTCAATTTCTGAATTGATATTCTTGTAAATGTCATTAGGATTTCTTATGGTGCTGATAAGGCTGCTTATGATTAAGTGTTCAACCTTTGTCTATATGTGGTGCGCATTTCTGGAAGGCTTTGTAGTTTACCAAAGCAACACTGCATTTTACATGATCCTCTTAATAACCTTGTACAGGAGGCAGGGCAGAAAATGATATTATTTTATTTTACAGGGAGAAAAAAAGCCTTTGAGGTTTAAATGTATTAAGGAGGACCTGCTAATGATGAATGATTTAGTGATGTATCCAGGGTGCAATTCTGGTCTCTCTGGTACAGTATTTCTTCCTTATGGTGGAGGAGGATGGCGGAAGGGTGTCTTCTTTTTTTTTTTTCCAATTAGTTTATAATTTCCTTGAGGATGGGGACCATGTGTTCATTGTTGAGACCGTGGATGTTGGGGATGGGTAGGAGAGCCCTTTGGTCCAAGCTTTACCACACACAAGGACTTCACATTGTCTTGATATTACCTTTGTATCACAGAGTCCCAGAAATATCCAGAATTGTATATTTTCTTTTTCTTTCTTTTTTTTCTTTGAGTCAGGGTCTTACCCTGTCACCCAGGCTGGATTGCAGTGACACAATCATGGTTCACTGCAGCCTCAACCTCCTGGGCTCAGGTGATCCTCCCACTTCAGCCTCCTGAATAACTGAGACTATAGTGCGTACCACCACACCTGGCTAATTTTTGTATTTTTTTTGTAGAAGCGGGATTTCACCATGTTGCCCAGGCTGGTCTTGAACTCCCGAGCGTAAGCAATCTGCCTGCCTCAGCCTCCTAAAATGCTGGGATTACAGGCATAAACCACTGTGCCTGGCCCAGGATTGTGTATTTTCAACAGGATTGAAAGAAGGTAGCATGGATCATATAACTTTGAACTTGTGTCTCAGTATTGGACCATGTAATTATCTTGAGACCAGCCCAATAGTATTGCTTAGCATGTTTTGTATATATTTAAAACATACACAGTTTTTGTCATCCTGTTTTTATATTTAAAAAACATTTTTTGATACCAGAAATCATCTATAGTGGAAGTGGCCCAAACTTCTCGACTTCAAAGGGACCCTTCTCTGTATGTGCATAGAAGGACCTGAAAATGAACCAGCCCCTGTAACAAAGCTCAAGTCCAGTAAAGATGATGTTTTGTAACCACCACAGGGCACACCACAGGCACTCAATAAATACTTGTTAGTTTGAATTGAGGGAGGTGTTGTTTTGTGTTAAACATTCTCCACATTTATCACAATGGACCACTGACAATTTTTAATTTTTTGTAATGATCTTTCCCATGAGTCATTAAAGATATGGCACTAGGATTTGGGGAAGGGGAATGATGAAAGAGAATACAGAAATGGAATTAGCAAGTTTTAGGACAAGAGATGAGAAGTTTTGAGTGAGTGAATAGTTGAAAGCGGGAAGGCGTTGCTCAGGGGAAACTGGAAATAGGTGGAGGCACTTTTAAGACAGCAGACCACGGGGATATGAGGATGAGACAGGAGTAATGCAGAGCTGATATCTTAAGGGGGAAACTGAAGGCTTTTTTTCAACTTTAATCATAGCCACAGGACAAAAGCACATTATAGCACTTTGTTTCTGCCTCTACAAAGGGCTAGGAGGATATAATCTGTCTCGTAGAGTCTTGTCAAAGAATCTGCACTTCAGACTACATTGAAATGTATTTCTTTTTAAGTTTTTGGGGTGTCGCAGGTTGAGGAAGAGGAATAAACATTTGATTCCTTGTGTTTACATTAAAATTTCAAGCTACTATTTCATGATGAAGCGAGGAACTTTTTAGTCATTGAAGAGATTTAGGCGGATGAGTTAATGTTTGGTCATCAGAAAATGTAGCATGAGGAGCATGTTTCTTTTGGGAGGAGAAAAAAGCAAAATATGAGTCAGACAAAACATCAGGTCATTTCCCGCCACTCGATGCAGCCACCCTTTTGCTGAAGGACCATCGACCCTGCAAGTCTAATTCAGACAGTGATGACCACTGGCATTTGAAGCAGACTTCACAGTTTATAAAGCTCTTCCCCCTGAAGACCACTCACAGTGTTGCTGACTCTTTGTATAACATTGGCACTTCTGATGAGGGGGGCACAAGTGAGTTATTCTTCTGGGGAAGGTGCTTTGATTTAAAACCTAAAAATGCCATCTGTAATCCGAATGGGACAGAGTTTTCCTTTGTGAGGGCCCATCAGTTATTCATTGACAATGACATGGACTGTCCACCCAGTCTGGAGTGCAGTGGCGCGATCTTGGCTCACAGCCTCCACTTTTTGGGCTAAAGTGATCCTCCCATGTCAGCCTCCTGAATAGCTGGGACCACAGGTGCAAGCCACCACATCCGGCTAATTTTTGTGTGTGTGTATATATACATATACACACACTGTCTTTTTTTTTTTTTTCTTTTTTAGAGACGAGGTTTCACCATGTTGCCCAGGCTGGTCTCAAACTCCTAAGCTCAAAGAATGTCTGTCCTCGTTGGTCTCCCAAAGAGCTGAGATTACACATGTGAGCCACCATGCCTGGCCAGTTCGTTGGCATTTTTGAAAAATGCTAAAAGGCAGTAAACTAGCCTGTAACATTGGGAGAGTGTGAGGTTTGTCTTACATACTTATGTTATTTTATTTTTGAGATGGAGTCTTGCTCTGTTGCCAGGCTGAAGTGCAGTGGCGTGATCTTGGCTCACTGCAACCTCCGCCTCCCGGGTTCAAGCGGTTCTGCTGCCTCAGCCTCCTGAGTAGCTGGGACTACAGGCACCCACCACTATGCCCAACTAATTTTTGTATTTTTAGTGGAGATGGGGTTTCACCATGTTGACCAGAATGGTCTCCATTTTCTGACCTTGTGATCCACCCACCTGGGCCTCCCAAAGTGCTGGGATTACAGGTGTGAGCCACTGTACCTGGCCTGAAAAAGATAGACATTTTTTTTCATTTTGGATTTGTCAGTATGATGGCAGAACACTGTCATTGTCTTCCTGTATCTCTGTTCTTGATCTTTCAGTGATTTTTTTATGTTGTGTTCCATTTTGCTGGGTATCAAATTATCACCAAGTCTTTGTGCAAATCAAGAGAGGTAACTAACTAGAAATATGTGTGTGGAAGATAGATATGAAATGTTAGGAAAAAGAAAATGCTTCTTCCTAACTTTTTTTTTTTTTTTAAACTCCTTTAGGGTCTGATTGATTCATGCTTTTTTATTTGTTGAAATTTTTTGAATACTAACTATGTGCTAGGCTCTGTGTTGATTATGTATTGGTGACACTGAGACCAAAGGTGCTATTCCTGGCTTCAAGAGAATTCATGGCTTAGTAAAAGGAACACGTAAATCAGTGGTTACAGTACAGCTTGGCAAATGCGGGTGTGCACAATGTACAGCAGTGACCCAGAGGGGGAAACCTCGCCTGCGTTGGGGAGAAGGATGTAGGGAAGGTTCTGATCCTGGAAGGTATTAAGTAAGGACTTGAAGAATAAGTAGAAGTTAGCCCGGTAATGTAGAGGAAGGGCATTTTAGCATAGGGAAACTTCATTGTAAAGATAGAAGGCATAAGAAGAGCATAGTACAAGCTGGGAATGTAGGTGGTTTAGTTGAACTGCAGCTTAGGGTGCCTATGGGAATTGATGTGACATAAGGCTGGAGAGGTGGGTAATGGCTATGTCATGAAGACTACTTATTGCTTCCTAAACAATTCAGGTCTTATCCTGAAATATGCTAGCTAGGATTTTAGGCAGGAAAAGGATCTGATTAGATTTGGATTTTGGAACAGTTATGAGCAGCAGCTATAAGAATGTTCTTTTTCAGTGGTGTCTATTCATCTATGCTTTAGACTGAATTGTGTCCTTCCCAGTTCATGTGCTGAAGCCCTGACCCTCAGTGTGCTGCTATTTGGAGATGAGGTCTTTGGGAGGTAATTAGGTTTAGGTGAGGTCATGAAGGCAGTACCTTCCTGATGGGATTAGTGAGCTTGTAAGAAGAGATACCAGAGAACTTGCTGTCTCTTTCCACAGGAGGACACAGCAAGACGGCTGCCCCTCTGTTAGCCAGGAAGAGGGCCCTCACTAGAACCTGACCATGGCATCCTGATCTTGGACTTCTAGCCTCTAGAACTGTGGGAAAGTAAATTTCTGTTTAAGCCATCCAATCTGTGATGTTTTATTATGGCAGCCTGAGTAGACTAATACAATCTATTTATTATTTGGGTAATTGTGAAACTAGGAACAGGAAGAATATTATAGTAATTCAAGTAAGTAGCAATAATTTGGCTACTCTCTTCTGTTTTAAGAATATTTGGGCATGGAACAAATCATTATAACTGAACTTCTAGTTTTGAGATCTTATTGTTAGGATATTACTAGCTATAATAAGTTTTATGAGAGAACCTTCACCCTTGAACATCTCCACATCCTACCTTTTATTAAAGTAATCCACTGATTCTCTTCACTATAGAGGCTTTGGGTCTTTTCATTGTCTTCCGGTCAGCAGGTTGGTACAGCTGAACTCTCAGTACCTAGTGCCTGAGTGTTAAATCTGTTAGCCCTCTGCTTTATCTAATTTTGATACTATGATATTTATAGTGTTTTAAAGGAATCTTCTATATATGGTTTTAGGAGTTCTGTGGGAATTAATACCATTTAGAGGATCATGTAACTATGGCAGATAAAACTATGCCATAGATGATGATGTTTGTGATGAAATTGGTACCTATCTTGTGTATGTTTGAATAACTATTTAAAAGAGAGTATTTTTCATAGTTTTGTTTTTATGTCTGAAGATCTGTCTTAAACATTTTATCCAGCACTTAACTTGTGCCCGATATTTGAATCTAGTTTCCCTTTCTTTTCCCAAGGTCTTGCTCTTTTTTTTTTTTGAGACAGGCTCTCGCTCTGTCATCCAGGCTGTAGTACAGTGGCATGACCTCTGTTTACTGCAGTCTCCACCTCCCTAGTTCAAGCAATTTTCCCATCTCAGCCTCCCTGTAACTGGGACCACACCCAGCTAATTTTTGTATTTTTTATAGAGATGGGGTTTTGCCATGTTGCCCAGGCTGGTCGGGAATTTCTGAGCTCAAGCGATCCACCCGCCTTGGCCTCCCACAGTGCTGGGATTACAGGTATGAGCCACCGCACCTGGCCTATTCTTTATTTTTTAAACTCTGTCCTTTCTCCCCAATTCTCTCTAATTTGTCCTCTTTATTGGCCTTTTCTCTTGAGTTTAGAAATAGGCTTAAGTATTCTGTTCTTTAAAAAAAAAAGTGTTTTGACGCCTATACCTCTCATAAGCCCCTTCCTGAGGAAGCATTTTAAAAAACAAATCCACATTCAATGCTATTGCCTCTTCAGCCTGTAGTCTTCTTCAGAACATAATAATCTTACATTGCTCCCATTCAGTAAATGTTTTGGAAGTGCCTACCAAACGCCAGGACTAGGGTGTGTGTGTGTTTATCTTTGTTTCCCTCCCAGGAGGCCTCTTTTTAGTGGTAGGGTCACAAGATTGGGAGGAGTTATTTAGCCCATCTCTCCAGTGCCTGAAGTTGCTCTGCATTATACCCTCTGAGTGAATCCTCAGCCTTCACTGAAATTCTACAAAGTTAGGGGATGCAATATCTACTAGGAGCCCACTCTGCCTTTGGACTAATCTGACTGCCAGAGGGTTTTTTGGTCTATAATGAATTTTGCTTCTATTTATCCTTTGATCACAGTTCTTTTCAGCTATACAGAATATAGAGTATAATAGTATTTTTACATGATTTGAACTGTCATATTCACCCCCAATATCTTTTTTCTAAGCATGTCTTCATAGCTTCCATGGGTCTTCACCATCCTGCCTGCCTTGTTGCTTATACTTCTGTTTGATTGAGTCTTTAAGAATTGGTGTCTAGAGCTGATTGTAATATTCCTGACTGGGTTTTCTCTCCTCGGATTTTTTGACTTCCATGCTTGTATTATGCAGCCCAAACTGCTATATTTCAGATGGCCACATGGTTCTACTTGGAGAGTTGATCACCAACGGAAATCTCAGTTTTTTTCCATAGATGATACTGCTAGGTCCTGTCTTCCTCAGCCTCTCCTTGTCGGCTTATACCTTTGTCTTTTATTCCCTTTACTGTATGTGGGATCTTAAATTTACCTTAAGTTAACTTTCAGTTTGCTAGGTCCTGCCCATAGCAGTTTGCATTGGATTCCATTTCTGTTATTTTAGGGAAGATACGAGTTTTTCTGAAATAGTACCCTTTGAATGTAGTAACTTAACAGATCTATCTGATCTGTTAAGATAGATCTGTTAAGTTAAGATGGATCTGTTAAGATGGATCTGTTAACAGATCTGCTAAGTTAACTTTTCTTTTTATTTTTGGAGACACAGTCTTACTCTGTTGCCCAGGCTGGAGTGCGGTGGTACGATCTCGACTTACTACAACCTCCATCTCCCAGGTTCCAGCAATTCTCGTGTTTCAGCCTCCTGAGTAGCTGGGATTACAGACATGCACCACCACAGCCAGCTGACTTTTGTATTTTTAGTAGAGATGGGGTTTCACCATGTTGGCCAGGCTGGTCTCGAACCCTTGACCTCAAGTGATCTGCCTGCCTTGGCCTCCCAAAGTGCTGGGATTACAGGTGTGAGCCACCGCCCGTGGCCAAGTAAACTTTTTCTTTTTCTTTATCTTTTAACTTTTTACTTATCTTGATCACAAATATTTCATAAGACATGTTGTCAAGTCTAGATGTGTATGTTCCCGTGAACTGCCAGTTTAGGAATCTTAACGAGAAAAGGAAACTGGGTTAATCTTGTATGATTTGTTCTTACTATTAGGGTTCACAGGGATTACTACTTTGTAAGTGTTTAAAATCCATTCTCAAGTCTTGCCTGGGACTTGTTCTGAGTCTATGTAGTCTGTTGGCATTTTTCCCTCTTTTTTTTTTTTTTGAGACTGAGTCTTGTTCTATTGCCCAGGCTGCAGTATAGTGGCATGATCTCAGCTCACTGCAACCTCCACCTCCCGGGTTTGAATGATTCTCCTGCCTCAGCCTCCCGAGTAGTTGGGACTACAGGTGCGCCACCACACCTAGCTAAGTTTTGTATTTTTAATAGAGACAGGGTTTTGCCGTATTGGCCAGGCTAGTCTTGAACTCCAGACCTCAAGTGATCCTCCTACCTTGGCCTCCTAAAGTGCTAGGATTGCAGGCATGAGCCACCACACCCGGCCTTCTCATTTTAATTTTTCTAAAGCATCTTCTGAAGCATCTTGTTCTTTTCTGACTTCATTCTTTGCTGACCTCTTTTCCTCAAGTTTTGGCGTTTTCTGAGATTGCTTTTCCTCTCTCTTTCAATCTGCGTCTTTTAAGATTCTCTATGCTTACGTTGTCCAGTAAGGTAGCTACTAGCCACAGTCAGCATAGAAATGTCACTGGCTTTAAAGAATCTACTGATTTCAAGTTGAAAGCCGGAATAGGAAACACTGACTCCTGGGTAGAAGGTTAAGGTTGACTATTCCAGGAATCGAGAGAGGAGCACGAAAGTGGCCACAATTTAACTAGTTACACTTGCTTGTTGGCTGTTGCCAGTTTATCTGTACAGGTTCCTGACCCCTGTCTCCTGCTAACAATAAGTCATTATTGCAAATAAAGTAAATATTAATAAATATATGTGTAGAGTATTTTTAGTAAAAAGCCTATGTGTAGTGTGCCAGAAGATAGTGTGCTTTGGAAACAGAGTAAGTTCTTAAATTGGCAGTTTCTACGCCTGATTCTGTATACTACTGCTAAACTTGCTAGGTTATTCAAATACTATATAATAATGTTTGTAGGCATTTCCTAGTGTTTGGATATTTTCTGTGAGCTAAAGTTCTGATATATACTACTATACTTCACATTTTTTATAAAACAATTTAAAAAGATGTTTATAATAGTGAATAAACAGTATTGGAAGCATTTGAAAAATAATTTATGATTTCAGAAATTACAGTTTTTTCCCCTCAAATTTTGAATATTGACATTAATAGAGAGTTTGAAACAATAGTACATAGTGCTTGTCCAAAGAACTACTTGTTTCTTTTGATAATATGATAGGTACAGAAATTGAGATAGTGTTTAGAGACTGTTATGGTAATTTGACATTGCCATCAGTACCTGTGATCAGTGGATTCAACCCACCGAACAAGGAGTTTTACAAAAGTATTGGTCCATTACAGATAGTAATTTAGTTGTATAAGTACTGGTCTAGGTGAGAGGTAGTGATTTCTTGAACCAGACTTGGAAGTATGAGAAGAGATTGGTTGGAATCAGGATATACTTTGAAGATAGAGCCAATGGGATTTGCTACTAGATTAGATGATAGATTATTCTAGATTATCTTTCCCTCTAAACTGCTTCATTTGTAAAATGGGTGTAGTTATAACAGCAACACTCATTTTTGTTGTAGCTGTGTCAGATGTTTCTTTGAGCTTGCTGGAAATCCCTTATGTTCATTGCTGCTAATACCATCTTTCTAATCCAATCATGTAATTCCTTTGACTTTCAACCATCAACTGCTCACCATTATAGATAAAAAAAAATATTAAACTGCTTAGGTTGACTTTTAAGATATGAGGTGCGTCTTCTTTCAGACTCTTTTCCATATCCTCTGTTGCTCCTGACAATAGCCCAACTAGACTGCCTGCTGGTCCAGTCAGTCTCTTTCTGCATAATAAACTACCCCAAACTTGATGGCATAAAACGACAACCATTTTATTGTGCTCACAGTTTAGTGAGTCAGGGATTTGGAACATGCATAGCAAGGACAGCTTGTCTCTGTTCCACAATGTCTGGGGCCTCAGCTGGGAATTCTTGAAGGTTGGGGGCTGGAATCATCCAAAGGCTCATTCACTCGCATGTCTGGCGGTTGATGCTGGCTGTTGGCTGGGAGCTCAGCTGGGGCTGTCAGCTGAAACACCTACATGTGGTCTCTCTGCATGGGCTATTTTGAGCTTCCTCAGAGCATGGCGGCTGGGTTCCAAGAGCAAGTGTCTCAAAAGACAGGAAGTGGAAGCTTCCAGTTTCTTAAGATCTGGTTCTGGAAGCTGTTACAGTGTCACCTCCACCATATTCTGTTGGTCAAACTGTCACAGAGCCCCATTAAAGAGGAGGAGACACAGATCTCACCTCTTGATGGGAAGAGAGCCAAAGAATTTGGGGGCCATTTTAAAAAAATCAAATGGGGTGGTGGGGGGATATTTTTAAATGGCCACATCCTACTATTCACCAGTCTTTTCTGTCTCTCTGAGTCTCTCTATCAGCTGCTCTCTGTCTCCACTCCTCACCCCCTCCCCAGTTCAAACTCCATCTCTTTCTCCATGCAGTCTTTGTCATGTCTCATCCTCTGGCTAAAATCAGTTTTTCTCTCTTCTGTGTTCCCATAGCATTACTGTTTGTAATTCTTCTGTGGTCATTTTTCAGTGTTTTTCTTTCTTGGTAGATTATAAACTCTTTGAAGGTAAAAACCATGTCTTGCTTACCTTTGCATATCTCATAGCAGGTAAGTTTTTTGAACGGAACTTTCAATATCAAACTGAGTCTCACATCTGATACCCAGATGGGTTGGGACTGAACAGTGGTTAAACAGAAAATATAATGAGAAAATTTAAAACATTCCTTAAAAACATAGTTTCTGATGTTGTATTTTAAGACTTTTGAAATGAACTCTCTGTTGTAGAGTAAAACTTCTAATTTTTTTCTCCTTTGGCCATAAAATTAAAAGAGATTAACTGGTTTTTGATATTATCAACATCTTCCTGCTCAGGTCATTCTCTGATAGGCATGCCCTAGTGTTTTTTTGTGTGTGTGAACTTTAGATCTCAATCCATTACTGGATCAGTTTAGGGAGTCACACCCAAGACTAGAAACAAAAGGAAATTGAAGTTTTGAATAAAGCTTATGAATTGCAAGGGTAAGAATTGTTTCATGAAATTTTTGTTTCAGTTTTATATGCATGTGTATAATAAGTTCAAATATAAAATAAGTATTAAAAATCTTTGAAAGATACTCTCTTATGGAACTTCATTCTAAACTGTTGATGTCCTGGTTCATTTCTTTGGCTTTTTCTTTTTTAGCTTATTTCTTCTGGTGTCCTTTCTGAGGGCTTATGTATGTACATATTGATTCTGGGGACCATACACACATGTTCCATTAATCTTTACCTATCTAGCCTCTTTTTATAATAAACCTTAGTTTCCCAGAATAACATATGTTGCTTTTTCTCTTCTCCTTTGGAGACTTTACACCTACTCTCCGGCCCTCAAGAGGCCAGGAGGTGGAATTAGCTTATTCTTTTCTTTTTTCTTTTATGTTTTTATTGAAGTATAGAATCCATACAGTGAAGTGTACAAATCTATAGTATACAACTCAATACATTTTTGCATCTGTAGTTATCCTTATAAGTATCACTGCAGATGAAGATGTAGAAACAGTTTCATCCATCCAGAAGGGGTCAGTTTATTCTTAAATTATTTCTGGAACAAGGTGGTGGTGTGGTGGTATGAGTAAATTAGTAGATTCTCTCTGATTCCTTCATATGGCATATGTAGGTAATGGTAATAATGTTTAGTTTTGAAGATCGCAGAGGTCTGAAGCAACTGAGTTAGAAAGTGTTAAAACAGGGAGATGGGATGTTGAATGTGAGCTTTGGCAGAATTAAATGGGACGAGCTTGAGTGAAACAAGGGGAAAAGCAAAGAGGAGTCATATCACGAAGAATTCAGGAGAAGCACGGTTTATTTGAATTTCAGAAGGGAAAACATACAACTTAGTTTGCCATTGCTGCTGTAACAAATCATGACAAATTTAGTATCTTGAAACAGTACAAATTTACTTTCTTCCAGTTTTGGAAGCTCTCGGGAGAATCCACTTCCTTTGGCTTGTGGCTCTTCCTCCATTTTCAAAGCACCTTCTTTCCATCTCTGTTTCCATCGTCACACTGCCTTCTCCTCTCTGAAGTTAAATCTCCTTGTCTGTTTCTTAAAAGGACACTTGTGATTATATTTAGGGCCTACCCGGATAATCCAGGATAATCGCCTCATCTCAAAACTCTTAATTTAATCACGTCTGCAAAGTCCCTTTGTCACATAAGGTAACATTCACAGGTTCTGGGGATTAGGGCATGGATACTTGGTTTTGTTTTTCAAGGATCTTTCTTCATAAAGGGAAGGTCTGCCGTATATTTCCTGGTAGTTCATTCTCCTTTTTAATGCTAGATTAATTTTTCTAAAACAGCACCTTGTACATTTTACTTCTTTGCTCAAACATCTTTGGTGACTTCCCATTGGCTAATACAATTATTAGGGCCTAGATTGACATTCAGGTGGCTATTTAACCCCAAGTCACATTTCAGGTTTTTCTCCTCCTCTTTCATCATGGATGCAGCAGCATGTGTTTTCTCACTGTTGCCCCCATGATCGGCTTGTCTTTGCTTGCTCTGACTCTTCCTCCTGCCTGTGGGGCCCTTACCCTCCCTTCAAGGCCTTCTCAGCAGCATCCCCCTAACCATCTGTATTAGCTTCCTAGGGCTGCCATAAGAAATTACCACAAACAACCGCAATGTATCTCCCAAAGCCGTGGAGGCCCAAGGTCTGAAATCAGGGTGCTAGTAGAGCCATGCTCTAACTGATGGCTTTAGGGGAGACTCTTTCCTAGCTCCTTTCAGCTTCTGGTGTCTCCAGGTGTTTCCTGGCTTGTGGCAGCATGACTCCAATGTGTACCTCCATCTTCACATGACCTTCTCTCTGTGCCTCTCCGTGCGTCTGTCATAAAGATGCTTGTCATTGAATTTAAGTACCACCTACAGAATCCAGGATGATCTCATCTCAAGATTCTTAAGTTTTTTACATTTGTAAAGACCCTTTTCCCAAATAAGGTCACACTCACAGGTTCCAAGGTTAGAACGCAGACAAATTGTTTGGCAGGATACTGTTCAACCCACTACGCTACCTCAGTCAGCAGTCGTAACTTATTTCTGTGACCTCTTGACATGACTGGCATGCCTACACAACTTATTGGGAACCCATCATCTCTGTCTTACTATTTTTGGATAATTCTCACCTCTTTCACTAAACCGTAAGTCCTTGTCTTAGTCCATTTGTGCTGCTATAACTAAATCCCTTAGTCTGGATAATTTATAAACAATAGAGACTTATTGTTTACAGTTCTGAAGGCTCCAACATCAAGGTGTGGGCAGGATTTGGTGTCTGGTGAGGGCTCACTCTGCTTCAAAGATGGCACTTTCTTGCTGTGTTCTCATATGGTGGAAAGGGGGCCCAGGGAGCTCTATTTTTTATAAAAGCATGAATCTCCCTAAAGACTTAATCACCCACCAAAGGCTCCCTGCCTCTTAATAGTATCTCATTGGGTATTAGGTTCCAATGTGTGAATTCTTGCGGGGGCATCAACCTTCAGACCACGGCAGCCCTTGAGGTCAAAAGGGTTTCTTTTGCTCTGAAACCCTCAGTTTCTAGCAGGGTGCTTAGCTCTGTAGTGCTTCAGAAGCAGCATCTATCAGATGATCAACTGTTTTTTTTTCTTTTTTTAATAAAATGAAAGGTGTCAAGTAAAAATCCTGGTGTGATTATCAGAATTTTATTTTGAAATATCACAGGTGATTTTTCTCATCGCAAGTTTCTTTTTTGTTTGTTAATTGCTGGTACTTTACTTTTGGTGTGGAGTAACCGCTTTTGATTGTTTGGAACCTTAAGTGAGTAGGGAGCAGAGCTGATGTTGGAGTAGCCAAGCTGAGAAAGACCTCTGCAGGGAAGCGCAAACCCAGTGGGGACAGGGTGGGTTTGGAGATCGGCCAGATACAGCTTGGAAGGCTTGGGGGCCGAACTGTCACTGTTACTTGGGAATTTGTCTTACCTGGGCTCTTGGAAGTCTTGATCCTCACTGGAATCCTTTCCAGTGGGTTCTACAAACCTGGAAGACACTCTTGTGAGCACTGGAACTTGATCTCCCACAGCACAATTGGAGGGCCATGCTGAGGGCGGCCCCCAGCCTTGCTTTCCATAAGGAGATGATGGTTTCACAATGTCTTCTGCATGACAGGGCCTCCTTTGCCTGCCCTGTAAGCACAGCTGCTCTTTGAAGCTTACCAGTGAGCATGGGTCTTGGGCTGTTTTCCCAATTATTCTCTTTTCTTTATTTGGCTTAATTTCAAGATTATCTGCGAATAGCTCCTTTTTTCTTTTTCGTCTTTGAATGGATGCTGGCAGTCTAACCCCATTAAAGTTTAAGTAGTGCTCTCATGTTTTTTGTATTAAGCATTTGAAGGTGACTGATTTTCAGCCTTTGGTATGCTCAGGCTAATATTCAATGGTTATCTTCATTTGGAGTTTTACTATATCCATGAATCCTAATATAACTGCTCAGGTCTGTGCAACATAACCATTACTTACAGTGCCAGTATTCTATTGCAGGGTTGGCCTAGAAGATACATGTTAATCCTTTCCCATGATATCATGGGAGAAAAGAAAGGCTGGAAAAGAATGCAGAGACTGTGACATAATGTGTAAGAATGGCCTGTGGTGTCAGGCAAGTGTGGGTTTGAATCTCATTCTGTCACATCCCAGCTTTGTGACATTAGGGAAGTTACTTTTCCTCTCTGAGCTTCAGTTTTACCGTCTGCGTAATGGAGATGATAATTGCTGTTATGTCATTATGTGTGTTGGGAGGATTGAGTGTGCTAATCTGGATGCAAATCTCTGTCACAGTAGTGTCTGGTACCTTGGAAGTGTTCAAAAAACTGTGGCTGTTATTAGTACTCATTTTTTAGGGAAAACCAAGGCACTAGCGATAATTATGGAATGTTTCCAAGTCACCCACTGTAAAAGCCTAACTTGTGGGATTTAGAAAACAGACCATTAGTGTGTTGAGTAATGCAGTATTGAATATGTCAGTTACTACAATCTGGCTCTATGGTATTTATTTGGTTAGTTTGCAGAAAGATAGACAAATGACATGAATAAAAGCACACTTATTGACTTTCTTACTGATCTGAAGCATTTATCATGCTGGCTGTGTAAAGCTATACTTCCTCTAAGTTCAAGGCCTTTACCTCCAAACTCAATGGGAGGATAGAATTTAGAGTATGGTTTAATTATTAGTGTTAAATTTGTATTCTTAAGAATAATTTTGTGACTGTTAAGTCTGAGAGGTTTATTCTGTATCACATGGCTTTTATAATAGAGATGTGATTAAATACATTCTTTGTGCTAGGAAACCTGGAATCTGTACACTGCCTTGCTGGTTTTCAGATCAAAGAAAAAAATCATAGTAGGTGAACCTTAGAACAGTCAGTCCCCTGCCCAGAGTTAATATTTTGGATTAAAATTGCATTCCTTAAATTCCTCTGTGTAGCAGATTATTTCTGAAATTTTCTGGGGATGGGGGAAGCAGGAACATAAAATGCTAGAAATTGAGTAAATTGTGTCATCTTTGAACCTTAAATATTGATGTTGTAACTGGATGTTGAAGACTTTGCCAGAGTTCATTGATTCATAAGTTGGAGTTCCTTATGTAGGGTCATGTGTTCATACATGGAGGAAATCTTCTAAGATTTGGAGTCTTACAGCAGGAGATACAGGGCTAGATGCATGAAAGAACTTCCATGTGGAGTCTTCTGCCTGAATGTAAACTCTGAGGGCAGGAACTTGATTGCATTTGCTGTCATACCTCCAGTGCCTAAACAGTACCTGGCTCATTGTAGGTGCTCAGTACCTCCTGGCCAAGGGCATGAATGAATATGGGAAGGAAAGGTAGTGAACTTGTTGTGGTTCAGAACACTTTCTGTACTCTGTACTTTATGCAGTTTATTTCTGGCTTGGCCTTTGTTAAGGGTCAGGAAGTTGGTTGGAAGAGAGATCCATCCACATGTTAGAACATCAACCGTGTGCCAGCACTGTGCCAGTCCTGGAGATGAGATGGTATGAAAACCTTTTCCAAGGTCTTCTTCAGTATTGGACTGTTGGGGGTTCTACTTTTTCTTTTGACAGTGATTGTAATAAGGGATGTTTCCCTAGTATGACTCCCACTAAAGTAGCAGAGTGATCCCTGAGTTCAGGGGATTGGATTATTTTTATTTGTTTATTTATTTATTTATTTTTGAGATGGAGTGCAGTGGTGCGATCTGGGCTCACTGCAAGCTCCACCTCGCAGGTTCAGACTTTTCTTCTGCCTCAGCCTCCCGAGTAGCTGGGACTACAGGCGCCCGCCACAACGCCTGGTTAATTTTTAAAAAATATTTTTCGTAGAGACTGGGTTTCACCGTGTTAGCCAGAATGGTCTCGATCTCCTGACCTTGTGATCCACCTGCCTCGGCCTCCCAAAGTGCTGGAATTACAGGTGTGAGCCACCGTGCCTGGCCAGTTTTCTTTTTTATAAAGAGATGGAGTCTTGCCATGTTGTCCAGGCTGGAATGCAGTGGCTATTCACAGGCAAGATCATGGTACACTATAGCCTCCAACCTTGAACTCCTGGGCTCAAGTGATCCTCTTGTCCTAGCCTTCCTAATAGCTGGCTCTACAAGTGTGTGCCACCACTCCCAGCTCTGGGTGGATCTTTAACCGTAAGTTTAAGTCAGTCCTGACAATTTTGGTTCATTTTATTGTCCCTGAGAAGCAGCTAGGTAAATGCGGTCGTTAAAATACATGTCTAAGCAGTCTTAGTGGCCTTCTTGGGCTTCCTTTTGCTCCTCCCAAGTTAGAAGTTAGGGCAAGTCCTTCCCCCCGCTTCATCCTATCCCCTGATAACTTCAGATAAAATAATGACTATAAAGATTTGAAATCCCTGTGATTGTCTTGAAGGAGAAGGGTTGAGAGTGAGTGGGTCTTATTTTCCTCCCTACCTTCCTTGTCAATTTTGAGCCTGTGTATTCTATAGTTTTTTTTTTTTTTTTTGCTTCTCAGCATCAAACTGAAATCTTATTTATATCTTTTTCAACTTTAATATCCCCACTTTTTGATCTTTGGGGATTAGAAGCCAAGTATGGACAAGAGGAGAGTGGCCAGGGCATTGAGTAAGCATGTATGTACATTTCATAATTTTTGCCATACCTGGTGGGTTGTGCTGAATTTCTTGGGCAAAAGGCCTGAAGTTCTGTTACCATCAGGGGAACAGGAATTGTGGTTGCCATCAGGATCACAGCCAGGAGGCTATTTATAGTCTGCAGTGAGTGGCTGTGAGCCCACCATGGTTCTGAATATGCCTCCTGCCTTAAAGTTCCCAGTGTTCTTGAAGCGGACCCTGCCCTTGCTGGCCAGACAGTAGTTAATGATAAAGTGGACGGCTGCAGGATGTGGCGCGTGATGGCCTTGGCGGCTCACAGCCTGCAGGTGCTTGTGCTTTGGCTGACCTGAACCCAGCCAGAGAGCAGGTGCTCCCTGCCCCCATGCTGGCTTCCTGGCCTTTCTCTGAGTTGGCTTCACTGACATGGAGCTGATGGACCACTCGTTAACCAGAGTCCACTTTCTTTATTCCACATGTGCCATGTCAGGTTAAGATTTATAACAGGTCATGAATTTAGCTTCCTCCTCTCTCTGAGTTCAGGTCGAATATCTAGATTTGCCTTGCAAAAAGGGCCAAGATCCGGTGACACTTTGCACCTTTTAGCTCACATTAAGGTATACGGACTGGAAGGAAAAGGTGAAAAAATAAGTTCTCACAAGAAATAACCAAGAATGGAAAACTTTTTTCTTGCGTTCATAGCAATGTATGATATGCGTATTTATGTTGATTCTTGGATGCTCTAATGGTGGAGTGATAGTTTATGCATTCAGTTCCTTTTGCAGGTGATGGAAAAACTCCAACCCAGACGAGCCTTAGTAAGATGAACATGGAATGGTTGCCATTCTATGCAGTCCAGGGTAAAATAGGTTTTAGATCTGGGTTGACTCAGTGCTCAAGCAGTATCCCTAGAGCCCTGTGATTTCCCCTCCAGTTCTTCCTTTGTCAGTTCCATTCTCAGCAGGTTCTCCTTTCATGGTAGCAAAATGGCTCTGGCATATCCTACATTCAAGTATAATGAGAAAATCACACTTTCTTTTCTACTAGTTCCTGTAAAATCCCAAGAGTCACTCTGATTAGGTGGGCTCAGGTCACATCACACCCTGCAATCCACTGCAGTGTGATGGTTTCCAACCACACCTCAGCACGCAGAATACGAGGGGGTGTATCCCAGACCCAGTTCAGGAGTTGTTGCTGGGAAAGAGAGGGGGAGGAACCTGAGGAAGCATAGAGTTTCTACAGAATGATTCCGTGAAGCACATATTGGGGACTTTCATTCTCATAACAGAGCACTGTTCTTGGGACCTCATACAGTGTTGCTTGGTTCTCAAAAGGTACTAAGTTCTTATGTGGTTTCTGGGGAGGTCTGGCATCCCCCAGAAGCAGGGAGCCAGTGATTCTGCTGATGCCCTTGGGATGTTCACTGCAGGATACCAGATTACAGTAGGTCATAATGGATGCCATGCCCAGGTAGTTGTGTGTTGTGACATTAGATCAATTAGCTTTCCCTGTACACCATTACATCAAAGAGTGTTGCTGGACAGCTATTCTCAACATATGTTTTGTTTGTCTCTGAAAACATGTGTTCCATTTCTCTCTGACCGTTCAGATTCATTTTGGTGACTGTCTTGTCAGCTTGGGGCTGGGGAGAGGGGAGGACAGGCTTCGTTTTGGCAGTGCTTCAGGCTTGGAGCAGCATCCTGCAGCCAGCACCATAAGCTGTATAATTTGTCCATGGAGGCCTATGCATTATAGAAATGAAAATTCCTTCTCTGACAGCATTCATTGCTTAGCACGCAGCAATTTGGCTGTCAGAAACAGCTGGCCCTGCAGGGTGGGACAATAGAAAGGCAAGACCCGAGAGAGGCCAGTGCTTACTCAAGTCTCCCACTGTGAGAGGATCAGGTTACTGAGACTGTCATTAACAACAGACTGCAAGGGGCTCTGGGCACAGCTTCCAGTGAGCAGGAGCCTGTGGCTCAGACAGTTAGTGATTTTCCCCTGTTTTGCTGAATGGAACAAAAATAAATAAATTAAAAATAAACCATTAACCTTTGCTGACACTCAGTTGTTCAGTTCTGATTGTGTCTTCTACTGGGTGATGAGCATTTCTGGGGAAGTAAATCCCTTCTAACCTAAGTGTAGTTATTGGTGCATTGCAGAAAACTCAGAAAGGAGTGGGGCTGAGGGGCAGGATGGATTGCTTGACACCTGCATGTTGGAGGGCTGTAATTTTTGGTTCTGCTACCTAGAAACAATGCTGAAAGGACCAGTATTGGAGACCCTTATGAGGCAGGTTTAAACATGAAGTAGAAATGGGGTTGTGCGTTCTCCCCAGATGTACATACTTGGAAGAGCCATGCAGCAAGCGGAGGAGAGGAACAGAGGAGCTGTGTGGCTTGACCCTCCTCGGAATCTGCAGTGTGGCTGGCTCTGTGTGCTTCCTGTATTGATTCCATGACTCACAGAGCATGAGCTAAGCAGAAAGCATACTTAAACTACAGAGGAGACAGCTGTCTGTTACAGGAGGACATATTTTCTGCGTTTAATGGCGCCACATTTTTCCTAATAGTTTGTACACTAGAAATGTACTTACTAGTAATGTCTGCTAAAGGGTCTTTATTTTTTCCTTTTTGAAAAAAAAAAAAAGACATTCTTTAAAAAAATCACCTTCTAAATATTATTCTTGACTTTTATTTCACAACAGGACTTCCCATGTAGGAAAACAGTACCAACATTTTGTTTTTCTTTTTGTACAATAAGCAGCTTGTCACTGTGGGTTGTTTTTTTTCCCCCACCTCTTGATAGCAAGGGTCTATCGGAAGTTTAAAGCAATGCAGTGGGAAGTACCTTGCCTTTTTGAAGCGAATAGCGTTTCAGAGATATTGGGTGACTCAAGGTTAGTTCGCCTGTTGGAATTCGTTTGTTGTTCAGTGTGGCTGGAACTGTACTTTCTCCTGCTCTCCCTCTAAATCTGTTTCGCTTTTACATGATAGAGGCTGAAGTTCCCAGATGTTGTTTGGATTAAAGAGTGTGTGTGGGGAGGGGGGAAAAAAAAGCTTTCTTGATGATAATAACAGAGTCAGACTGGCTGGTTCTGTACTGACAGGAAAATGGAGAGATAAAAACTCCATTAATGGTGTGTGCATTGCCTAAGTAGCCAATAAAACAATGCTGTCCTCACTGGAAGCCGGTCCCAGACTGGCAACGCTTCGTGCCAACTGTAGGAGACAACAGCTGCAAAGAGGGGCAGAGAATTCGAGTCAAGAGTCCACGTTCAATGACTGGCTTGGGGGGCAGTTCTTTTGTTCTCTTCCTCCTCCTCCTCCTCCTCCTCCTTCTCCTCCTACTTTTGCCCATTTTCCTTGATGAGCCCCTCTTAATGCTCACTGTTCCAGAAATTGAACCACATCTGATTAAAACTTAATGGTTACTCACAGAATGAAGTTGGCTGGTAGTTTCCAAGCCTGTTTGTCTGGTTTCCTTTGAGTTTGTGACAATAGAAATTGTTATTTTGTGTAAAATGTATCTAAGGGTTACAGTCCTTAAAGTTTGACAGAACAGTCACTTATCACAGATGTACTGCTCTATTTTCCCTCAAATATCTTTAAATTTCCATGCTCGAAATTAAATTAAATATTTTAAAACTTTTTTTTTTTTTTAAAGCATCTCATTTTAGAAGATAATGGAAAATGGCAAAGGCTTGCTTTAGTCAGCTTTCATTCTATGTGTACTTCCTGAACCCTTTCTCTGAGTGAAGCTCTCTTCTGTGACTCTGGGCCAGGTAAGGCTATGTGCAGAGGAGACCTGACTTTGGGAACTTACTGTCTCTTGGTCAGGTAAATCCTTTGATCTCCAAAGGGAAAGAAAGACATGCTGTTTGAATGGTTTAGCAAAGCATCCCTGTAAATTCAAAAGAGAGATGAGCTGATTACCTAGCTCTGCCTCTGTTACACGTGAGTGTAAAATTTAAATTACTTTGACTTTTATTCATAGTATACATGGGGAAGGGAAAATATATTTGAGTGTTTATCTTTGTGCCACATCCTGTGCTACAAACTTTATATATATTAGGAAGTTGGTATCTATAGCCTCATTTTACAGGCGAAAGAAATGTAAATCTTAA